>NC_056547.1:3714979-4061646 GCF_910596095.1 Thunnus maccoyii
AGGGCAAACATGAATCAATGTATGAAACGTGGCAGCTCGATTTGTCGTCTAAGTGGCTTCAAAGATGTTAAAAAGATTTGTTCGGCTCATCACAAAACAAATGTGCTTCAGAGTGAGCAGAGGTACAGTGTGTGTGTGAAGCTGGAATAATAATAAAACAGTGAAAAGGTGGGTTTTCATCTTTATCCTTATATTAGCAGAGACACAGCCGCCCCCCCCCCCTCTCATCTCCCCACAGATCTACTGTGCAAACTGTGTGCAGAATAATAATCGGATCCTTTATCAATCCCTGCACAGAAACTTTCTTTTTGGGCATCTTCAACACGGAGGTCAGAGGTCAAGCTCAGCAGCCCTGCAGCTGGTAAGTTTTCAGCGTCTTGTATCAGGATCTTTTATACGATTGTTGCATCTCAATTCAGGACCAGATCCTTCGAAAAAGACGCAGCCGGAGAAGGCACGACCTTTAGAAGACCTAAAGTCTCGAATGAATCCTCGTGAAGCCTTGCAGAAACTAAAACTACAAGTGAGTGCAACAAGTTCTTGTCAAAATATAAAGTCCAATATTTTCAGGTTTATCACCAGGAAGTCGCCCTCAAATGTTAATGATTAACACAATGGCTGCAGCTAACAATTGTTTTCATTATTGATGAAGCTTCTGAACATTTTTAGTCTATAAAACTAGAAAAAATGTTAATCATAATATCCTAGAGCCCAAAGTGATGTCATCATACACTATAAAAAAAACATTAAATGTTTGTTAAACAATGAATCAATTATCAAAATAACTGCAAATCAATTTCCTGTTGATCTGCTAATACTGCATATCAATCTAACTTAAATTCTTACTCTCTGATTTAATGTTTTATATATACCAGGTTAATATCAGGCTAACTGAGATCAGAGGGGTCCTGGTCTTAATTAGTCCCAGGTCAGAACTCTGTTGGCATGCTGCTCAGGATTCAATCAAAACTTTGGAATTTAAGGCAGATTTCTGAAAGTGGATTTCATGGAGCTTTTGCCTTTATTTTACGTTTGTTTCCAAAGTCTCAGTTTAATTTTATCGTCTTTTAATGAGAAAATGTTAATTAACATATTTGGGAAGTCACAAAAATGTTGATACTTAATGCACACTTGTTCAGTAACAACGTATTTCGTTAATCTTCAGTGCAAAGTATTCAATCTTTCAGTACAATATCCACTCGTTGTGACCACAGCAACTTTTGTTATGGTTGTGTTTGGACGGTTGTAGCTCTTGGTTAACCCATAAGAACCCATGGTGACACACCAACCCTTTCAGTGTTCTGGAAAATTCCTTATACAGCTTTATCCTTGATTTTATTTTAACTCATGAAGTCCCTAAGTGACATCTACGGAACATCCTGGTGCAGTCATGTGACGATGTGTGAATCTGTGTACCCATGACATCACTTCCAAAATGGCGGCGTGCCTGGTCAGCAAATGTGACAGAACTAGCTAATTTTAAGCTTGTTTTTTTTGTTACTAAAGGTAGGTTTCAACCCATTTAACACATTTGTTCAGTAATGACGTGTTTCATTCATTTTCAGTGCAAAGTATTCAATCTTTCAGTACAATATCCACTCGTTGTGACTACAGCAACTTTTGTTATGGTCGTGTTTGGACGGTTGTAGCTCTTGGTTAACCCATAAGAACCCACAGGTGTCACCAACCCTTTCAATGTTCCTTATACAGCTTATTATCCTTGATTTTAACTCATGAAGTCCCTAAGTGACATCTACTGAACATCCTGGTGCAGTCATGTGACAATCTGTGTACCCATGACATCACTTCCAAAATGGCGGCGTGCCTGGTCAGCAAATGTGACAGAACTAGCTAATTTTAAAAAGCTTGTTTTTTGTTACTAAAGGTAGGTTTCAACCCATTTAACAATTCTGATGCTTCAATAAGACGTCCTGTATTACATTTAACCTGTTCTGACCACATTTCTTGAACAAATTGATATAAAACAATCGTTATGACATATATGTTACATTACAGATCTTTGACACTGAAGGTAGAATTTAAAAAAAAAAGTTCAGAAATGTGTTTCTTGTGGTCTGTTTTATATTCCCCATAATTTTCCTTTAAGGAGAAATGGGTTCTTATGGGTTAAACTCAGGGGAAGATTAAGGTTTTAACATTTAACCAAAACTCTGTGTGACTTTGCTGCATTTTCAAAATCATCAGAGCTGCAGATGAATGACGAGCTCTCATTTACTTTTTTTTCCTATTCATTCGCTACGATTCTCCACACACATTCATCTCACAATCCGAGAGCCTCAAACTGATATTGTATCACCTGACGCAGATTGTGACCGAGATATCACACGATAAAACATACACGATCGCTGTTTGTCACACAGTCTGAAGGCGCCTCACACCCTAACCACAGACAGGAAATAGACGTGAACCTAGACTCTGCTGTCAACACCCTTCCTTTTTGTACATTGCACATAAATGCAGCGCTTCATTCATTCCAAAAAAAAAAACACACGTTGCCTGTGAAGATAATCCAGCCGGCGATTACATTTGTCAACGCTGCATAATTGGGAAAACAATTTAGTGGTACGTAAATGTAATTTCTAGGAGACAGGGCTGCATTATCTGAGTCTGAGTGGTTAAATGCATCATGGGACTTGTCCTCTCTTGAGTTTCCAGTCTCTCATTCAGCTGTTTGAAGATGTTCTGAATGCTGGAGAAGCCTTTGTGCTACAGATACGTCAGCAAAACAAAAAAAAAAAAGACTGGTTTTTTTCACTCGATACGAGGCAGGTCTGCTCTTCTCTCCCCCCTTTTGAGCCTCAGCCTTGCTGCGAGTCTCACAGTTTAAACAACACGATAAAACGCACGTCACAGAGTTACAATTTAATATGAAGAGAAACAAACAGGAGCAAAGGAACAAATATTTTGGGGTAATAAAAAAAAAAAAAAAAAAAAAAAAAAACACCTGAAAGGAATGAAAATGAAAATCATGTTCTCTGCTCCTCGTGTTGTGATTATCTGTTTGGTAGGAGGAGTGCCTGTAAAATAAAGTTTGTTTCATTTAAACTTTTAGAGTCACGAAAACAACCAGTGCATTCAGCTTACATCCAGCTGCTCCGGCTATTTGTGGTGACTCATGTAATTTAAGATGCTGTTTTTGTCAGTCAAGTCTCAGTCAGTCACTAAGTTGTTTCTTATCTGGAGCATCAACATTTTATCAGCCGCTTTGGTTATCTTGGACGGGGCAATCGAAGACGTCTGTTATGAGAAATTTTAATGAAAAGTTGAACTGATGTGTGAATCATGTTTTAATGGGCGGCTGCTCGTCAACAGAGAGGCAGTTTACCTCCATCGGACCGAATATTAGGCCTCACCGGGAAGCTTACGATGAGCTGTTCCCGCTGCACTTTATTATTTTTTAACCTTCATGCGCAGCAGGTTTTCTGAGCCGCAGCCAGCCCCGGCTCAACATTCACACAGCTCCACAATGGGAGCTTTCCATTACAACTACAGCTCCATACTGGGAGCTTCCCATTATAACCACAGCCTGTAACTGGTCAACGCTGAGCAGATCAACTGAAGCAGCTGGTAGACTTTAAGTAAAAACCGCTGCCCTGTGTTTTGATCCGCTGTAATTATTTAGACAGGAGTGTTACCTCTTTCTTCAGGCTCATTGTCAGTTTCTCCTTTTTTGCTTTTTATTTTGACAGTTTGAAAGTGCAGAGAGACAGAAAAACGGGTGGAGAAAAAAAAAAGGGAGGGAGGGGGGGGTGTCTGACATCGCCTTTGCCTTTGCTTATGTGGTATGCGTCTAAACCAGTAGGTTACCGGAGCTCCTCTCATTATCAGTTTTCACCAATTTTCACAGACAGATGCACCGTGTGGGGAAGCTTAGCCGGAGGAAGGTGATAAGAGGCAGACTCACAGACTTGTTTGAATGACTAAAAAACAAGCTGATTTATTTTCACCGTGCAAAACCAAAAGAACATACGGACTTCAAAAAAATATGAAAAGAAGAAACAAACAAAATCTAAACTCAACAAACTTAAGTAGGTCTGCCCTCTAAACACTGATGATGTTGAATGTTAAGCTACTTTTAAACCAGACCGTGTTAAAAAACCTCCTCTACTGTCAGCAGCCAATCAGGAGAGACACACTGAACTAATACCAGGATGATCACTTTTTATTTCTCTGTGTGGAAATCTGACAGACGGCTCTCTGGTAAAACATGAGACTCTTGTAGGCTGTTATAAGAGCTGGATTGCGCTGTAACTGCGGAGGGTTTTGGGATTCACTGACAATAAGAAAAATATAGAACAACTCCAGCCTTCATCTTTTCCCAGAATGCCTCATTGAAAGGGATTCAAGGAAACTTTGTCAATTAAAGGCAGACAAGTAGTTGAATTACAAAATCGAGACAGAGAAGATTCTCAAGTTGATGAAGGACAAAACTATTTTTTTCTTATTGTCAACAAATCTCATGTTTGGATCCAAACCAACAATGAACGGATCCACTAACAAGTATTATGGTGTGTATCCAAAGTCTGATTTATCTTATTCCTCCCTGCCATAGACATCCATTTTTGTCCAAAAACTATTAAAAATACATCAGTGAGTCATGTTGCTTCATCATGAAGAGTTTGGTCACATTACTTAGTTTAGAAACGGCTCCAAAGACTAATAACAGCATCATGTTTTCAGTCTCTGGAGAGTAGTTCTGTGTAGGACAGACGTCTATTCTATTTACAGAGCTTCACTAGCTTGTTGTGCTACATATCACAACCTCTTGACTTTGTGCAACGCTGTAAATTTCAGTTCAAAGTCAAACAAACTAACGTGACCAAACTCTTCATGACGAAGGAACATCCGAACCATCCCGTTCACCTTCCACCTGCGTCGTGTCTGTAGAGATTTAACTCGACCTGCGATGCTGCTGATGAGTGTTTGTCAAGTTTGTCAAAAGGAGCTTTTTCACCCATAAACCCCCCCCCCCCCTCTGCCCCTCCTCCCCCACCACCCATGAGCTTACCGTGACCCCCCCTGAGTGTCGGCACCCATATGGGAGCAGAGTGTTACTGCATCTGTGTTGCCGCGGATACACGCTCATCAGCAGCCTCCAAAAACACACAAACTCAGCTTTCTCTTAAAGGGAGCAATTCACAGGAAAATCTTTGGCTCAGTGAGGGGAAAACACACACACACACATATATACCCACACACACACACACACACACACACTGCATGAATATGAAGCTAAAAGGCAGAACGATAAACACATTCTCGTACACTGGAAGCACTTAATCGAACACACACACACACACACACATTCACAGCTTTCGGGGGCACAACAGCTTTCATTCCTGACTGCGGCTCTATATCGCACGGAAATGTGATTTCACACTGAACTTTTCAACCCGTCTTTTAGGAGAGGAAGAAAGACGGAGGGAGAGTAAAAAAAAAAAACAAAAAAAAAAAAACTGAACACATCAGTATTTCTGGCAGCTGTTGAGGGAGGCGATTCTTCGCGTGGAAACCCTCCCCCGTCTTCCTCACTCGCTCTCCCCCGACAACCGTCTGAGCTGTTTTTAGACTCCGCGCAGGATATCAAGGTGCCAAATTGTGAGTTTTTTTACAAGATGAAGTAAATACATCTCATAACTAGAAGCTCGTTTTTTTTTCACTGTGTTGTTTTAAATTTCACAAAGAACAAGTTCTTGCAGAAATGATGCTACACAACAACCACTGCAGAACGTTTCAAGATATAAACACACATTACATCTTCTAAAATGTTCCCATGACGATACAAAACCAGTACAGCTAATGAGCACTAATAACCCCTCATATTTACAACATGCCCCAAAAGTAGCTTCAAACTGAGATGAAACGCTTCCTTCAAACTGAAATATTTTACACTTTCCCCAAATTCACCTTCACATGTTTGGATCTCCACTAGAATTTAAAGTTCTGTGATCGTCACTAATGATTTTTATTGAGCTGCCTCAGGTTGTTTTAAGAGGAATTAGTGCAAAAGGAAAACAACAATTATTGTGGATGAGTTATAACCAAACAAATAAAGGAAAAAAACATCCTTTCATCTCATTTATAGCATCCAAAGTTTGATCCTACTCATCGTTTTATGGAATTTTCCATCTTTAGGGGTTACAAATCGAGTGACATTGGGTCAAAACTGAGCCTTGAGGTCACACCGTAATTCTTAATTCTCTCCTCCTCGAGACGTCAGCTGTCTGTGATGTTTTGGTGAAAGCAGAAACCTCTCTGATGAAGAGTATATGTGGTAAACCAAGGCCAGAGAGGAACCTTCTAGACGACACAGATAGGTGGAACATGCAGCCGAAATGTGTCGACAATGACCTGAGGCTCAATGCAACGTGACTTTAAGATGTCACGGGTAAAGTGCAGGTCCTTCGTTTAGAAACTAGAGAACCAATTAGACTAATTTTTCATATTGTAGGTCGATCTGCTCGGGTTAAAGACTCAGACTTTCAGAAGACAGAATAGAAAGAGACAGCGTTACGGTTCTCCTTGATCAAGTAACTTCAATAAACATCTTCAGCATTAAGACATCAAAGGCTCGTGTGTTCTTCTCTCCGCTGAAGTGTTGACCATCACTCAGAAGTATCCACAACAGGGACTTGTGGTTTCTGAACTTGGGGGTTCGGACTCCTCAGTGGGGTTTTTGTAACTTTACAAAGCCACCGATGTGACATTTACGCTTCATGCTGAGGTTGGTCAGCTGTGTGGAGGTGAGAAAGGAGCCAGAGTTTGAACTTCTCTCTCTAGCTCTCTCCCAGTTTCACACATTCACACCTGGAAGCTGCCCAGTACAACCCCCCAGTCTGACCCGCCGGCCGCTGAGCAGCTGCACCGGAGCAGGTGGGGTTAAGAGACTTGCTCACGGACACCTCAGGCTACATTCGCATTACATGCTCAAATGACCCGAATCAGATGTTTTTTGCCTCTGAGTGACTCGGGTCGTGATTCATATCTGATCTCTGGAGACGCGACTGCTGTCAGATCGGAATTCATCCGTTTCTGTAACGTCTAACTTCTCTGCACATATCGCCTGTCATCATCATTCGGTTTCGGCGCCTAACAGCCCGGTAAAAAATAAACATCCTCATCATCCGGATTGTCTGCCGACTTCCACAACAAATAATCCTGCACATGTATGCGAGTGCAGCCATGTCGTCCTTTAATGCTGTTATTCTTACACGCACGCAGCTCACATTTCAGTTAAATCTGCACATGAGTGGCAGTTTAGGACTTTAACGTCATTCATACCGGAGCCGGACACATGTCACCTACAAACGTGAATGTGAACCATCAACACAAAGATATCAGATCTGAGAAAAACAATCAGAATTGAGCATTAAAAGGCCTGTAAGGTAGATTCAAGTGCTGCTTTTTGACTTTCCACTGGTCTGGGGATTGAACTCTTTCTGGTCACAAACTTGCTTCTCTAACCTTTAGGCCACCATTCATTCTTAACACAACTATTTCTGGCACGTTTCATGTATAAAAACAAGTGCAAAGCTGTGACTGTCTTCCAGGAGAGACTCCATGACAGTCAGCTCTTCACTCCACCTTCGAGTGCTGCAGTTCAGAACAAATATGAACACCTTTTGGTTTCCAGTGTGGTCTTTTCTATAAATAACCCAGACCTTAAAGGTGCAACCAGAACACTTTTTGCTCCCCATTTGTTTTAATGAATAATGAGCTAAGATATAGTCACCTCTTTCCATCAGATTGAACGATAACATGTCAGGTGTCCAGTCTCTCCAGAGAGCGGAGGGCTTGATGGAGGAATTTGTTGGGGAAATATTGATTGTTTATATTCTTGTTTATACAACTGCAGGTGAATTAATAGAAGCGGTAGAGGAGGAGGGACGTTGTTAGCCTGCTAGCCGCTAGGGTTGTGCAGAGAGCCCAGTATTTGTATTTGTATCTGTATTTGTTGAGGCAGCAAAAATTATTTGTATTTGTATTTGAATTCAAAGTGGAAAGAGGTTTAAAAATCCTGTTTTTGTTTTTTATTAAACTTTTAATTTTAGAAAATTAAAGTGCTACAATAAGTCCAGAACGCAGCAGCTCAGCTTCTTACTGGTTTTAACAGACAACATCACATCACCCCGATTCTGGCTTCTCTCCATCAGCTCCCTGTTCGTTGTAGAATTGATTTTAAGATTTTACTGATCACTTTTAAAGCACGTCTGGGTCTGAAGCTCCAAGCTACATAACAGATATGCTGACCCCCGTACGAGCCCGTAGATCCTCAGGTGGGGCCCTTCTGGCTGTTCCAAAGTCGAGGCTTAAATCTAAAGGTGCTTTTGCCATCAGGGCCCCTCGACTTTGGAACGACCTGCCTGAGGAGATAAGGCTGCAGAATCAGTGACTTCTTTTAAATCACTTCTTAAAACCCATTTATACAGACTTGCCTTTATGTAATGTTGTCCTTTGATCATCTTTCTTTTAAACTTTTTATCATCTCTTTATTGTCTTTCTTTGCCTTCGGCCGCCATCTTTTTAAGGTCAGATCTGTTATTGTCTTCTGTTTTCGTGTCTTTGCTTTTGCTTTGTCTGTCGAAGCACTTTGTAAACTTTGTTTTTAAAAGATGCTATATAAATAAAGTTATTATTATTATTATTATTATTATTATTATTATTATTATAAGTGTTCATGAAGTGTTCCCTTGGGAGCACTTCACATGTGTCAGTAGCTCAGCTTTATCTCTGGCGAACACCCCCAACTTCGGGAGTGATGTCCAAATTAGGAAATGTGCGTCATGTAGCAGGTGGATGTGACTCCCCTCGTTGAGACCTGCTGATAGACGTCACAGCGGAGCAGAGGAGAGACACTGAGATAGCGATGTAACCAACCTGCAAGCTGGTATTTGACATGTTTTTTTTTTTTCTTCCCGAAAACAAATAATTTTTAAAATATTTGTATGAAACAAATATTCGTAAAAAAACCCACTATTTGTGCTTTGCTGAATACACTAGCTCCTGTACTTTCAACTTACAACCAAGCCGCCGCCATTTCCTGTTTCTATGAGTTTTTAGCTTCACGTGAGAACATTTCTCCAGGCGAAATCTGGTCTGATTTCTATCGTACATTTATTTTATGGACATGGATGTCAGTCTGAACAGTCGCTAAACTGTTCTTAAATCAAATACATGTGTCAGTATTTTATACAGAAGCAGAACAAAAGATTGATTTAAGCTTCTTATTTTGAGTCACACATTTTCGAAAGATTACAACTTTATTTCATTGTCTTGGGATAAAAACTGACAATTTAGTTACAGACTGAATGAATGATTTGATTTATTTTGCTGGTGCTCCAATCTGTTTTGATTTTGTATTTGTTAACATGTGAATGTAATGAAATATGACTTTTCCATGAAAAATTGAGACAAAAAGGAGAAAAACAAGGACAATTTGGGATACTTTTCCATTCTTGTGAACCAACTCGTTGTCAGTACTACTGTACTTTTTTTTTAATTGTCCCCTAACGTTGCGCACCATCTGGCTCCAAACAAACTTTTGGTTTCCAGTTGACAGTGTGGGTGCGTCGGGGAAGAAACTGTTGTTAAGTTTTCTTTCTGAAATGAAATGAAATTTGTGTTTTTGATGCCACATTTTGATTTGGTGCAGGAGAGTTTTGTTCTTCCTCCGCCGACAGAAGAAGAAGAAACAACAGCTGGAAGAGGCCAGAGACACACACACACACACACACACACACACACATTCACATTAACTATCTTTCTTCATACTCACACATTTTTTTGTCTTTTCACACACACACACACACTCACTGCAGTCACTCACACTTTGCATCTCTTTCACACGCATATTCACACTTTTCTCATTTTCACATTCTTCTTTTTGCCTACACACACACACACACACACACACACACACTCACACACACATTAACGCTTCCATTTTTCTCAATCTCACAACATGAACACACACTTACTCACTTACTCCACACCTCTCACTTTCTTACTCTTCTGTGGCTTTCTCTTTCTCTCTCTCTCTCTTTCACACACACTCATTTGCAGGCTCTTGGCAGATGCCGGGACGTCCCGGAGGGGGGGGGGGGGGGGGTTGTGGTTGCGTTGGAGATGTGAACGCCTCTCTCTCTCTCTCTCTCTCTCTCTCTCTCTTCCATCTCGGGGCGAGTGCAGCAGGCACGGCACAGATCCAAATCTCAGCTCTAAAACCTGATACCGGACATACAAGTTGACCATGTGTGTGTGTGTGTGTGTGTGTGTGTGTGTGAGGAGACTACATCATTACACAACGCTTTTTTTTAAAATGTCGTTTTTGGTCTGAAGACGACCTGCAGACCCACACCGGTGTTTCCAGGTCTTTTTACGTAGAGACGTCCGACCGCAAACAGCTGAACGACATAAAACAGCTCGATCTCTTCTTCTTTGCTTTCTTCTCAGTTGTAAAACAACAAAACTGCATCGCAGCCAAGTGATCCAGTAAGGAGCGGGACAGACAGCCCAGCTGAATGACATCATCTGCCAAAATATACTTCAATAAAGGTTAATGACAACAGCTGTGTGACATTTAAAATAAGCGATTACAGGGAAAGTCTGAGACGACAGAAGGTTGTCGTCTTTGCTGCCACTCAGCGGACTGTGACTGGACGGCTACAGATGGTTAACTGGTTAAAGAGGATGATGTTTGGTTGTTAAACATGGTCAAAGTTCCAAAACCTGAGATGAATGTTTGTAAAATTAATGAAAACCATGACTAAATATCTTTGTCGACAATCTTTTTTTCCATGACAAAGACGAGACGATGGCGAGACGGCACCGACGTCATTAAACGCTAACTGTGACTATATCAACATGCAATATTGTTGACATGAAAAGACAAGACTAAAATGTAGTTTAAAAAATAAAAACTTTACCAAAACCTCTCTTTATTTTCATTGACAAAAAAGGGGAGATAGAATATCACAGACTCCCGGGAGATGTAGCCTGAGCAGTACGTTAGCAGAGCAGCAGCAGCAGCGTCTGCTCCGTCTGTGTATCTACATTAGAGGCGTTCAGGTGCAGTGTTGAGCGTAGGTCGCCCAGGTTTGGAAGCACTCAGAGCTCAAAACACAATGACTGTATTTATAGGAATAAAACAGAGGAAAATAAACTTCAGGTCACATTTACGTGTCTATAGTACGAGTAAAACGAAAGCAATTATTCAGCCCATGTAGACAGCTAGTATTGATTAAAATAGCAGTTTATAACGTTACCTTTCCTTGTCATGGTTGTTGTTATTCTAGCAAACCTTGCCTTGTTTAACCTTTATAGCTATAGTGCACGACTTTTACATATTAATGAATGTCTGTTACGTTCAAGCCAAATGAGTTCACACAATGCTGATTAAGTCTATCACCGCCAGGTAAATCTCTCTGTATTTCACAGTATACAGAGTTTTGAATCTGGTGTCAGGTTTGGCATTCCCCTGCTGACCAGATGAATAAATACTCTGCATGCTCTATTGGCAGAGAGACTTCCGCTGGCCAAGCGGCTAACTTCCGGTTAGCTCTCTGCTCATTTGAATGGCGATAAAATAATTTAATCGTACGGCTCTTCTAGACTTTCCAAATGTTACAGTGAAACAAGACATTTCATGGGGATTGTGTGACACTCAAAACAATTTATCCACAGTTTTACAGCGACAACAATAGCGACAACAATAGCGACGGAATAGACTAAAGTGGAGCCTAAAATGTAAACACGCATCTACATTGTTTTTGTAATTACTCTCACTGCCAGAAGGGGGCAGAAGACAAAAGTCCCACACTGCAGCTTTAATACTGATGCCATGCGAACCAGTTTGCTAGACAGCAATTTTGTTATCCTCATGTCATTATTAAGTCCATGGGGCACTTTTATTCTTTTCTTGTTAACACCGTTGTTTTTGTTTTTAATGCAAGCAGATTGCAATTGGTGTGTCCATTATTCTTTTCAATTTTATTAGGCTAACCACTCAGAGCAGAAAGATAAGTTTGTCGTGTACTTTGGGCGACCAAAAAATTGGTTTCAAAACATTTTATTGTCTGTACAGCTCTCATTGTTTTATAATAGTTTTAAAGACAGTATTGTGCCCCAGTTGTTGAATTGTGTTGGTTCAAAATAAATATGCAAATCAGAACATGTTCCATGTCTTTTCATCAGATAATGATAAGATAAAATCTTATGTGAAACAAGTTTGACTAAAATCACAAAAAACAAAGGTTTTGGCTAGACTAGATCGACTGAAATGTTCAATATAATATGATGGCTAAAAAAAGACTAAAATGTCAACAGTTTTTATTGACATTGAAACAGGATGAGGTTGACTAAACATGATAAAAAATAACAAGGACAAGGAAACAGAAGACAAAATTAACACTAAAGTAAAAATGCTTCCTGTAAGACAAAGACCAGGTTTCAGACTGCTCTCACGCTTCATTAACTTTCCTGACAAGATGACGTCAGCTCATCACGCATGTTCATTCATTCATCTGTTCTGTAGTCTTTGTTGCTAAGGTGGTTGCTAAGGTGTTTCCACGTGTTGTTCAGATCTGATTCAGCTCCGACATGTACGGATGGATCTGAGAAGTTTCCATTTGGAGTAAAGAAGGAGAAAAAGAAATGAAATCCTGCTACTATAGTTTGTTTACGTAGCCTCCGGAGCCGGAGGAAGCTTCCTGAAAGCTGACCAATCAGAATAGAGTGGGCTCATCAGGAGGCGGGGCCTTAAAGAGACAGAAGCTAAAATGGCCTGTTTCAGACAGAGGCAGAACTGAGGGGCTGCATAAAGGACCAGTAGAAGATAAACAAGAATTTTTATCTGTAAATCATGCAAAGATATTCCAGTAGAGCCCCAGAATATAAATATAGAGCTGGAAATGTGCAGTCTGTCCCCTGTAAAGTACAGTCACATGTGGCTTCCGTCCTATTAATATTTTCTCCGTTTTCCGTTCACTTCTATTGAAGTCCGTCCAGCAGACAAATTCAACTATGCATTTCCTGTCTCAGTGTGACTGTACCTTTCCTCTACTGAGTGCCATAGTGACAGTGCACCACATAAAAGAAATTAAAAATTACACTACTAAGGAAATAATAGACCTATTTACAACAAGTCCTCCAGTTTTTTCTTATCTGACCCACCAGCAGTGATAACTACTCGATTAGCTTTAGGAAAACATCGTTGTCTGGGTTAAAATAAATACTTTGTTTGGCTGAAAAACAATGCTGACTCACGGTTGGAAATGGGGAAAGACAAACGGCTAAAGTCTGACTTTTTGACGCTCTATAATGATTTCCTCCTTTGCTCCCTTCATAATTACTTCATGGGGCTTGCTGAAACAAACAGATTTTATTGTTTTTCTTGGGAGGACAGTCTCAGAATTGCTGCGATCTTTTGATTCGTTTGCAAAGATGAAATATTTTGATTAATTTTGACACAGTTTTTATTGTTGATCAACTGCAAACTGTCCTAACAGTTCTGACTTTTGAACGAGACAAAGAGGAAGCATGTGGCAGTGTTGCCATGTTCTGCTGAAAGATAACAACAGATCTTCCTCTTTGTCTCTATTTTTTACCACAAACTCTGTAGCCTCTACATCACCAAGACTGTCTGAACACTAACGAGAGGAGTCAACTTTTGCCTTTTTTCTTAAGTTCAGAACCTTGAGACGGTCTGCTGTGTGTGTCTTCATGCTCTGACTGGTTGATTAGAGATGTGAACTCTCATACGATTGGCTGCTGAACTCAGAGCTGCAGCTGCGGTGTTAGAGAGCGAGAGAGAGAGAGAGATATCGATAGAGCGAAAGACGACGGTTTTTGAATCTGTGTGTGTAATACAGATAAAAATGGTTGAGGTGGAGCAGAAACTGGACATCCTGCCAAAACAGACACAGTCCTCACACACACACACACACACACACACACCGAAAACATCAAACGAACGTACGCTCCCTCTGCCGCTCTGTCAAGGTCGTCCAGCAGTTCTTAACAAGAGAAAGTGATAACAAGCTCAAAGAGAGAAAGAAAAAAAAACAGAGAGAAGGAAATAGTCGTAAAATTCTTCCACGTTCTCATATCAACAATCACTTTCCTGCTGAATCGCCTTTCAGCGAGACACTAAACCTCTACGAAACTCCCAGTCTGTGTGACCTCTGACCTCTCCCGGCCGTGTGTTTGTGTTACAGTTGGTTAAGTTTCACAGTTTTTACAACTTACTGCACATAAAATTATCCCTCTGGAGGTATTTATTTTTGGCTTTCTTTAGCATCTTTTAAACTGTCTGTACCCCACATGCATGGTATCTTCTCCTCAACACAAACTCAAGTCTAATTTATCATTTTGTCCATTTAACAAAGAATAAAACTAGCAAAATTACAAGAAAAATTACACATTGTCGGTGGTGATCATGCAAATTATTATTATAAAACAGTTCAAGGTTGCTAAAAAAAATGTTTTTCCACTATTGTGGAAACTATGTAAGAAATAAAACTATAATACAGTCTATTTAATCATTTAATTATTTTATCTGAACTCGTTTTTGTGCCTTTTTCAGGTAGATTAAAGAGGAGCAGCTGACCCGGGTGGATGTGTGAGAGCCTGAATATCTGCAATACATTTTTGTGATTTTTCCTTCAACTTTCCTTTTTGAGAGGAGCTACAACTATCAAAATTAGAGCAAAAATTATGTATACTAATATGTTTTTCTTCTATCCTGTTAATCATCTCTCGTCCACTCAGATTCATCCTGGGATCCACATATGTGGACAAACAGCTGCTCTTCTATCCCATCACTGATTGGCTGATCAGCAGCAGGTGCGGAGCAGCACTCAGACGCCTCTGAGCTTCGGATTCACCTGAACTACCAACCGCCTGTTTCTGCTTTTCAGGTAAATTTTTATACATGTGTGTTGCAGAAGTTTTCATACTGAATGTGTCTTGAGCTGACAGATGTATTTCCACATGTTAAACATTTGGTTGTAACTCTGATCGCCTGCTGAAGTGCTTTAGGTGATCAATGAAACTTCTGTTGTAATACATCAAGTGGATCGTCTCTTTGTGTGGATACTTGCTGTAGTGTTTGTATTGTAAATTAGATAAATGAAGCCCCAACTCTGTAAGGAAAAAAGATAAATTAAATGAATTTAGGGGGAAAAAAAGATAAAATTGAAAGAAAATTCTACTAAATTAAAATTAAACCACTTATTTAATTACAAAATGTAATATTACACAAATCTTTAAAATACCGTCTGATGCAGATGAACAATATGTGCACATTTTCTAATTGTTATAATTGTTAAAAATGTATTCTTGACCTTAGAAACAGTATTTATTGGCTGTTCTGGAGCTTTTGAATATATCACATGATCCTCATCAGTGAAGTATGTTAAACCAGTTGTCATGGGAATATTCTTTCAGGACTTTGTGTCCATTTTTAATAAGAAATTTAGATCAAGATTAGCTGAATTTAACAAATCAGGTATTTTACCAAAAATAGAACCCAAACCGAAATGTAAAAGTTGTGATGATGAGGTTTAATTTTGTTTTTTTTTAATAAGAAGAAACAATAAAACAATAACTCAAAGACACTGTAGTGACTGAAACACTGCAGAGAGAGAAAAAAAGAGACTAAATCAGTTATGTGACTTTTTCTTTTTCTCTTAACTGTAAAAGCAGCAGGAGACATGTTCAGTCCTCCGACGTTTACTGTGTCATTAAAACACGGCTTTTTATAAACTGGTAATTTAATACTGTTGTCAGAACAGAGGAGAACAGGGCCGCCGCCTTCGTCTCAGAATAACTTTAATCGTACAAACAACAGACTAAGTGACACGGGTACATTCAGACGTTATTTTACTGTTTTTCATATCAGGAGTCAGACGCTCCGTCGTCCCCACGAGGCTCTTCAGCTCCAGCAGCACGGTTTTTGTTTTTTGGTTGTTTGTTTTTTTTTTGAAACTACCTTTGACTCTGTGTTTTATTGTTTCTCCTCTAAACTTAATTAAATCAAACTGAAACTAAATTAAAAGTGAAATGTAGAAATGAGACAACATGAAGTGTAAGAAGTAAGAAGGTAAGAACTTCCTGTCAGGATGGAGGTCAGTTCACTTTAGTCCCAAAGCTCTTCAGCTCTTATCAAACCTGATGTGTTTTGGTTTTAACATCAAACAGGAAATACGTGATTGTGAGTTTGAACGATGCAAAAAAAAAAAAAAAACAACTAAATATGAACTATTAATTATCTGCAGCAGATCCACATGTACATAAATCCTTCATTCAGCTTCATTTTATAACGTTCATTGACTTGCATTCTGTATTTATTGATTTATTCCTTATTAATTGGCAGACTTTTTTCTTTAAACATGCATTAATTTTTTTTTTTTTTCAGCTGATATGTTGAACAGCTGTTTATTTCCACATCCAGCAGTTACGGAGCAACATTATCATTCATGTGGAGTCGTGTTTCTGTCCACCTGGTGAATGTAAGTCCAATATTCACTCTCATTTAGCTTCTGTTTTTACTCTCTACCAACTCCTGAGGGAAATATCTGGCTCTTTAGCTGCTAAATGCTCCACTATGTTCACCAGCCAGTCTACAGCTAACTGTGTCTGTTTGCTGTTTGGTGCTGAGCAGGTAGTGTACAGTGGCTGAAAACGACGCTATGAGAGCTGTGAGAGTGAACCAGAACAGTAAAGTTGCAGCTGGACAGATAAACAACGAGCTGAAACTCACTATAAAGCTCCGTAAAGCCGAGAGGAGCTGCAGAGTCACTGATAATTCTCTGTAGGTTCATCACTACGAGCCACAACCAACACATTACACACTGACAGTGAATATATTATTGATATAAAAAAATATTCATTATAGCCGCATTAAAGTCTACATTGCATATTGTGTATATTTGTCATTTGTTGGAGATACTAATCTTGATTTAAGAGTTTTTGTTAGTGAGGTCTATGGATGATTTAAATAACAATAAAGCTTTATTTGTACATCACTTTTTAAAACAAGTTACAACAAGTCTTTTACTAAAAGACATAAAACCAATAAATGCATGAGTGAGGTGAAAATAAATATGAGTAAATAAGAATAAATAAAATTTTAACAAATGCAAGTAAACGAAAACTAATAATAATAACAATAATAATAATAATAACTTTATTCGTATTGCGCGTTTCATACAAAAAATGCTGCTCAAAGTGCTTTACAGCAAAGAAAGACATAAAAACATGTAAATGTACATAAGAGGGAAAATAAACATTATGATATAAGATAAAGTGAAAATAGGAGTTAAAACATAGACTGTACCACCTCGTGGTTGTCTGTCCAGACTCAGATAATATTTGTAGTGAAGACTTTGCTTCAGATGTGAACGTTGCTGCAAAGAAGCTACAAATTCTAAAATGTGAACGTTTCACACACGTCTTCAACCGGCAGCACAGAAGATCTAAACAATCACAGTTTCAAGGTTTGGAACCAAAGATTCAGTATCTGAACAAATGTGAAACACAGTCTCAATCTCCGCTTCTGTTCCAGAGTTACGGTGTTGAATCACGTCCAGAAAAGTGTTTTTGCAGAACATTATGATGTCACAGTGAAGTTGACCTTTGACCTTTTTGGATATAAAATATTATAACTTCATAATTGTATCCTATTAAACATTTGTTTTCGCATAATTAGCACAGAAATTCTTGAATTGCGGCCAAAAAACATGTTTTGTGAGGTCACAGTGATCTTTGATCTTCGACCACCAGAATCTAATCAGTTCATTGTTGAGTGGAAACTGATGTTTGTGCCAAATTTTTGATGAAATTTCCTTTAAGGTGTTCCTGAGATATTGTGTTCATGAGAATAGGACGGACAGACAGACAACCCCAAAACATAATGTCTCCGGTCACAGCTGCCGCCGGCGCTCAGGCATAAAAATCAGTCTGCAGAACAAAAGCACATTTTTCTTGTCAAGGTACAAAAAAAAAAAAAAAAACAGTTGAAGGTGATTTCTGCCTCCCGAGGACTTAAAACACTGCACTTTTTAAAAAGAATTTTCTTTATTGCATTTTGAAAAATATTTCAAGCCCAACTTGGCTCGTTGTCATGTATAGAGGTGTCTGATAACTCGGTACAGAGGTGCTTTATTTAAATGTAATGAAGATAAATATTTTTTAAAAGGGAGCATTCCACAGTCTGGTCCTTGGGAGTCCTTGGGAGGCAGAAAACACTTTAAAAAGAAAAAAAAATGCAATAGAAGTCACAGAGATGCAGAATAAAGCTCGAGGAAAAAGTCAAAACTTAGAAATTGAAACAAAAATCTCCAGTTTGCAGCTGATTTTTTTCTTTTTAAAGGTCTGATGGTCTCAGTTATTAAAACATGAAGGGGAACAAATTCAGAATGTGTGCGTAGAAACTGTCTGTACACCAACGAGACAATTGGTATTAATCAAACATGCACAAACAACTCAGCGAGTGAACGATGATAGATGTGATGTGATGTGCACAGCTTGTCCAGATGTGCGTCTCTATTGAAAGGATGTTGCAGCTGTTGTTTCCCCTTTTTTTAAAAAATACAGCATGAAGTTGAACTTTGTCTGCACTGTAATAAACATAAATCATGATTCTGACATGCCCTTCAGGAAGTTATTTGTGAGAAAAGGGAATAGAAAACCAACAGTACCAAAGCATGTATATAAAGATGATTATACTGACTATTATTTATATATATATCCTACATAAAGATGGTGGTTTTCGCCTCCACGTCGTGCCTTAAAACCATTTAATGCAAACCTATAAGTTGATTATCTTGCTTATATCAGGTTTATTTGCCAACAATACAGCATTTGGAAATTTTTGGTGAATGTTTTGCACTTAAAAGCAAAAGGTTATGAAGCAAGAGTTTACTGTTGTCATGACAACTTGCCACACCGCACCATGGATGTATAATAAGAGCTGGATAGGGCGCCGCCGCTCTGCCTTACAGCCAGTTCTTCCCCAGTGGCCACTCGCGGTACTGCAGTGAAAAAAGCATTTTCCCAACAGATCACCGTCGTAAAAGAGACGCCTCGAACTGCAAACAACAATTATGACTCTTTCTATTATGAACTTTCATTACTTCCTTCCTTCTCCCACTACCTCTTTCCTTCCCTCCTTCTTTTCTTCCTTCCCTCATTCCTTCCTTCCTTCCTTCCCTCCCTCTTTTGTCCTTCCTTCCGTATTTCATTCCTTTCTTCTTTCCCTCCTTCTGTCCTTGTTTCCTTCCTTTCTTCCCTCCTTCCTTCATTTCTTCCTTTCTTCCTTCCCTTCTTTCTTTCCTTCCCTTCTTTCTTTCCTTCCCTCCCTCCCTCCTCCCTCTCTCTATTATGAACTCTTTATATTTTTTTAAAACTTTCCTCGAGCCGAGAAAAGTGATTTAAAAATCCGTGACGTCGTCACAATGTAAAGTCTACGGGCCGAGCGGGAGGTGGTGGGCGGGGCCAGCAGGGGAAACACTACCGCGTATATTCAGTGGGACGCACAACGCGGAAGCAAACCCGGGAGCTAGAAACTTTTTTTGGCGTATGCGCCAGGCGAGCAGTTCCTGTAGGACTGAATGGGTATCCAGCTCTTATGATACATCCATGCACCGTACTCACCACTGAAACAATGAATAAAATTCACATAAGGTGTCATTAAGCATACCGGCAGAGTTTTATTGTAGTTTTATATATTATATTGTTGCCTTTTTTGTATTGATCTCTTCCTTTCATCATCATTTGAAGCTCTTCAGTTCCTTTTGCTGGTTTTCGCTTGTTTTCTTTTCTTTGTTTCTTCTTCCTCTGCTGCGTCTTATTCTTCTTCAAAACTTCATAACCGGTAAGCTTTGACAGCTGTGCTCTTTTAATGTTGCTATGGTTACACGTTGGGTAGCGGATGAATTTAGAACGGTGATTAAACTTGAGCCGAACTACGTGTGCATTAAACAGTTTTAATGTACACCTACCGGCCAATCAGAAAAGAGTATTCACCCAGACCCTGATCTAACGGGCTCGTTAGAGTTGACTTGACTAACTTACTGTCAAAGTCACATCCTGTTTGAATTTCCTTCATCCCTTCCTTCCTCCTTTCATTCCTTCTGTCCCTCCCTCCTTCTTTCATTACTTCCTTCCTTCTCCCACTACCTCTTTCCTTCCTTCCATCCTTCCTTATTTCCTTCCCTCCTTCTTTTCTTCCTTCCCTCCCTCATTCCTTCCTTCCTTCCCTCCCTCTTTTGTCTTTGCCTCCTTCCTTATTTCATCCCCTCCCTTCTTCTGTACTTGCTTCCCTCCTTCATTCCTTCCTTCTGTCCTTGCTTCCTTCCTTTCTTCTCTCTTTCCTTCCCTCCTTCCTTCTCTCCCTCTTCCTTCCCTCCCTCCTCCTTTCATTCCTTCTTTCCTTCTTTTCTTCCCTCCTTCCTTCATTTCTCCCTTCCCTCCTTCTACCCTTCATCCCTTCCTTCCCTCCCTCTTCCTTCCTTTCCTCCTCTTTTCATTCCTTCTGTCCCTCCCTCCTTCTTTCCTTCCCTCCTTCCTTCATTTCTTCCTTTCTTCCTTCCCTCCTTTCATTACTTCCTTCCTTCTCCCACAACCTTTCCTTCCTCCCATCCTTTATTTCCTTTCCTCCTTCTTTTCTTCCTTCCTTCCCTCCCTTCTTCTGTACTTCCTTCATTCTTTCATACCTTCCCTCCTTCATTCCTTCCTTCTGTCCTTGCTGCCTTCCTTTCTTCTCTTTCCTTCCCTCTTCCTTCTTTCCTACCTCCCCGCCTCCTTCCCTTCTTCTTTCCCTCCTTCCTTCCCTCTTTCTTTCTGTCCTTCCCTCCTTCCTTCCCTCCTCTCTTTCTTCTGTGCTGCCAAATGATAAACTGATGTGATGGTTTGGGTGTAAGTTTTGGTTAATCACCTCCTGTCGGCAGAGCGGTTTAAAAAAAAAACCCACCCAGAGTTAACTGGTGCAGCCTCGAGAGCTTTTCCTGCCAACAGTTGACTCATTTAATACTTTAATGTGTGTGGTATTAAAATATTCACAGTACACTTCAGATGCGGTTCTACCTATCGGCTGTGGCTCTCTGACAACCTGAAGAGTTGGCAGAACATTTCAGTTTGTTAACCAAAGATTTCAGAAGCTGTGGAGCAGCCTGTTAACACCGCTGCCACTCTGACTGTTCTGTGTTTCTGACTCCTGCTATTAATGGATGTCAATCAGCCGTGTGGAGAACAACCAGATCACCATTTATGTAAAGAAGCTTTTCTTACTTTATCAATCCATGAAAAACCAGAGTTTACTGCATCCACAAACATCAAAACTAATAATCAGTCATGGAAACAATAAATTGAGAAATAATTAAATACTTTAGGAATTTTAAAAATTAATCTTGTGTATAGTTAAATTTAAGGGAAAAGAGCCATTACATGCATCTGCCCCCAAATTTTATTCATTTGTTAAAGTTAATTACCTTTTTTGCCTTTTTAACGTATAAATGTGATGATTTTCTACATTTTTCTTATTGTCAACAAATCTCATGTGCAGAGCCAAACCAACCAGTGCGTGCAGATTCAAAGTCTGATATATCTCATCTTCCTTTGTGCCGTAGACCTCCGTTGTTACACAAAAAGCTTAAAAACACATCAGTGAGCCGTGTTCCTTCATTATGAAGCGTTTGGTCACGTTAGTTTATGTAGAAATGGCTCCAAAGACTAATAACAGCTTGTTGTTCTACGTATCACGACCTCTTGACTTTGTACATTGCAAAGAGCTTCAGTACAAAGTCAAGAGGTTGTGATGTGTAGCACAACATGCTAGTGAAGCTGTAAACAGAACCACGTTCCTGCACATGCTCAGTAGCATCTGCCTTAAGCTGAAATTATAGTTGCAGCGTCCGCGAGTCCGCTGGGGTCCGTGTGGTGTAAATTTCGTCACCAGAGGGTGTGCGTATGGGCTCTGTGCGGACATCCGCGTACCTGCAATTTGTTGTGTCTGCGCGGACACAACGCTGTGTTCCTGTATACAGCGATCTACCGCGCATGCAAGAAGGAAGTATGACCACATTAACTATCCGTCCGTGGTGTCCATAGCTGTCCGTGTGCGCGTCCGCTCGGGAGTATAAATGAAGTTTTACACAGAACTACTCTCCAGAGACTGAAAACCTGATCGCTGTTATTAGACTTTGAGGGGCTTTGGATGCTCGAAAACTCGTGAAAATTGGCGCACACATCAGAACTGGCGAAGATTAGAAAGTTGGCGGTAAATGTGCTGCTGCATTAATATTTCACTTATGTAATATCGCCTACAGGCAACAGGAAGTGAAGCCTAAATGACACATAGTTCATCAAATGTATACACGATATCCGTCATCTCCAGCACCACGTATTGCACACAATAAATATTTTACCCATTCACACAATGTCTGATAATCCTGAAAATTCAGAGCTGTGTCATCAGACCTCCAGTAGCAACATGGCTGCCGATCCTTCCGACACACGTGAGGTACGACGACCCGTTCATCGCTGCTTGCAGCTTTAATTTTTCTTACTTTTCATATTTTCAATTCTAGTTTCTTTTTACATCTTGTTCCCTTTTTCATCCTTTTCCTTTTTCTCACTTTATTGTTTTGTTTTCAATTGATTTCACATTTTTAAATGTTTTGCGCCGCTAGAATTCACTCAAATTCTCGTAAACATAATGTTGCGGCTTGAAACAAAAGATAAAAGATACAAGACGGAGAAGAGTTGAAACCGGGCGGAGTGATAAGTGGGTCAACGAGGAGCGTCTGGTAACAGCCGGATGCAGAATCACGGCCTCTGTATCTCCGCTCAGCATCTGAAATCATATTTGACCTTCATCGACCTTCATCAACCCAGATACGGCGCACCACAGGAGGAACAGAAATGTCAGAGGCAGCGCGAGGACGCCGTGTCCTCATTTGACGAGTCGAACCAACAAACGAGCCGTTGTCCTGCTGCTTTCATGACTCCAGTGTTTGCAGGCCTGCAGGCAGGTTGTCAGACACAAACCAACACTGAGACGTATTGAAAACGTTTTCTGATGATAAATGTGGAGCCATGCGCCTTCTGCACCGACTTTAAAAATACCAGTTGGAACTCGTCATAAATCCACAGTAATTTACTGTTTCTGCACAGTTAATTACTGTAAATGTTTTTTTTAATTTGCATTAATAAACACAATACTGTAGAAATCACAGTAACCGTTGTACTACTGTGGAAAATCACAGTAATATTCATACTACAGCAGAAATCATTGTTACTGTAGTTAAGGTAGCAGCTGTATTTCCCTTTTTTTGTAAAGAAAATCACTAATTTGAAGATTATTTTATAATATTTTCAAGTAAAACCCTCACATTCATGGTGCAAATTAAAGTATTTAAACTTTTTTTTTTTAAATAATTTATCTGATGAACAAGATGGCCTTGCTTCTTCATTCTTCTGCAGGCTGTTACTTTTCAGTTTTTTAATTTGTCTCGATGGTTATCAGGTCATGAAAACCTGCTCGTGAAGTCGTGAACTGATTGGTTGAGCCAAAGACGACGTACGATCTCATATTTGAACTGTGTCGCTGAGTCAGTCTCGGCGCCAAAGAGCTTCACTGCAGCTGGTTTGTTGGGTTTGTTCACATTTGCTAATATTTGTAATTTTATATGAAAACTTTGTTGACCTTGTGAGTAACAGAATGATTTTCAGAGCACAATTAGTTGCATACTTGTTACTTTTATTGCTGGAAGGGACGTGGTAGAATGTGAATGAATTATAAGAACTGGACACACCAAAAGGAAAACATTCTTATTTAATGTTTTTAAAGGGCTGTTATTGCGGAAAACAAGAAAAATTAGCTTTGGGATGAATCAGGGTGATGGTTGAGCCTCCTGTGCTGTAAAATTACTCAATTCTATCTCCTCCGTCTTTTGAAGTTATTTGAAATTTCGAAATTTGCACCTCAAGAGTGAGTAGTGTTGAGGCGAAACCAAGCGGCAACGTCCGGGGCCGATGCGGAAATGCCAAAAACTGCAGTTCCTTGAATGACCACTTGAGGCTCCAACAGTGAGTCAATCCCCATAGACCTCCATGTTAAAATGCCCAACTTTACAGCAGAAATAAACATGTTTACAGCCTGGTACAAACAACGGTTTTGGTCTCTAAAGCTAATTTCTCCTTTCATGACAACTGTACGGGGGTGAATTTTTTTATAACTCACCCATTTAAATTTTATTAAGCCGTAAAGTTATGCATAACGAAGGACATGGCTGCTTTGAGTGTCTGGTCCGCCAGCCGCTAGGTGGCTTGTTTCAGCCATTCGGCCCGCCTCTTTGCCCATTTTTGATTGGCTGGGAGTTAGGCAGCGTCACGCACTGCCAAGATGGCGACGGCCGGAGCGGCTCGCTTTGAGCTTCAAAACCGCTCTTCAGAAACTAACGGGTGACGTCACGGTAACTACGTCCATATTTTTATACAGTCTATGGGCGAAACCCGTCAAATCAAATCTGCAGGAAGCTTTAGCACGAGCCCACTGCCGCCCAGTGTTACGCTGACTGTGTACAGAATGATTTTCAGAGCACAATTAGTTGCATACTTGCTACTTTTATTGCTAGAAGGGACATGATAGAATGTGAATGAATTATAAGAACTGGAAACACTGGAAAGAATATTTACTGTTATTGCGGAAAACAAGAAAAATTAGCTTTGGGATGAATCAGGGTGATGGTGAAGCCTCCTGTGCTGTAAAACTACTCAATTCTGTCTCCTCCATCTTTTTAAGTTATTTGAAATTTTGAAATTTGCACCTCAAGAGTGAGGGACACCCGTCTTTAGCACGAGCCCACCGCCGCCCAGTGTTACGCTGACTGTGCTCGTAACTTCTGAAGTCGCAGTTTGCATCGCAGCCAGATGACGAGCAAAGCAATGCTGGTTGTTCAGCAGCTAAAAAGTCTTTCCAGCCCTCCAGAGGATGGAGACAATCTTCCCTCCGTTATCGGCGAGCGGTTGTGTGTGTGTCTGTGTGTTCGGCACATTTTACAGCTGACTGTCTGCTTAACGAGACTCGGCACGCCGCAGGATTTTCTCCTGTTTCATCTTCAATCTTTTGGATGATGTTTTAAAACATGGTTTCTTTCTGTTACTCAGCTGAAGGAATATATCTGTGCTAAATCTAAGCTAGTGACCTCTGGCTATGTTTGGAAAAAAATGACTTTCACTTGATGAGGAAACTAAAAAAAATTATCTCACTGCTCTGAAACATCCTGTTAAAGTCTCAGCTGTGCAACAGCAGGTTTTTCCTTTCATTCAGGATCAGACTCCACTTCATAGACGCAATATACCATCTTACATCTGCAGCTGGAGGCATTACTGCAGGTAAACATGCTGCATTATTCATTAGGTAGTATTCTGATTGGCTGGGGGTGAAGATGGGGGCCACACCTCATCAATAACGATAATTTTATGTTAATGGCTTCCTGCTGGAGGACAGAGGGGAATCTGGGCTGTAAGGAAAGATGGATTTAGAGAAACCTAAACAACTTTGAGTGTATAAAATGGCACAGAAATTAAAATAGAGTATTTATAAAAATGAGTCTTAATAAAAGGCCATAATACCAAATCTATGTTGATACCCATGCAGTCCAAACATTTCCTGCTGTTGCTGCTTCACATTTAAAGCTTCTCACTGGTGTATACAGGAAATGCAAAAAGGAGTGCACTGGTGCTATTCTTTAGAAAACATTGGTCTACACAGCAAGATGTTTTGCACCGTTTGCAAATCAATCTTAAATATCACAAAGAACCATTGGTAAAAGAGGAAACAGCCATAGTCAGCTGGTAGACGAAGAGCTGCAGGCTTTTACTGCAGCTTGTGCAAACCAGAGCTCCTCTAACGTGTCATTAAGGGTAAAAAACAAATTCTGTCCTGTCCAAGGGAAAAACCACTTGCATAGTGCATCAAAGATGTAATTGCAGCAGCTCACAATTCAGCGTGAGTATTCCTGCCATATGGGAAAAAGGCCATTGGATTCCTGTAAATCTGGTGAAAATAAGTAAAATGTCATAGTAAAGGTGGGTTCCCACACTGAGTCTCCCAGACCACAGACGACTGCACTAACCAGTCAGCCAAAGACTCAACCCACTGGCGAAGGGCCAGCACATCCAGTCATCCAGGGGCCTTTTAAGTACAGTATAATTAAATCACTGCTTCGTTTTATGGTTACAATATTGCTACTGTAACTACAAAGACAGTAAATCTACTTTAATTTATTTTTACAGTAAGTCACTTGTCAGTTGCTGCCAGTTATTTACTGTAAAACTCACGGTTTGTTTCCTACAGCGTACATGATTCTAAAATAAACGGAGGAGAAAAGGCTTCTGGCAGCTTGTTGTGACAAAATCCTAAAGTGTTTTCTCATGATTATGAAATGGTTATTTTTGGACATCAGGATAAAAGCTTGTATAGAGAATCACATAGTAGCTTTCTTGTGATCACAAGAAAACAAAATTACATTAATTTGGCAGATGTTTTTTTGTCTGGAGAAGCTTTTTATCCCTGGAGCTGCTGGTTTGTCATTTAGGGTTGAATGTCTTGCTTAAGGGCACTTCAGCATGTTTTACGACATGGTCTTATGCTGTGGTTATGTCAAATTAGAGTTATTGTGTTTTACCGTTTTCCAATTTGTAAATAGCGTTCACGTCGACATCCGAGTCTTTAATGTGACTTGCAGATTTTTCTGAAAGCTCTGATTTATCCAACTTAGCATCTCATAATATATAATATAATATCAGTGCCTGAAAAAGCAAACAAATATGGAGGCACCACATTAATCAGTGTTTGTCATTCAAGGTAATTAAACAGAAATTTAATGAATATAGTCCTCTTTTGTCAACGCACATCAATCATCAACGATCTTGAGTAGTTTGAAGCAACTGTGCTACCTAGAAATCACGTTCGTACACAACTAAATTTGCCAACACAACGTAATTAACTTTTTAGTCGTATTTTAACATAATTTCTTGGAGACAGAGTTGGTTTTAAGATGTTTGCAAGTCATCAACACTTGAATCTTTCTCTTCTCGTCATGACGTAAAAGCAGCATTATTTTCATGGTGTTGTCTATGATTCCTGTTGGTTATACTGAACAGTTTACTACCCGACTTTGAGATACAAGAAGTCCTCCAAATTAAATGACCAAATACACAATTTGACCATGTGGCTCCAGAACGATACGTAGGAGCGTTTTCTCATCTCAGCACACCGAACTGTAGACTCTTTGCATCTTAGTCCCGCCCACTGAAGACACAAAGGTAGACGCAGGAAAAGATGCAAGAAAATGAAAATGAAATGAAGTGACGGCAGTTTCTGATGCCGGTTTTAAGTTTTGTAGTGACTTTCAACAGTTTGGAGCAGTGATGAAAAGTAACTAAGTTCATTTACTCAGGTATTGTACTTGGGTACAATTTTGAGGTACTTGTACTTTACTTGAGTATTTCCATGTGATGCTACTTTATACTTCCACTCTACTACATTTCAGAGGGAAATATTGTACTTTCTACTCCACTACATTTATTTGACAGCTTTAGTTACTTTTCAGATGAAGATTTGACACAATGGATAATATAACAAACTTTTAAAATACAACACATTGTTAAAGATGAAACCAGTGGTTTCCAACCTTTTTGGCTTTTGACGTCTTACAAAAAGCAGTGTGTAGTCGGGGTCACATTTCACATGTCTATGAGTTGTTAACAGCTCCACCAAATAGTGATTTTTCCCTCTAAACTTCTCACATGCTTTCATTTCAATAAATGTTCAAATGATCCAATATTTCAGCAAAAATCAAAGATTACAGAAAAAGTCCAAAAACTGAAAACAGATTTGTGTATCAGAACTTTGTTTTTTCTTCTTTCCTCTCCCATTAATCATCTCATGACCCCTCAGATTTATCTGCTGACCCTTTGGAGGGGCCCGACCCCTAGGTTGGGACCCACTGGACTAAACTAGCTAACTGTATATAAAGTAGTGTAAACTAGCTCCACCTCCAGCAGCTACAACAGTAACATGCTGCTCTAACACTGATGCTTCACTATTAATAATCTAATGATGTCATATATAATAATATATCAGTCAGAGGGACCAAACCACTACTTTTACTGCAATACTTTAACTACATCAAGCTCATAATACTTATGTACTTTTACTGCAATACTTTAACTACATCAAGTTCATAATACTTATGTACTTTTACTGCAATACTTTAACTACATCAAGCTCATAATACTTATGTACTTTTACTGCAATACTTTAACTACATCAAGCTCATAATACTTATGTACTTTTACTGCAATACTTTAACTACATCAAGCTCATAATACTTATGTACTTTTACTGCAATACTTTAACTACATCAAGCTCATAATACTTATGTACTTTTACTGCAATACTTTAACTACATCAAGCTCATAATACTTATGTACTTTTACTGTAGTAGAAGTTTTTTCATGCAGGACTTTTACTTGTAATGGAGTATTTTTACATTGCTGTATTGGTACTTTTACTTCAGTAAAGGATCTGAATACTTCTTCCACCACTGGTTTGGAGTCTATTTGTGTATGTGTATATATATATATATATATATATATATATATATACACACACACACACTGTCCTAATAATAATAATAAAGCCACACAGTCACTGCCAGTTCAGCAGCGTTTTCTCTGTACGTTTCTACATTTCTACATTTCTACAGCTGCCTCGCTGGCAGCTTTTCAGTCTTTACACTACTTTTGGCTTTCAATCATCCTCTTTAGAAGTAGAGATATGACTTGATCCTATCACCTCAAAACCTATCTGCTTTTCTGATTGAGCCATTGAGTCCTCATACGCAAGGGCTTTTTCAAGTTTTTTCCTTTAGATGCTGGCTCTTGATTGTCAAAAGCAAAAGCTGCATGTCAAATCCAAAAAACGCCACAACTCAGTGCAGCTGTGTACCGCAGCGAGCAAATACTTTGCACAGCCGCAACACTTTCCTAAAGCTTTTCAATATTTTCACTACATGTAAGCTTTTGAAAACACACTTGCAAATTGGGAATTTGAAAGGAAACTTGAACCTGTGACCTCGAGTTCTTCATGCAAGCTCTTGGCTCATTCAGCCACTGAGTCTAATTATTTCTGAGTGTATTCTCTGATATTTTTTCTCTTTTTTTGGATGCTGGCACTTAAAGTACAACAAGACATTTACGATCAGCACATAAAGGTTTGGATTCATGCTCTTCACAAATTAGTGAACAGCTTTTTCTTTTACGCTGCTAAATTGGAGGATACTTCAGCTTATCTGAGATGATTTTAAACAGTCTGTCGGCGCTCCGTTTTCCAAACAAAACCTCCTCACCTGGAGGGGCTCGCAAACACGGCGTCTGGGTTTCTGACGAGGTGCCGATCTGCTTCAGCTACAAGGTCCGATTGTGTCCCTTCGCTTTTTAGATGAATGAAACATACAAGCTTAAATCAGATGCACCAGCAAGACGACAGACGGACACAAAATAACAACAGGATGGAGAATAAAACAGAAATAACTTTGTCATAATTAGAAATTAAAACAAAATCAAAAGAACACAAGAAAAACAACAAAAAACCATATTTTTCACCATGACCTTCACACATAAAACTATCTGCGTGTCCTTAGAGATCAGGAAAATGTTTTAAAATGTTTTTACTGAACATTTAAATATTTCTTTCCAGATTCAATCCCTGTAAGATATATATGAACCTCCGTACACTTGATATACTGTATTAAACTATTAAACTGTTGCACAGTATTGAAAAGAATAGTAGTGATTGCAGATTGATGAAAGTGATATACATTATTATTAACTATTTTGATAATCAATTGTTTTGAGTCTTTTTTTTTAAAGGAAAAATGTCCAAATTCTCTGTTTCCTGCTTCTTAAATATGAATATTTTCTGGTTTCTTTACAGTAAATTAAATATCTTTGTTTTGTGGACTGTTGGCCGTTTATAAAACAAGACATTTTAGGACTTTTTCATCATTTTCCGACATTTTATAGATCAAACAACTAATCAGTTAATTGAGGAAATAATCATTAGTTCCAGCCCTAATACATATATATATAACGAGGAAGTCTAGTCAGAGGGTTCAGGAAGCAGGTAGGAGGCAGGCTCAGAGACGTGTTGAATGACAAAAAAAAGTTGATTTATTTACACTGCACAGCCAAAGAAACATGTAACTAAAAAAAAAAGAAGATAAATAGCTAGCTTGGCTAACTGAGCAACTGGAAGCATGATCACAGCTACAACCTTCTCCCTCCCGACTGACAAACAGCAGCTCCTTAAAATAGAAATACAGCTCACTCAGTTTAGTCAGGAACGTCTTTCTCCTTCAAAAGTCTCTCTCACACCTACAACAGCTGATTACAGTCAAAGAAATATTATAATTGCTTAATAAACATACATTTTGCTTTGGCTCTTAAGGAATTAAAGAGGTCATGTGCCATTCTGAGCTGATCTGACTCTGTCAACAAAGATGAGATCGATGAAGACACAGTTTACCTCCACACCTGGCACACGAGGAAAATATAGGGCACCATCCAAAAATACAACAGGACTAATGTTTCATCAAACACTCGCCTGATGCTTTCCTCCCTCAGGACGCCGTGTTTAATGTCACTGACCGAGTTGCTTTTCCAAATGAGCTGTCTGGTTCTCATACCTGGTAAATTCCAGTGTTTGGGTTTGTTAATAGGAGAGAAATGTACATTAGTGGTTACTTGTTAAAGCAATAGTTTGATGAGAAATGTGAGATGTTGCATTTGACCTCAAAGCGATTGTAAGTCTCACACAGTCTTGGAAATAAGAGCTACACGAGGTGAACGAGAAATCAATTTTTCCGCCTCCTGTTTACACCTTTACCTTGACTCATTCATGCGCTCCGACATATCCAACACGACCTGAGAGCACCATAAGAGGAGAGAAATCTCTCCATCCATATAACACCAACAAGAGGTCAAAGAGAATTTAATGCAGGAAAGATTGGATCGGTGTCCGCAGCGTGATTACTGCCCTCACCGTGACTCCTCTATAGAGAAAAAGTCCATGTGATGATCGTAACACCGCCGGTCGAAGCAAACTGTCAAAATCTGTTCGGTGTCATCTCTGAATTTCACACATCACTGATGTCCTGAGAGCTCAAACTGTGCAACACATGTATTTAAAAAAAAAAACTTGTTATAGTCATTTAAATTTATCATGATGCTTTAACACAAACTCATAGGTGGAAAAGCATCAAAGGATTGCAAAAAAAGGGGGGTTTAAAGGGGGCATAACATCCTTTTTGTGATCTTTGTCATTTTTATACTGTTATGATGTTAAACGTGGTCAACTGGCTAAAACTTGAGGTGAAAAATATAAAAATGCTCCTTGCAAGTCAAAAATTAGGGCTTCAACCTGCTGTGAATGGTTCGTTTGCAAAGTTACCTCTCGATGTCGTCTGGTTGTTCACACATGCCCACAAATGGCTGTCAGTTACGTAGTCTTTGTTGCTAAGGTGGTTGCTAAGGTGTCTCCATGGGTTGTTCACTCTCATATTTCAGATGTGATTCAGCTCCAACATGTACGGATGGATTTGAGAAGTTGACATTTGGAGTAAAGAAGGAGGAAAAAGAAGTGAAATCCTGCTACTATAGTTTGTTTACGTAGCCTTCGGAGCCGGAGGAAGCTTCCTGACGCTGACCAATCAGAACAGAGTGGGCTCATCAGGAGGCGGGCCTTAAAGAGACAGGAGCTAAAACAGCCTGTTTCAGACAGACGCTGAACTGAGGGTCTGCATAAAGAACTAGTAGAAGATAAATAAGGAGTTTTTAAATTGTTAGAGGAAGCTTCCCAACCCAGTCGCCAGAAGAAAACATTGGCATTCAAGGTTTCTGCACAACCACAGAAATGTTAAATATATATGTTTCAACACGTGTAATACGTATCATATCAACATTTCTACAAACGCAGCATATTAACATTTCTACCTGTTGAATTATGATGTTTTATGGTTTTTCTCACACGCCGGAAAAACGGCTGCAAATGTCCTGACGTCTCGCTAAAAACACCCGCTTTTGTCGGTTGAAACGGAAAGCGGACATTGGATTCAGTTTCGAGGTGGTCTCGGACCGTGTTCTCTGCTGATATCCAACTTGCTGCCAAGAAGCTTACTAACCATCCACCGACCCCTCCTTCTCCTATATAGGAAAGATCAACTCATACAAATCACATGTGAACTACGTCACTTTAGAAATGTTGAGATGACGTTTTGTTGACATTTTCATGTGATACGTTTTGTTGAAACGTTAATATGCTACGTATTTCACGTGTTGAAACGTAGATATTCAACGTGTCTGTGGTTGTGCAGAAACGTACAATGCCAACGTTTTATTCTGGTGACCAGGCTGAGCTTCCTGAAGCTGACCAATCAGGACAGAGAGGGCTCATCTTAAAGAGACAGGAGCTAAAACGGCCTGTTTCAGACAGAGGCTGAACTGAGGGGCTGCATAAAGGACCAGTAGAAGATAAATAAGGAGTTTTTAACTGTAAATCATGCAAAGATATTCCAGTAGAGCTTCAGAATATAAATATGTGCATGATGCATCCCTCTTTTTTAAAAAAAAGATTTTTCAGGATCATTTAAATAAATGTCTTCAATGATTCACAGAGGTCTGGTTTTATTTCCACTGGGAGAAGAAACAACTGAGCCAATCAGAGCTTTGGTGTGGGATGAAGGCCATCTGCCTGTTCAGAGCCAGAATAAGTGTGGATGAGACAAAAAGGAGCATTTCTGACCTTTTTTCTTCATTCTAATAATACAAAACTATTAACAATACATTAAAAAAAACATGTCACCATTATTTCTGGCTGCTAATAGGGATGATTAAATGTAATGTGATTAATACAAACATCAGCCATTTGCACCATTTTGGTGATAATCTTATTTTTGGTGCAGGCAGATGACTCAACATCTGTTCAACATCAAAATGTTTCCTGTTAAAGAGCTGCATTTAGTTCAATTTTAACTGATCCAGAGGACATTTAGGGTCAGAGTTTGTGGTTTAGGAAATTGTTGTTTAACAAAGAACATACAGTATGATACATACAATATGTATTTGTGTGACCTCTCTGCTGTCGTCACGACTTCCCAGAGGCCTCTTTGTTCTGAACACCATCTTTGTTCTGGAGGTTTCTGTCAGCGTAGCTCTGCCACATAACACTGTCATAAAAACCACACATTTGTTTTTCCACAGTTTGTTGCAAAAATACAAATTCAGCTTGTCGGGTTATTTACAGCTGTGTTTATTCTTATTTTCTGTATTTTAAAGCAACTGAGAGAGCAGAAGCGATAATTTAATGTGTTTCTAATTCAACATGGTTTGTTTCAGGTGTTAGTCTAGATTAAGTGTTGACATCTTGTGATCAAGCAGCACACACTTGATTTAAAAAAAACAAAAAAAACAAAACACCCACTTCACCGAAGAATGAATTCCTGAAACGATTTGTGATGCAATTAAAAAGGGAAATGAGTTTTCCTGTCATGGAGGGTTTTTTTTTTTTTAATGTTGTTTGTTTTTAAAGCTGAACCAGACTGCAGTTTTATCTGAAAGTCCACTTTCTGACACACAAATGCTGCTGCCACAAAGGAGACTTCTTCACTCTCGCGCTGCCGTAGATGACGGCTGTATCCCATTTCCCTTATCTGATCGAGCCACACTTACCCATAAACTGATCTGGTCCGCCACCATAAAGGATGTCTTAATTATTACTTTTACTTATTTCTGCTCGGAGGAGCGATGAGGATACATGAGACCAACCTTCACTAAAGTCTTTGTAATGCTTTATTGTACAGGTTCATTTTTAGGACATTTTACAGAAAAGGTGGTGCAATTTGGTGCAAATTATAAGAAAAAAGTGTATAGTTGGTTTATGTGGATTCACAGAAAACTAGTTGCCATCTATTTTCATAATACGGTCATTTTTTTGTCCAAATTCCAGCTTCTTAAATGTGAATCCTTTATGGTTTCTTTAATCCTATATGATAGTAAACTGATTATCTTTAGGTTGTGGACAAAACAAGACATTTGAGGATGTTATCTTGGAATTTGGGAAACATTGATCAACATTTTTCACCATTTTTGAACATTTTATAGAGCAAACAACTAATAAATTAATGGAGAAAATAATCAACAGATTTAACTCGCACCATTTCTGCTGTGCATGAAAACTCTATCAGCAAGCAGTGAAGACTTTACTGTCCTTCCTCATCAAACACCTTTTTGTAAAACAGGTTTTTCCTTCATTATCATATATAAACATCACTGAACAGTGTTTACTCAGCAAATAGTATAATATAGTCATGGTTATATCTTTAGTCTCTATTCTATTACTTTACTTATTCTATTTATTTTTTATACGAGTTAATCTATTTAGTTATGGTGTATAATTTGTTGTTTTTGTATTTAGATTTATGTCAAGTGGCTGTTTTCACACTGTAATTTCCCTTTGGGTTTAATAATCTATGTATTTCTCTTTCACAAAAACAAGATTTCAGAGTAGAATAGATGTAGGACAAATTAATCATGTACTGTAGTAACAAGCCAAAATTTCACATGAAGCTGTGAGTTTAATTTTTTTTTTATTTCTCTTTGTAATATTTAGTATCAGAGGTGATGTTGACTTAATAAAGTCTCTGAAGCTGCCCGACAGGTTTTTTTGACTGATGTATCACCTTCAAAACATTGATGTGATCATAGAATATGCTAAACATTTTAACTGTCATTAAATGTCGTATGCATGTTTTAATCTTCCACCTGTGCAAAATTACCCCCCCCCCCCAAAGTACTGTGCTTAAGTACAAATTTCCAGTATTTGTACTTTACTTGAGTATTTCCATGTGATGCTACTTTATATTTCCACTCCACTACATTTCAGAGGGAAATATTGTACTCCACTACATTTATTTTCCACCCATAGTTACTATATATATATATCTACTTTTCAGATTAAGATTGGATAAGATAAGGTTGGATTGATAACATTGTTTTACTCATTTTATTTTTTTTAATTTCTCATGCACTTTGAGCTGCATTAGTAGGTAAATGTCATTACATAGATAATAATGATGATGATGATGATAATGTATTAATAATAATTATTAATAATTAAATAATAATTGTTGTTATTAATGTTTTTAAAAAATATATGATACACTTATACAATATGATGCAGTACTATTACTATTAATCTACCCAAAGTATCTGAAATTGGCTCCACATTGATGAACTACATTAATAAAAATGCTCTTAAATGTATTTGTCAGTGATAAAAACAAACAATATACTATAATAATATAACATATAAAAGAAGCCATTCTGCATAACGAGTACTTTTACTTTTGATACTTTAAGTAGATTTTGCTGATAATACTTCTGTACTTTAATTAAGTACCATTTTTAATTCAGGTCTTACTTTTAATGGAGGTTATTTGTCTACTTTTACTTGAGTAAAGGATCTGATTATTTCTTCCACTGCTGGTCCTTGATAAGTAAATGGAAAAAAACTTGATGGAGAAACTTTGCATCGTTAAATTGTTAGAAGTTTGGAATAGTCAGTGAGTGGACGACTTCTCTTTTTTTGTGTCTTTTTTGAGTGCAAACTCTCCCTTTTACACTTTCTTTGCTTTGGATGGATGAATGAACCTGGTTAAGTGTGTTTTCAGACTGTCTTGTTGTTTCTGTGTCTGCCAGTCAAGGTCGCTATTTACTTTGTAAAAATAATCAAAATCAAACATTTTTACTAATATTTGCATTCAGTGTTCTCTTGTTTTTCCCTCAGAGTCTCTGCAACCTTTTCATGTATTGTTAAACTCAAGCACCAGCTCATCTGATTCAACTGTAATACAGTATTGATCAGATATTGTCTGAGCATACCAACATATATCAAATCTGTGATTAAGACTCAGGGTTACTCAGCTAAATATCGATCGCTGAACCTGTTGTTAGTGAAGACGTTTGTATAATTCATCAGTATGAGCTTGTTTCAGCGTGTAAATATTACAATGCGTGTTTTTATCAGCTGTCGCTCTCTGCCACATAAAAGCTCTGAGTGAGAATATGTTTCTTTGAAATCACAAACAGTCGATTGTTCAAAAAAAAATATCTGAAAAATAAGATTTAACACAGAAAACTGACAGATTTGACCTCTAATTTACTCTTTTAACAGCTACAGCTGTGTTTAGAAGCTCAGAGTAGCCAGTGTTTCATACATTTCCACTAATGCGTGTGTGGTTTCAATTAGCTGTACCAGTGTATTTACCCCTCGCATTAAACAACCCACCACAGTAATAGCGTTTTGTCCCCCATCAGGGATCAAACTGAGGCTCGTGAGGAGCGCTGCTGATGGTGCAGCCGACTGTTTATCCTGCTGAACGTTCAGAACGCCTCCTACTCTTCTTCTGTGGTAAGACAGTAATAAAATTAGAGGGTTTTAACATGGGTGGGATTTTTATTTCAGCTTCTTAATCTGCTTTCTTCCCTCAACATCATTTTAAAAAGGATATATTCTGCACATTTCCATGTCTGTATTTATATTTGGGGTCTCTACTGGAATATGTTTGCATGATTTACAATTTAAAAACTCCTTATTCATCTTATACTGGTCCTTTATGCAGCCCCTCAGTTCAGCCTCTGTCTGAAACAGGCCGTTTTAGCTCCTGTCTCTTTAAGGCCCGCCTCCTGATGAGCCCACTCTGTTCTGATTGGTCAGCGTCAGGAAGCTTCCACCGGCTCCGGAGGCTACGTAAACAAATGGTAGTAGCAAGCGGCAACCTCTGGGGCTGTAAAATTAAGCCAATGCGGAAGTGCCAAAAACTGCAGTTCCCTGAATGGCCACTTGAGGCTCCAAAACCGAATCAATCCCCATAAACCCCCATGTTAAAATGCCCAACTTTACAGCAGAAATAAACATGTTTACCGCCTGGTACAAAAAACGGTTTTGGTCTCTAAAGCTGATTTCCCCTTTCATGACAACTGTACGGGGGTGAATTTTTTTATCAGATTTTTCAGATCTGAAATATGAGAGTTAACGACGAGAACAACCGTAGCAACTAGGACTACTGAACAGACGGCCGTTTGTGTGAACAATCTGATATCATCACAAGGATTTGATTTGTTTAACATCCGACTTCATAACAGGATATAAATAATAGAAAATCACAAAAGGCATGTTATTCTCCTTTCAAGCATTCGTATCACCACACAGGAAGCAAAAAGACAAACATCCAAACCGCAGCTTTATTTTATTTTTCCTGCTTCTCTGCTGCTTTTATCAGCTTCATGTCTGTCACAACATCAACAGCAGAGAACACATTCTTTCACCGAGGCTGCATAATTATCTGAATTTATTTTAATACCAGAAAAATTGGTCATCTGTATTTGAATCTCACAAGTTAGTGAGATTTAATTCCAAAGCCTGATATATCTTATTCCTCTGTGTCTAAAAACACGTCAGTGAGTCACAGCGCTGCACTGAGTAACATGTTCCTTCACTATGGAGAGTTTGGGCACGTTTGTTTGTTTGGAAACGGCTCCAAAGACTAATAACAGCGATCACATTTTCAGTCTCTGGAGAGTAGTTCTATGTAAGGCAGAGGCCACTGAGCATGTGCAGGAACACCGACTGTTGTGCTACAATGTAAATTGTAAAGAGGACATGATATGTAGCGTAACAAGCTAGCAAAGCTGTAAATGGAGGCATGTTCCTGCACATGCTCAGTAGCGTCTGCCTTACACAGAACTACTCTCCAGAGACTGAAAATGTGATCGCTGTTATTAGTCTTTGGAGCCGTTTCTAAACAAACTAAAATGACCATAGTTAGTTTTTGGACAACAACAGAGGAATAAGATATATCAGGCTTTAGATACACACACAATACTTGTTAGGAGATCAGTTCATTGTTGGTTTGGATCCAAACATGAGATTTGTTGACAAGAAGAAGAAAAATGTAGAAAATCGCCAGATTTATTGTTTAAAACAAGAAACAGTAATTTGTACTAACATATGTTGCTGTAATGTTTAAATATCTTGTTGTAATGTGAGAAGGATCTTGTTAAAAGGGGGAACATGTTTGTTTCTGTTGTAACAAGAAGCACTGTTTTTTCATAGTAGCAGCAATACGTTACTGTAGAAACAAGATCAAAATAGATGAAAATGTGTGATATAACACAAATGAATTAAAACACACAACCAAACAGATGGAAACAAATAATTAAACAACAGGTTTATTCATTAAATACCAACAATATTTGTCAATAAATCATAATAGTCGTTCTTTAAGTGCAACTAAAGTACTCATTTTTAATTGTTTTTAAAAAAATGTGAGTACTATTAAATTCTGATATTGTTTAGTAACTTGTTTCCCTCAATGGAGGCTTTAAGGATTAAAGCTTAATCATCAATTTGTCCGGTTTCACACTATTAGAATAATAACACATGTTCACTACATTATTGTATCCTTGTCGGAGTGAAAACACACTTTTCACCTCCGTCAAATTGACGACAAATCGTGACATCCAGAGGGTCGGTATCAGCCCCGATGAATCAGTCTGACCTTCAACCCGATTTGTCAAAGTCATTTAAAAACAACATCAGACAGCTTTTGTCGTACGATTCCAGGAATAGACAGAAACATGTTTGTCAGTTCTGCTCCGGAGACAAATGTGAATTGATTTGAAAAGTACAGTAAACTGAACTGAGAAACATCACCTGACCTCTTCCTGTAGCTCCCTCTGCTCCTCCCCAGGTGAGCCGACGGGAGGAAGAGGAGGAGGAGGAGGAGGTATCCTGAGCGATTCGAGGACATGTTATAATTCCCTTTGACAATATCTTAAATGGCTCTGCTGGTGCGGTAAAGAGGGGGTGGTGGTGGTGGCGGTGAAGGAAAGGGAGGGGGTTGATGTAACCGGGCTGAAATCACAGTTTTAACATCCCAATCTGTCAGAGTATCTGAAGACGAGACATCTGACAGGCTGCAGCGCTGCAGAAGGTGTCACAAACACCAAAAAAAAAAAAAAGAAAACACACATGCTCATGTCAACACACACACACACACACATATTTACTCTGCTGCGTGCTGAACTCGCAGATTGTTAGAGGTTTTGCAGGATTATCTGTCCCATACTGCAGCACTGACTTCTCTATATTTGGGGATTTGGTTAAATGTCTTCTGCTCTGATCAAATAGTCTTTGAAAATATTTCCTGTGGTTTGTTTTATGTTGCTTAAAAGTGAGTCATCAGTGACTTCAGTCTGTCTGTGCTAGTGATCAATGACACAACTTGTGTCCTGTAAAATAATTATAATACTCTTTTCTGTCATGTGCTTTTTCTTCTTCTTTTTTTTTTTTTTTTTTGGGTTGAAAGCGAGTGTGATCACATACTGATTGACCAGAAAAATAAAAACTCACGTTCAGTGTGATGCACTCACAACAAAAGAGATTTAGTGAAAATGTTCCGTTTTTTTTGTTGAGACGACTTCTTTAGTTGTTTGTTGATTTGATTCTATATTAGGATTTAAAGTTTTACTTTGTGGTGTTAAACTGGATTTTTTAGAAGGTATTTATAATGTTTTTTTGCATCTTACTTAGATATATGAAAAAACGTTAAACACCTCCCCAAAATACAGTGGTTCAATATAATAAAAATACAAAGTACAATACATTGTAAAAAAATATTATACTTCATACTCACACAGAAATAAATAACACCCATACTTACATTACCCACCCGTAACTGAACTTGTAGCCGTTGTTCTGGGTTCTTCACCCGCTTTGGAGACGAGTTCTGGGAGCTACAGTGCATTTCGACACCCTTCAGGAGGTGTTACCACGGATATATTGTAAAGGTGTGTTCAGACCAATCAGCAGCTGCCGCGTCTTAAAGCCGAAGTACCTCAAAGTATCATCGACAACCGCTAGACGCTCCAAATGACTCCCGTCCAAAAAGCCTTTCTCTCTAGAGAACTTCTCTATAGAAATACTGAGTCAATCATTGTTTTAAATGAGTCATTATGGTCTCAATTGACAAATTCAGGCGCTCTAATAAGTGGGCTGGTGGTCATTTTGGAAATTATTGCTCCGTTAAGATTTGAAGACCTGCAGTAGCTTTGATGTCTGCCTGTGTGGGCGTTGATTGACAGCTGTGCTCCGGGACTCACACTGAGTCAGACTATTGTCGTAATATTTCACTAAGTTTAATGTGACTTGATTACGAATCCTGCCCTATTAGCACAGTTTACCTAAAGTAGCTAACGTTAGCTCAAGCGTGCAGCGCTCGGTGCAACTCTGGCCTTCAAACCGGCTCCAACGCAACCATCACACCTCGCTACGTCCATCTTTATATGCATCGTAAGGTTCAGACAGAAAGCAAAGCTCATTTTTGCCTTTCCAATTTATTTGTATTTGACAGTTTCACCGCTTGTTTATTTGACCCCAACAGCTAAAATACCAGGTGTACATTAGCTGCATCACACCAGCTTCTGACTGAACTCAGGACTCACCAGCAATTTCTGGTTCTTTCTGTTATTTCTCTCCAGTCTCTCCTGTTTCCTCTCATCTCTGGACCTTTTATGAAGCAGATTCATGAAGTTTGTCACTCAAGTTGAAACGTTTTCAACCCATGTCGATGTGTCTTTGCGGCAATTCCACCCCATGCAAATTCACATTTAATCACGTTTTTGCACTGACTTGTTATGTAATCGCACCACAACCGAAATTCGTTCGGCTTTCTGTCTGAACACAGAGTAAGAACTGGATATCAGACTCAAAGATGGCACCTGTTCACTCAAATGAAAACTGCTCAACCAGAGGAGTTTTCTAGATTTTAGTTAGCTTCCGTGTTGTGCGGCCCACTGCACCTGCTCATTAAAGGTGCCCTGTGAAGTTTTCCTGAAAACAAAAAAAGTCATGTCTTACACTAAGTGTTACTCACTGAAGCGCATTGTGTGTATCAGTAATTTAATCCCGTATTGTTTACATCCATGTTAACTAGTTTGCAGTCGTCGTCTTCTTTGTTGCCTTTGTTGAAACATTCCTGTGTTTCTCTGCACATTACAGCCACCTGTACATCAGTGGAATAGTGTGAAACCATTGGACGGACTTTTCCGCATGCACTGTGTCCTCAAACAAACAAAGAGTAATAATTGACTTTATTTGCTGTTAGATAAGTCCTGTCAACAGTCTCTTTTTATAATGGTGGTCTGTGGGGAGTGACCACTGGGAGAAACTGGCAAAACCACCTCCAGCTCTCTAAATACATCTGATTGGTGCTAAATGAAGATCCAGGTGTTCGCAGGGGGAACTGGGTGCGTTCGCAGTGCCATTACCTTTGATTGGTCAAGCAGATATCGTCGTCACATCTCAACTACAACATAGCAGTAAACAACATTTCACTTCTGTGTGTACGTCAGTGAGGACTTTTTTTTTGCTTTTTGCAGCCATCAGAGTAAAGAAGCTAAAAAAAGGGAAACCACACAGCTTTATAATAATCCAAAGAGCCAATATTAAAGTGCATTACTACAAAGGCCGGATTTATTACAGGACTGTTGTGAGCAAGGGGTGAAACCACTCGCTCTGAAGTGGTGAGATATGTGAACCGTCTAATCTAGAGTGCTGTGATTTTTTTTTTTTTTTTTTTGTAGAGCAGATGTGTCTCCGTCAAACTTTCTGACTTTCCATTTAGATGCAACAAGCTTTTGGTGGCAAGTGATTTGAAACTGTTGACTTAACATTCATCTAGTCGAAGAGATGCTGTTAGTACCTGAATGGAGGGAAGCAGAGTTTAGAGCGAAATGTTATTTTTTTCACTGTAACAGCATTTGGGCTGAAAAGTAACAGTAAAATCTGACATATTGCCCTTTAAGCAGCAGACGGGTGTGTGTTTTTCTTGCCTTGTTGAACCGCACCCATCTGCTGCCCTGCCGAGGTTAAAACAAAACGCTAAGAACATTATATAACATCGCTGCACCAGCACACATCCGCACACAGATCTGCCTCCTAATGCAGTCTGCGCTGTGAGAATCACTCTTCAAACTCTCACACATTACACAGGGGAGTTTGCATCTTGCTCCGGCGACCCCGGCGGCGCGCAGGGAATGTAAAGAAAAACACGTTTAGTCTAGTTAGATGTGACAGACTCAAACGGCTGCTGCGGCGTCTTTGATGCAGAGGAGTCAGGCGGTGTCTGTACCGCCGTCTCACAGTGTTAATATAGGTTAATACGACACACAAACATAAAGGTATACAGCCGAGAATAAACATGACAGCACGAAAGGAAGGAGACGCTGACGCACTTGTCCAAACGTGGCCCGACAAGAGGAGCAGAGCTGACAGGAGCACGAACACACACACATATATATATATATACACACACACACACACACATATATATTTATATAATTGTATACGCACACACACATTGAGAGCAGCGCTGAGAGAGAATCTGTGTTGGTGTAACTGTCTGTTACTGTCTGCGACAACACTTTCATTTCAGCTCTGACCCAAATAGACCTACATGGCTGGCACTGTGTGTGTGTGTGTGTGTGTGTGCATGTGTGTGTGTGTGTGCATGCATCACTTAAAGCTGCACTACATCCCAGTTTCACATTCATGTACTTTATTTTAAGTGTGTTTATTGGATTTTTTAAAGAACAGTGTAGTGTATGCGTTAAAATGGCAGCACTCTGTGATAAACACAGAGGCCAGATAAAGTCCAGTTATAGAAAAAGCACGCAAGGGTTAAGACATATATACAATTATAATAGTACAAGCAGCAAACAAAAAAAGGAAAAATAAAATATTTACATTTTTAAATAATAAATATTCAGAAAATTGTTGTAGAATGAGGCGTTTCGCTTGCAGAGTGCAGCCTGAGCAATGTGATGATCTATGACAGATTTCACAGAAAAGTGTTTGGTTTGGTTGGTTTGGTTATTGTTTTACTATAAACCTTTTTATATATAGTCAAATATAAGAGAGCAGAAGGAGTGGAGCTTGGGGCACAGCTGATGGGAAAGCGTACCTGTATCCTGTTTGCACTTATCACACAGGGGGAAGATGTTAGGATATACAGTATAGCATGAAGCCTTGATTTTAATGCAGTTTATGTATAATCTTAAATTGTATGAGTTGATGTCTAACATTTATGGAACTGTTGTATATCTTAATTAAAATTGCTCTCCATGTATCATCAGTGATTTCAGTACCCAAGAGTTCCTTAATTTAGCATCAGACAATACAACATGGGCTTGCAAGGATGAATATAGAAAAGAGAGTGACCCCTTATTGTTAGGATCATGGTGAACAAGGATGTTGAGTATGGTATGTTCAGGCATATTTTCATAGTGTGGTAAGTGAGTCCTAATATAATTTGTTATTTGGAGGTACAGTATCTAATAAAGTGCATTGATGGTAGGACTACAGGACTGTTGTAATTGTTGAAAGGATGCCAGTTAATATATAAGTCTCCAATTGTGACTGTTTTTATGCTCCCAGGCGGAAAACACGGAATCATCTAAGCCCGGGAGGAAAAGCATGTTTTTCTCAGATAGGGCTATCTATGTAGAGTTTGAGGCAAATTAAGAAAAAAAAATTAATTTGCTTCCATATACTTAAAGACTTTAAAATGACAGGGCTGGTTGTGTATGATGGAATTTTTTACAGGATTGTTCAAAACACAGGAAGAGATGTATGCCTGCAGGCCGCCTGTTCAATCTGAAGCCAAGAAGTTGAAGTTAGTAGAGCGGGGTCTGCTGGTGGGCTTTTGCGCCAGAGGGACAAAACTCTCAAGTTTGCAGCCTGATAATGAAGTTGAAATTGAAAGAGGCCAAAACCAAAATTTGACATAGACATTATAGATGTGCAGAGAGTCTAGTATTTATATTTAAGGCAGCAAAATCATTTATATTTGTATTCGAATAAAAGTGGAAATAGGTGTAAAAAATACAGTTTTTGTTTTTATTACTCTTTTAATTTCAGGATATTAAAATAAGTGTTTATGAATAAACTATCTTACGAAGGAGGTCCCCACACCGAGTCTCGAACCTGAGTCTCTCAGATCATAGACGACCAAGTGCATCACAAATGCACAGCCAGACCTCTACCTATTTATACACCCCTAACACAGAGACAGCACAGCGTGTAACGTTTAGGGAAGAACTTCAAAGTCAATTATTGCTTCGCACTTTTCATTTATTGCCTATTTTTTACAACCTAACTTTGTGGAAAGGAGAAGGGGAACAACAGGTTATGGAGAGTCCCTTGGGATCACTTTGCATGTGTCGGTAGGTCAGCTTTATCTCTGGGGAACACCCCCAACTCCGGGAGTGATGTCCAAATTAGGAAATGTGCGTCATGTAGCAGGTGGATGTGACTCCCCTAGTTGAGACCTGCTGATAGACGCAACAGCGGAGCAGAGGAGAGACATTGAGATAGTGATGTAACCGACCTGCACGCTGGTATTAGTTTTCTTCCCAAAAACAAATCATTTTTAATATATTTGTGCAAAATAAATGTTTGTAAAAGAAAAACCCACTATTTGTGCTTTGTCGAATCACGTATTTGTATTGGGACACGCTCCTAATAGACATACAGACGGGTGACAAAGGAAAAGCCGGTACAAGTCTGAATGTTTGACCCCTACAGTGAGGGGGTCTGGTGGCTCTGTTATGCTGTTGGGGGCATTTTGCTGGCATGGTTTGGGTCCACTTGTCCTCTTAGAGGGAAGGGTCACTGCAAATCAATAGTTGTTCTGAGTGATCACCTTTATTCTATGATGAAACATTTCTACCCTGATGGGAGTGGTCTCTTCCAGGATGATAATGCTCCAATTCACAGGACTCGAGGGGTTCCTGAATGGTTTGATGAGTATGAAAATGATGTGAATCATATGCTATGACCTTCACAGTCACCAGATCTCAACCCAGCTGAACACCTATAGACAGCGCTCTCCACCACCATCATCACAACACCAAATGAGGGAATATCTATTGGAAGGATAACATTCATCCCTCCAGTAGAGTTCAGAGACTGTAGAATCAATGCCAAGGTGCATTGAAGCTGTTCTGGCGGCACATGATGGCCCAACACCTTACTAAGACACTTTATGTTGGTTTTTCCTTTAATTTGTCACCCGTCTGTTGTTCCAAATAAATGATGAGATGATGGAATCTTGAAGCAGTAAAATGGCATATAGACTGGTGGGCACTGAGACATATACAGGAATCCAGGGACCGTAACCATTTTTATGGTATTAAAGGGAAACTCCTGTATTTGTTAACCTGGATGGCATTTTCCCATCTCTTGTGTCTAAGTGCTAATGGGGACAACAATTTTTGAAATTGGTCCTGTGTTGAGAGAGTGCTGCAGCCGGCAGCCACAAAACAGACTGCAAGGTAATCCGACGGGGCAATAGCGCACTGTAAATGTACGTCCACAAAAAGTGCTTGTTTTTGCCACTGACAAGCTCAGAATGTTATTATAAGTGTCTAACAACATTAGTGAAAGAATCCCTGGCAGCGAGGGACCAGGGAACGCAGTCGTAGAGTATCAGCCAGTAGGTCGGCCTCTCTCGACACCCTCAGGGATCCCGACGATTCTGATGTTTTGACGTGTGGACCTGGATTCTAGGTAATCCAACTTTGCTTTCATATATTACAATCTGGCTGTCATGACTGTTGACGCCAGTTTCAAGTAACTGGAGATACTCTCTTTTGAATATGAACTAATAGATTGACAAACTTGTCCTCTACTTTTTATTTAAATTTGTGATTACAGAAAGCAAATCTGATTGCGAGGGTTCTTTTGACTTAACCAGCAGTGTAGACCCCGTCTCCACTGCTGCAGGGCTCACCTCGTGAGTTATGGCTAGCTCGCCAAACATTTCTTTGATTCAAACAGAAGTCTGATGTTGTATTTTTCTGCACAGTTTTCTCTGTCTTCTTGGTTATAGGTTTTGGAGCTATAATGTAAAGAGTTTAGGTTGGAAAGTGAAAAGAAAAACTTTATTTGCGGAGCTATCTAACAATGCGTCTATTCTATCGCATGCCTAGCCATACCCTCACAATCTTGTACCTTTTTAATGTCAAACAATTTTAAAATAATTGTTCCAAAAGTTTTGATTTGAATGGGATCTGTATTCAGGTGAGAGGACACACACACACACACACACACAATCACATGCACACACAAACACAAACACAGCAGATGGTAAGTGTGATGTGTCTGCGTCAAGCCCGGCTCCTGAAAAATAGCACAGAGGTTTGAATACAGTCTTTGTGCACTCAAGACCTCAATAACCTCGATACAATTGTGTAACGGACCTCCTTTCACAGAGATGGAGAGGCAGAACGAGAGAAGGAGGGAGGGAGGCGGCAAGAGAGATGTGGAACAGAGGAGGAATAACAAGGGAGGCTGGGTGATGAGACCTGGCTCGCAGTTCATCCCGATGGGGTTGAGGTATACATCTACATTAAGCCGGCTGAATTCATGCGAGAACAACATGCCTCCATAGCAGGGGTTTCAGCTCGTTTCTACAAATACCTCCATCCACATTAAAACACCAAAACAAGCAGTTCTTCATCACGTGCGGAGGACAGACCATGGAAGAGCGCAAGGCTTTGAAGCCAATGTGACATAGTGGCCAAACAGTGTAATCACAACGTCACGTTATGCTATTGGGCCCAAAAGACTTTTTCCCATAGACTTACATTGTGAAAGAGATTTGTAAATTAGCAGATATATTTCTTTTTAGCGTTGCAACCCCCACAGAATGACTCGTCTGACTGTCATGATTTGATCTATGCGGTCCGATCACATTTTGAAAGTCTAGAAGAGCCGCACGATTGAATTGTTTTATCCCCATTCAAGTTAGCTGGACGGCTAAGTAGCCAACTCGGCCGGCAAAGTCACTAGTGCGCTTGCTCTATGGGCCCAACAAATGCGGAAGCAATGCGGAAGAAGTTGAACTTCTTTGGCTTCATGCGCCACTCAAGCGGCAACCTCTGGGTCTGTAAAATGAAGCCAAAAGTGCGAAAAACTGCAGTTCCTTAAATGACCACTTGAGGCTCCAAAAGCGAGTCAATCCCCATAGACCCCCATGTTAAAATGCCCAACTTTACAGCAGAAATAAACATGTTTACAGCCTGGTACAAAAAACGGTTTTTGTCTCAGTAGCTAATTTTTCTTTTCATGACAACTGTACGGGGGGTGAATTTTTTTTATATATCACCCGTTTAAATTTTATAATAAAGTAAAGTTCTGCATAATAAAGGACATGGCTGCTTTGAGTGACAAGCCCACCAGCCACTAGGTGGCTTGTTTCAGCCGTTCGGCCCGCCTCTTTGCCCATTTTTGATTGGCTGGGAGTTAGGCAGCGTCACGCACTGCCAAGATGGCGACGGCCGGAGCTGCTCACTTTGAGCTTCAAAACCGCTCTTCAGAAACCAACGGGTAACGTCACGGTAACTACGTCCATATTTTTATACAGTCTTTGGCGCCACTGAGCAACTTTCATAGGAATGAATAGGGCCCCGCCTCCAGCGTTGTATCCGGTTCTCTTTATACATCCATGGGACAAACGAGCAAGTCAGCCACAGAAAACCAACAAAGAAGAAATGGTCTGTGGTGGCTTCCTGATATTTAGTTTATTGTGAGCAGATAACAGTTTGAGCAGAGAAAGATGGTAGATAGCTACGTTAAATTCTAAACAAGCTGTCAAAGAAGACAATAAAGAGAACAACACTCACATGAAGCCGTCCACCATTAACGTTATTGTGTTTCTTCTTCTACCTCTTCCAGTGAAACGCTGCACTACTGCCACCATCTGTTTTGTCAGCGATATAACATAGTTTCTACAAAGCTCAGTTTTTCCAGTACACACTACAACATCAAGCCGGCGTTTTCACATTTACACACTCTGGAGGTCGTTTTGAAAAAGTTCTGTTTTCAGCAAAAAAGAAAGGCCGTTTAGTCTGGAGGGAAGGCCAAAACAGAGAGAAGATGTGTTTACCGATTTAGCTGGCTTAGTGTGGAAACAGTCTGAAAAAAGCATTTCTATATGGAGCTGACTTTGTGCAGAGGGGCGTTGTCATGTTGAAACAGGAAAGAGACAAACACAACCCCCCATGTTTGGAAGCACCAGTCTAAAATATCATCAATATTCCCCTTAATTCACACAAATGGCCTTGTCCAAACCTTAAAAATAGCGTTAGACCGAGATAAATGTCTGTCCACATACTTTTGGCCATATGGTGTAAAAGAGAAAAGTGAAAACAGAAACTCAGAATGTAAAGAAGCACAGAAACTTTCTCTCTCTTTCCCTTTGAGCTCCTCAGAAACTCCCAGAGTGTGAGCGCAGTGTGTTTTAGCTGTTAAAGTAGCAGATTTTTGTCTCACCTGAAAAGGTGTTATGTGTAGCATTATAACATGTTTAAATCATTAACACGTCATTTTAAAACAAAAATGTCATAGTCAGGTTGTTCCCCTGACAGTACAGCTGCAGGGAACAGTGAAGTTTATGTGAGAAAACCAGTTTACCCAGAATACAGACTGTGAAAGTGACCTGATTTTTAACCTCTTCATGTTTTATCAGGTTTATACTGAATGTCAAACAGCTTTTGTATAGTATTGTGTATGTGGTGTGTCAGTTAAAGCTTTGTTGAACTCTGATCCGAGCAGCGCTGACCTTTGTTAATGCAGCTAATTACTGTTGATAACTTCTTGAACTGAAAGACAAAACACTAATTACTTGTGTTACTTTATTTCCAGAAATAACAAATTGGCCTCATATTGAGATCAGACACCAGAAAAAGAAAAAAAAAAGTGCTCACTTTAATGAAAACACAGTTAAGCCGGTCGAGTTTGGTTTTGGTACAGTGTGTAAGCACAGTTCCTTCAACAACAGTGCACAGACAGAAATACACACAGCACAGCAACAGATTGATTGACAAAGGGGCAATAAATGACTAATGTGCCGAGGAGTCTAAAGGGATGTATTCTGCACATTTCCAGGACTATATTTATATTCTGGTCCTTTATGCAGCCCCTCAGTTCAGCCTCTGTCTCAAACAGGCCGTTTTAGCTCCTGTCTCTTTAAGGCCTGCCTCCCGATGAGCCCACTCTCTTCTGATTGGTCAGCTTCAGGAAGCTTCCTCCGGCTCCGGAGGCGACGTAAACAAACTATAGTATCAGGATGTCACTTCTTTTTCGCGTCCTTTACTTGAAATATTAACTTGTCAAACACATCCGTACATGTCGGAGCTGAATCTGATCTGAAATATGAGAGTGAACAACGTATGTAAACACCTTAGCAACCACCTTAGCAACTAGCAGAACAGACAGTCTTTTGTGCAAACTGGCATCACAAGGAGGAAGTAGCGGCGACTTTTCTAACGAAATGTTAAGAGCAGATTGAAGCCCTGACTTTTGACTTACAGGGAGCATTTTTACATACCTTCACCTAAAGTGTTGAACCTTTTAAACATGTTTAACATCCACCATCAGAACAGTATTTAACAGAATATTATTAATAGTATGTCTATATTGCAAAGGGAAAAAGCTGTTTTTGAAACGGTTTGTCCTGGTTGGCAAAGATTTATAGCGTGTGGGGATTGTATCGATGAAAGTGAGGTGCCGATGATTTTATATGATGACTGTCTGAATTGTTGTTCCAGATTCTTATAAGATATATGAGGATACTTTGAGTATAGGTGTTGTCTCGCTCTGAATTTTGAATTGAGAGTTGACGTAGGAAGAAAAGTCTTTACTGGGCTTTTCTGATGGCGTTCAACTCCCATTTGAGTGTATCGCAGATGTGGATGGCAAGACATTTGTGACTTTTGGATGGATTTGTGCCGAATTTATAAATTCCCAGGGGCGTAAATCACAACTCATGATGATGCCGCACTTTGGAAAATGCATTTAAACTTATTAAGTTATTATTTAGTTCTTGCTGGAGATCTGAATGAAACATTCCTGGCACAACATCTCATCATCAACCTGCACAAAACACTATGGGACACTGGAAGCAGGTGCTCAGTTGCAGTCCTGCATGTTTTGGTGCCACCAGGGGAACTCTACAGTACCTTGTACAGTGATCAACCGCTTATAGTGATCACAGTTACAGTGATCAACCGCTTATAGTGATCACAGTTACCGTGATCAACTGCTTATAGTGATCACAGTTACCGTGATCAACTGCTTATAGTGATCACAGTTACCGTGATCAACTGCTTATAGTGATCACAGTTACCGTGATCAACTGCTTATAGTGATCACAGTTACCGTGATCAACCGCTTATAGTGATCACAGTTACAGTGATCAACTGCTTATATGGATCAAAAAGCTCAGGACAGAATCATTTCTATACAAATGCTGTTAAAATAATCAAGCAGTCCGCTTTTCGTCCATGATATTACATGAAACTATGGTAATTCTATTTTTTTAACTGTACTCCCATGATACACGTATTATATGTACTTAGCGGCTGCAGCACCATTACTGCCTTGCAGTAACTTGTCTGCTGCCAGCTGAAATCATGACAGGAAAAAGGAGTCATAATAATCATAATCTTACAGCGATCAATTTGACACGGACAGACGTGATCACTATAAACGCTTTCCTCTTTACTATAAACTTAAATGTTTTTTAAAGGGTCTAGTTGTTAATGGACTGAACGCATTATACAGGCCTCAGTTTGAAAGTTGTTGTGTGAATGTTAGAGCCGGTCGGGTCGGATGGTAGCAGTTCACAAGGTGATGGAAAACTGGCGCGCTTCATGTAAGAAAGTCGTCATCAAAGGAGGCTGTCAGCACACCAAGAAAGCTTAATATGATGACAAACAGGTTTAGTGCTACAGTCTCAGATATGTAGAGATCTACTGCTATCCACATTAGCATTCTGTTTTTTTGCTTTTAACAAGGGTAATCAGAAGAGATGAATGTGTTTATTGTGCCAGCTGAAACCAAGACCCTTGTTTTGAAATTAACTATATTTTTCTTATTGTCAACAAGTTTCATGTTTGGAGTCAAATCAACAATGAACTGACAAGTATTGTGTGTGTATCTAAAGCCTGATATATCTTATTCCTCCGTTTTGTCCAAAAACTATTAAAAACACGTCGCTGCACTGGGTCACATGTTCCTTCACAAAGAAAATCACCAGTCATAAACTTTCAGTCATAGCTGCCTCTATGTTTTTATGTACACAAACGTGTAGTTTTGACCTTTTGTTACCTGCATGATCGCTTAATGGCACAAAACAGGAAGCGATTGCTGTTCTCCCAGAGAGAGCCAAAGATTTCAGAGTCTGTGCCGATCGAAGATGGAAGAAGGAGGAAAAACTCTGATGGAAAAATCACTTCCAGCCTGTTTGTCTTCAAGGAGGAAACAACCAACAACTGTGGGATTGAAGCGGGCGCCTCCAGTTCACCCTGATTTATTTTAACTGATGTATTGATTTTTAAACTCAAACGCGTAGCAACTTGAATGGAAACTGGAAGCAGAGAAACTAGTAACTCATTTTGTCACTTTCTGCTTTGGCTACGTATGGAAACGAGTGTGTGTGTGTGTGTGGAGCTAGAAAAACAGACAGTGAACTGAGCTGAACTGAAATGAAAGGTTTGGAGAATGAGGGCAGACTGAGAGACAGAGAGATCAGGTTATAAGTGTGGAGGGTGTACAAGAGCGAGTGATGAAAAAGAGACTGACAGAGAGAGAGAGAGAGAAAGAGAGAGAGAGGGGAGAGGGTGGATAGATAGATAGAGAGAGCAAAATAGAGCAGAGGGAGAGACGATGAAGCACGACGAGAAACAAAAAGAATACTAATAGATGCAAGATGTGAATGAAAACACACACACACACACACACACACATACTGTCTTCCTGGTGGAGTTTCTGAGTGTGTTTGAGGTCTTTATATGCTGCGTGTGTGTGTGTGTGTGTCGTCCTATATTCAGGTCGTGTGTGTGTGTGTGTACAGAATGTGTGGCAGGTTATCATCATCATCATCATCATCATCTTCCTGCTCGCAGCGTCCTCGGCTGCAGAAATTAGACGGAGAGAGTGATCCAGTGGAGGATGAGCAATGATGACAGCTTCTACACTTCATGAACTTAAGATGACAGACAAGTTGAGACCGAAGTAAAGTCGACGCCGGTCGCTTCATCGTGTACGGTTACGTTCGTCATACTTGCAAAAGTCTAAAGTCTATAAAAGCAAAGGAAGAGCTGCAGTTATTTCTGTTATCAATTAATCTATCAGTTGTGGCTGTCAGTGTGTAACATGTTGGTTGTGGCTCGTAGTGATGAACCTACAGAGAGTTATCAGTGACTCTGCAGCTCCTCTCGGCTTTACGGAGGTTTATAGTGAGTTTCAGCTCATTGTTTATCTGTCCGGCTGCAACTTTACTGTTCTGGTTCACTCTCACAGCTCTCATAGTGTCGTTTTCAGCCACTGTACACTACCTGCTCAGCACCAAACAGCAAACAGACACAGTTAGCTGTAGACTAGCTGGTGAACATAGTGGAGCATTTAGCAGCTAAAGAGCCAGATATTTCCCTCAGGTGGTGGTGGAGAACAAAAACAGAGCTAAAAGAGAGTGAATATTGGACTTACATTCACTAGGTGGACAGAAACACGACTCCACATGAATGATAATGTTGCTCCGTAACTGCTGGATGTGGAAATAAACAACTGTTTGCTAACAAGTTCAACATGTCAACTTAAATATGTCAGTGTTGTGTTCACAGCTTATTTTATGCTGAAAACTAGTGGACAAAACATCAGTTAATGCAGGATTATGCTCTGATTTATAATAACCTGTGTAGTTTTTGAAAAATAAACTAGAGCCTGACTGACTGGCCTATCACAGATATATCAGTATTGGCGTATATGTATATATTTTTGCTTGGTGTAATTTAGAAATTGTTCTATTTGTTTTTTTTAAATTTATGTTTGTTTATAATGATTAAATTCCTGGTTTCAGTGCACTGATGTCATTTTGGACAATAAAGTTTATTGTTACACTGTAAAATATCCTGCCTCCATGACATATCTGTGTTTGATAACCACATTTGAGGGATTATTGCAAAAAATGTTTGTTTAGATAGATGGGAAGAATTTATCTAATGGAATTTTTCACTCCCTAATATCGGTATCGGCCCCGAAGATCCAGTATTGGTCGTGCTCTAAAATAAACCATGAAAATGAGGTAGAGTTCAAATTGAGACCAAAACCAGCACTTCATTAAAACCACAGTGGTCTGCGCTTTTATTGGCATGTTGAAATATAATTCAGGAAGATTAGTTTAACGTGTCTGTGAGAAAACACTGCACAGTTTTCTAATACTATGAGACATGTTTTAGCTCTTTACAGCCGTGTTTTTATCCTTACAAACTGCAAAGTAAACTTTATATTTATCACATTAACTTTACAAAGCAATTTGACTGACCAACGCAGTTTGTTGCCAGATGACTTTGCATCGTGCTGTGGCAACAGTTGAACCAAGTTTCAGGCTCGAGCCATTTCTGAGATTTCATTTTTATTTTGTGGCCTCTGCTGTACCCGACCACCTCTTCTGTCTGTGCTACAGATGTAAATAACCACTACTACTCATTTCTCGGACAGCTGTTTCTGTTAAGAAATGAGACATTGCATTTGATAAATCAGACTTTCACATAAGTATTTGTTCATCATGATGCCATCAAACGTGGTGACATTTTGGTATCGGTATGGTCGGGTGGTTTTTAGCCACGCTGGCGATGACGCTTTAGGGATGATGACAGTGTCGGTCAGTGGATCCACAACTTTGATCCAGACTGAAATAACTAAGCGGGATACTGGATGGGTCGCCATTATTTCTGTGGTACTATGAGTTTAAAGGGCTATATACTCTACACTTCTCTCTATATTGATATAAACCTGCTCAAATTAAAGCTGAGACTTTAATATAGTATCAGATTCTTGAAGTTTTTTGTAAAAAAACAAAGTAATAATGAGTAAATATCTCAGAATAGTAAGAAAAGTATCTTGTTATAACAAGAAACTAAGCAAATATTTTCTATGGCAGCAATATCCTGCCACACATAACTCTGAAGACACTTATAATTTCTTCATTAAATCAGGAAATATGATAACTCACACATCACTTATGTTTTTCCACTTTTTGAACTTGATCTGGTCCTAAAAACAAACCCATCAGCTATAATTCTGACACTAAAATACACTTCCAGGATCATCATGTTCCAGGTGACAGATGCAATAAACAATGCGTACGCACAAAAACTCAGGCATACGCCATTTCCCGCACTTAAACTGGTATTTATAAACACAGGATGTGCGCAGCTCACGCATTCTTCAGACCAGACGTACTTGTGTTTTTCTAAAGCGATGTGAGGGTGATGTGATGAAATATAAGCTGTGAGACTTAATCTTTTAATAAAACATTGTTTTGGTTGATAATAAGCTGCACTGATTGTGTGTTTCTTTTTTGTGGGGGTGTTGCGTTTACACAGATCTTTACAATGACAATCAAATGCACATTTACATTTGTTGATTAAACATTTTTTATGTGACTCATTTTATCGTCTTTTAATTTACACGGGAGTCAACATTGTATTTTGCTGTTATAATTCTTTTTATTGTACCCTTAGTAGGTCACACCTTGTAAAGTCGGTTTAGATATGAGAGCTACAAACCAATCATTGATTACATTTCTGAGATATCACTGCAGACGATGGTTTACAGTCCATGTGATGAATTAATGATGTGGAGGCTATAAAGAGCCGCGCGTAATGACTCTACTGTTGGAGAACCTCGCCGGTGCAACACAATCTGTGAAAGTGCACGTCTTCTTTCTAGTTTGTGTCGTTGACAGCTTGTACAGACTGGTGGAGCAGGCTGCGTGTTGATATGAAAACAGCTGGTTAAGGGTGGTTGTTCATCCATTTATGGATAATTGTGTAAGTGGAAATGAGGCTCGTGCGAGTGCGCCAAGTTCCTTAATGACTTGAGATTTATAAAACAGAACCATGCATTCACACAGCTTTGTAAATCTGACGAAAAGAATGCGTCTGCTTATTTCTGGCTCACAGTTTTAGTCATGAATATACACGCATCAGGCTCGCTGGTGTCCTCCAGAACAACTTTGCGGCTTTTCTAACAGAACTCATCATTCATTCATGTAGACGGTCAGTGAGTGAACCAGCCGGTGCTAAACGTGTCTGTGTGTAGGTCTGACTGGTCGTTCCCAGTCGGTCAGTGAGATAAAAGCGTTTCTATTTAAAGCTGAGAGGTGTAAAAGCAGCATATGTGGGGTCACCTGAGGACAGCAGCTCCTTCATGATCACAGACGGTTGTTCCTCAGAGGAAGATCAGTGTGTGTTTGTGAGCTCATGCGTAGCTCTCTCTCTCTCTCTCTCTCTCGCCTGCATCCATGCATACGTGTTCGCGTGGGTGCAGAGCGCGTGCGTTTTAGGTTTACTGACGCACTGACCTGAAAGGCCGAGGTGGTGGTGAGCGGATGGTTTTTGTGAGCCTGTGAAACAAACACGGTATATAAAAGTCTCTTCTGATCAGGTGACTCACCGGCTGATGTGGTTTATTTATTTATTTCGTGTTGTTGTTTTTCTTTTTTAGGTGGGTCATATAGCCTCGGTGAGAGCACACGTGCCCTGCCCGGAGTGTGTTTGCCCGCTCAAACGTGAGCGCGTTGGAGTACATGAGCCGGTGCGTACGTTCAGCTGACTGCCTGGTATCCTGGGAAGACCCGTCACACAGGGCAGGTTTCCACCACATCACACACACACACACACACACACACACACACACACACACACACACACACACCTACTGCTTTAGAAGGAGATAAATAGATCTGTTCTGGGTTAGAAACAGACTTTCTCTCTTTGTCATACAGTTCTCAGTCTGACCTTTAGTTGATCTCTGAGGCTTTGTTCACACCGCAGCAAGTTTTCACAAATCAGATTTTTAGGGGCTCAAGCCTGAAGGGTTGAGACCTTGTTTGTTTTTGTGCTGCTTTTATTATTTTTTTCTGCTGCAAAAATGTTTGCGTAAATCCCCGTGAGACGGTAAATGTGAGACACGTGAGATTTTGCACATTGATTGGAAGTTGTGTGCAAGTGTTGCTCAAGAAATATGACCCAAATCAGCCAGCTGGGGGCGCTATAACAGCTAACTTTACGTTTTGGCCTATAAGTTTCACAAATAAATTTCTATTTTTTCTGGATTCTGCGGGTCTAGACGATTCTATCCATGTAAGCCACGCCCATTTGCGCCTAGATAGATTTTCCGCCATTTTGAATGTTTTTGAAAAACACATTTTTGACATCTTCTTCTAAACCGTAGGTCTGATTGCTACCAAATTTTCCGTGAATCATTATTGGGCCAAGCTTATCAAAAGTTGCCTAAAGCTTGTTGATAAGGTCTTTAGTTTTCAAGATATTGACCAATGAAATTCAAAAGGGTGTGGCTCAGCACATAAATAGACCAAAGTCAACAACCGTTGAGCCGATCATCACAAAACTTGCAGGATGCATCCACACAAGTACCTGGAAGATACCCTGAAAGTTTCATTCAAATCAACCACTAGGGGGCGCTACAAATGCAAAAAAATGGGCGTGGCATAACACAAATCAGACTATAAATCAGAATCTGTTTGTCCATTCATTACAAAACTCACAGGATATGTTTCAAAGTTGAACCACGTGTGTAAAACTATTTTGAAATCGCTCAATAGGGGGCACCACTGGTTCCAAACATGTGCATGGGCCTGGCACAAATTTGGCCATAAATGACAGTTTGTCCAAACATCGCCAAACTTAAGTTTCCACTGCACATCAACTTATAAAGAAACCATAAACACTGACTTCAGTGGCCTCCATGTTTAGTTCCGTATGACAGCGTGCTGCGTGTAACATTTTTGTTATTGTTCTTTTCAGCGTGCGGGTCAGTTCAGGACTGTGATCAGTTCATACTGGAATCTGATATTGCCCACATTTTAAAAAATAATGTCAACGACCAAACAAAAACAAAATCAGATCTGAGCAATAAATCCAAATGAAGCACCAAGACTTGCAGTGTGAACATAGCTGATGCTGGTAATACTAAACCCTAAGAGCAGGAATATCTCCCTAAGAGATGGAAAATATAGCATTAAATGCAGAAATACCACTGTGCAAAAATAAATAAATTAGCCAGACAACCAAACACAGCAAGTTGTTACAAGTAAGTAAACCCCATCTTCAAATGACTTCAATAAAAAACAATCTAAAGTAAAACAAATGCATATTAGTTGTAATTGCTTACCTACTTTAAGGAAGAAGTTCTTTATAAATGCATATAAAGCGGATGTAAATGAAATAAAAACATTGCAGCAATCACAAAAACATATTTTTCATCTTAAGCAACACCGTTCTGATGTTTTCTCTCTCAGAATAAACTACAAAAAGCTGCATGAAGTTGTAGTTTTTTGGTCCTGTTGTTATAAGCTGTCACAAAGTTAGGACACATTTCAAATTTTGGGCACAAAAAATACCAATATTACATTCCAACTTTATAAAAGACAAGTAAAGAAGGAAGCTGACTGTTAAATCTAGATGCCTAAAAGAAAAGTTTGTCAGGACAAACTAGACTTTTGAGGACGTCACTTTGACATTTTTCACCATTTTCTGACATTTTATAGACCAAACAACTAATTGATTAATTGACAAAACAGATCAATCGATAAAGAAAACAATTGTTAGTTGCAGCCTGGGAGTCGTGTTTGATGGGAGAGTAATTCAAGTTTGTTGGAAAAGATAGAAAGGAAGGTTTTTAAAAATTGTTTCTGTTTTACATGAATAATAATGAAGCTTTTTTATTGTTGTTTTTATCAGACAAAAAACACACACATGCACACAGGCACAAACATGGATATTAGGTGTGTTGTGTTGAACGTGTGTGTGTGTGTGTGCATTTTAACAAACCGCACATTAGAGTGTTTGGCGGTGGGAGGGGCTTAATGTTGTTAATCTGTGTTTGACAGAAAGAGGCAACGACGGCAGATTAATCAGCTAACACGGAACCGCAATTAAGCACATCCCTTTTATAAATGGAGCCACAACAAATGCAGAAAGTAGTTAAACGAGGCAATAAAAGTTCAATTATCTCTTCAATTATTCCCCCGTCGCCATGGCAACAGGAGATAACAACGGAAAGAAAGTGGAATGACCGACTTGATTGGTATTTGGGAGAGAGAGTTGGGAGACTCTCTGATGTCCCTGTTGGGATGAATGTTCTCTGTGATCGGGGCAGGGAACGCAGCCTGTCAGGGGTCCTCTGAGGACGTGACGGTCCGGCCAACTGATCTGTTAGAGCTGTGGCATCTGAGACAGGAGGCCATTAGTTCATTTTGAGGGGGGTGGGGGTGGGGGGAGGGGGGGGCGGGGCTCCGTGCCGGTGGGATTGACACGGCAAATGTTCTCATGTTAAAGGGATTATCACAGAACAGAGCAGGGGAAGCTCAACGCACTGACATTTCATCTACAGAGCAGCCTGGGGGGGCGGGGACTATAGGACTATATTTCACTGCGGCGGGACACGAACTATTCACCTTCTTTTAATAATGAGGATGAGGGTCGTTCCATGAAACTGTTCTGACCTTGAAATTTTAAGATTTGTGATCATAACCAAGTGTAGAATTTTGTATTTCATAGCATGAAGAATGTGGCAGACCTGCAATACTCTTTTTATTTAATTTTACAATGAAGCCTGTGACTGGGTGGGAAGATTCAAAGTTATAAGGCCAAAATTCTTTCTGTGGTCAAAGCTAACACCACACTTAGCAAAACATATTTTATACAAATACATGTTGAAAATTTCATTGAAAAATAGTTTTCCCCATGTTTTTTTAGTGACAGTCAGACCTATCTGGTTGCATCAACTATCATTCCTCTGTAGAGGAAAAAACCCTCAGGCTTGTTTGTATTTCTTTAAACCAATCACAATCATCTTGGGCGGCGCTAAGCCTACAATGTAGCGACTGCTGTGTCCTCGCAAAATAGTGTCGAGGAGGAACTTATTTGAGCCGTGGCAATAAAATGGCTGAATCCCCGCAAAAGAAAACGCAACATAAAACAATAGGAGACGTATGTCGACTACGTTATAAGACTTTTACTGATAAAAAAGACAAACACAACTTGCCATTTTCAGCGTGTAGGTTGCTAGCTCAGAGGTTGTTGTTGTTTCACTTAGCGACGGGGATTTTGAAAACTTGACAGAGCAGATTTTTGAAAGAAAAATGCACCAAAAAATGTTCTAAAAGCAAATCAAAACTGACCAGCATTTGAATTGGTCTTCGTCAAACTCTTAAATGATGTCATTTCCTCTTAGTGATGTCACTTAAAGGGACAGTACAGTATTTCGGTGCAGAAATACACTGGTGTGACGGAGTGGAACACATTAATCATGCTATTTTAAACAAAATGTTTTTTTAAAAAAAATGATTAACACATGAAGAAGGAAGCATTTATGCTCCTAAAAATTTAAAAATTAATTAAAAAAAAAAGAAAACAGTTAAAAATATAAAAATTGTAATTTTATTTTACTTTATGCTAATAAGTACACTTGAATTAGCGTCTTCAGCCATTGAAAACATGACGTGACAGTTTTACGTTGCCTCGTTTTTCCCTTTAAATGTTGAGGACCCAAACTTAACAGTTTTCATGGGATGACTCAGGACTATTTATCTCCTCTTGAAAACCACATTCAGCTTCAAAAATCCGAAAGGTCGCGGCCCTCAGTCGGCATGTAAATCGAGCATGTAAACTCTAAAAATCCAGGGAGGAGAAAACACAAAAAGCTGCAGTGACGTGGCAGTGAGCCGACAGCGGTGAATTATTTATTCTCATGTTGGAGGGATTATCAGCAAACGGAGGAGGAGGAGGAGGAGGAGGAGGAGGAGAGCTGGAGCACTCTGACAGTTAATAGAAGGCTGGAGAGTTGTATTGTGGAGGGACGAGGGTCTCGTTTGCACCATTTATCCCTTTTTTCCTACTGATTGAATAGATATAATGAGAGGTGTGATGACTGTTAGCAGGTTGCCAGCCAGCGTGTTAGCATGAATAATGACATCTCCCATTTATCTCAGAGATAGCCACCATTTGAAAAAAAATGACTGACAGCATAAAATTAAAAAAAAAAAAATAGATTTTTTTTTTTTGCTGCCAACTGGAGTCCCTGTCTGACAAAACGATCAGGAAGTGATAATGTTCCGAAACGCAGCCAAGTGGTTTGAAAAAAGGGCTCATAAATAGTTAATTTTGACACAATAAAACACATTAGATCCCACATAGAAGAGGAACCTCCTCATGCATCAGTGTTCACATCAGTCCTGCAGTCCCAGACATGCAATACGACTTGATGTATCACGTATACAGACGGCAGCGGAGGCGGGTTTCATTACACGGCGAGGTCGCCGGGTCACGGTCGACAGTGAATGCAGCGGAGTGAAGTTATTCAGGTGCTGAATGCAACACAAATATATCAAAAAAAATGTATCCTTACAGAGACTTTTAGTTTTATTTCATCCGACATAGTACCAGCAGATTTCTACAGGTGGCTTTCTCTGCATCCAATGGACTTTAAGCGGCTATAATCAATATGTTTTTTAATAATAATGCCTGAATAGCTTTGGGTTGTGGACTGTTTAGACTTTTGAGGACGTCACTTTTAAGACCAAATGACTAATTGATTAATCAAGGAAATACTTGACATATCAATCAATAATGAAAATAATCATTATGTGAAGCCCTAAAGTGGACAAAACATTAGTTTTAATTACATTGAGACCTGAGCAAGATCCATTTGCTGACAAAGGCCATGAGTTACAGCCGAAAGCTCCTCAAAACGCTTGTCGGTGAACCTCGAATTTAGAATATTTTTATCACAGATGTTCCAAAATTTAAAGTTGATCTGTGGAATTTTCTTATTTACATTCGTAAACAGCTGCTCAGTGGATCTTATGTTGAGATTATTTTGCCAGCTGCTGTTTCCAAAGTCAAGAACTGAACTTTGTAAATTGTAGCTTTAGTTCACAAAACTTTAATCATTATTATTAATCATTCAGGTAATTTTCCAAGTAGAAATACCGAGTATTTGATGGGTCCAGCTTCTTAAATGTGAGAATATTGTGCTTTTCTTTGTCTTATATTATAGTGAAGTTAATATTTCTGGACTTTAGACAGCTGGTCAGAAAAAAACAAAACATCTGATGAAATGAGTTTGGTCTAAAAAAACATCAGAAAACAATTAACTGAAAATATAATCAACACATTTATCGATAATAATAATAAAAAAAAGCTAGTTGCAGCCCTACATAGATCATATTCTGATAGTTTAGAGGTAGATCCATCTTTTTATAAGGGAAATGCATGAATGAATAAACTTCTAGAGTAAGAAAAGAAGCAGCTATACATGCAGCCGCTCATCCAGGTGTTTGGATGTGTAGCAGCGAACAAGCAGGGACCACGGACACAGGCTGCAGACGCATGGGGGGGGGGGGGGGGGGGGGGGGGGGGGGGAGCTATAGAAGGAGAGAGAGGGAGGGAGGGAGGGGAGGTATAGGAGGAGAGGGAGGAGGAGAGAGTGTATAGGAAGAAAAAGAGGAGGAGGATGGAGAGGGGGGTGGGGGATGGGATGAGGTGAAGAGAGGCGAGTTGTCCTCAGAATGACCCACACCAGCATCAGACAGCCTCTCTCTCTCTCTCTCTCTCTCACTCACTCACTCTATATCTTTCCTTGCTCGCTCGCTCGCTCTTTGCTGCGTAATCGGATGAAAAAAGGAAAAAAAAAAGAAGCATCCTCTCATACAAAGGTTCTGTGAGGAAACCCGAGTAAAGTTTAAACGAGGACATCGACCTGTCTCCTGTCTCCTGCAGCCACTTGTAGAAACATTTATATTTTCTTAGATCGTCCATACTGGTTGGAAAACGGTTTAGACACATTAATAAAGCTCATATCGGTTTGCTTGTATGATCTATAGATAGTTTTGTGAATTTTTTGAGATTTTAAGGCGCCTATTGTCCATCAGTTTGAGGCTGTCAGTTGAATCGTAGCGTTACGATGTAAATAGAAAAAAGTAAATAAAAGTAGAGACGCGTCATCATTCATAGAGAAAACTTCTTTTTCATTCAACTCCTTCGCTGTGGATGGTGTGTTTGTCTGTTCTTTTTTCCTCCTCAACTTTATCCGAAACTGAAATGTTACAGCGGACAGTTTTTATTCGTCACGTCACGTCGTGTTCTGATTGGTTGGTTTGTAGTTGTGGGTCGTAGCAACAGTCACATGGTGAAAACACTCTTTCTCAGAATGTCTTTAGTGGTTGAGTCTTACAGTGAGATCTAGGAAAACCATTCTGGACTGAAAGAAAGGGGCCTTTATGGGATTTAATGTCGGGAGGGGTCCCTGTGAGGTTTTCAGTGAGGCGGGTCTGACTACTTATGGCCACTTACTTTGCACCCTTATTGTTAGAAAGAGGTTCTCCGCACATCTTCCGGCAACATGCGGCTGAATCAGGCGCTTCTCAGGTCAGAGACAGCAAACTTCAGATGAGAAAAAGCTGGAGCACAGTGACTGATTTACGACCTTTAATGGTGCAAACAGACCAACGAAAGGAGGACAAATGAATACAGCAAACACATACTGTATGTAGTCGACGTAGGACAGGTGTATGTTTGTCACTGAGTCGACGGTGGAACAAGAACTCAACCTGATGAAGACACAGCGGTGTTGAAACGTTGGTCTGTTTGCACTGTTAAAGGCTGTGAATCAATCATCTGACTCAACCATAAAACTGAAGGACTATGATGCACTGAAGCACACGTCAAAACAAGTGTGCAAATAAATCTATTCTTTTTTAATAATTACATGATTCAATCCTCCAGATTACAAACGTTTTGCCACAAAAAAAAGGTTCAATATTTAAATTTGCCCAGTTTGATTGGATACAACATTTCTGACAAAGCAGCTGCTCAACAGCTTTCATATTAATCCGCACCTGCTGTTACCACGGTAACCACGGATGACGCAAAATCAACCTGATTTTACAGAAGCGATGCGTGAGCGCCGCTAACACTCATATCGCAAATGGCGCCGACATCCCGTTAACAAATCCCACATCGATTTGCGAGCAGCACAGTCGGCTCACGTGAGGGTCACAAAGTCTGGCGTGTCAAAATTAAGACGATCTAACGTTGTTGATCTCAGTTTGTACGTCACAAGGCGTCGAGAACATTTTAACGCTCATAAAGAACCACGTGATGCTTTTATTTCACTCATATTTCTCAGATCCTGCTCTGCTGTGGTGGATGTGATGGATTGTTGTAAATTCCAGGTTAAATAAAGGTTAAAAAAAAAAAAAAAAAAATCTTTATAATGAAGCCTTTTAAAAACAGCTCAACCATCAAAAGGAACCATATATGTCCCAACATTTAGACCCTTAAAAGGGTCATTACACAAACCACTTCTTCTCAGAGTGTGCTGCCAAGATGGAGCGTGCGTGCGTGTTCTTGAGCGTGTGAAGCATTAAACACGAGATTTAGTCCTCATCAGTCGGCCATATAGACTCGCACACACACGCACGCACGCACACGCACACACACACAAACACACACAGTGTTTATGTGTGTTAGCAGAAGTAGGTCAGTAGTGAAAGGGTTCTCTGCTGTCCTCACACGGCCTCTGTTCGGCCCGTCACACCACTCGTGTCGACTCTAATTTTCTCTTCCTCATCCCCCCTCCTCTTTTCCTCCCCTCCCTCCCTCCCTCTATCTCCCCCTCCCCCTCCTCCTCCTCCTCCTCCTCCTCCTTCATCCCTTTCTCTCTGCTCTGATTAGGAAGGGAACAGGTCCCACCCCTGGTTCAGACGGGTCTTGTGCAGGTTAACTCTTCAGTCGCTGTCTATCTCTCTCTCTCTCTCTTTCCCCTCCCTCCCTCCCCCTCTTCTTTCCTCTTTTTTCTCCTTATTTCACCCTGAAAACAGTCAACTTTTATCTCCTGAGGCCGGCGGTCTGCTTGTGTTTTCACAGAGGCCCTTGCCAGACCATTTGCGGCGTGTAACTGGTGTTTTAGAGGGAGACCCGATGCCACAAAATGGGGCAGAGCTCGATGTTGTGAAGACAGACATGAATCAAGCTTTTTCTCCCAAATTAATTCACTCACTGAAGCTAAAAAGCAGCGCAGAAAAGAGGAAAAAAAAAACGTCTGAGTGGCACCGGGTTTCCAGCCAGTGAACTTCCAGGAAGGCTGGATAATGCCCAGATCTGTGAACAAATGGTGTATTACCTAACCCCAACCAGCTTTACATGATTTACAGTAGAGTTAAGAGAGGCGGGTGTTTGAGCTCACACCGCCATCTGCTGGAGAAAACAGGAACAAGAAGACAGAGCCCTCTCTTTTCACATCACCAACGTGCCAAAACGCCCCAACATGGCTTCCGAAAAAATTTCTCTGGCAACCTCACGGATAAATTCACCACAAATCAAGACCGAGTTTAACCATAAAAAACCAAAAAAAAACACCAAAAAAAAAGTCCCCAGAATGTAAAGGTCAGGCTGTGAAACTGGACCGGGTGAAAGGTGCAGAGAGGTATGCAAAGGCAGCGGTTTGATTTCTGGAGAAGAACAGTATGTTCTCTGGACTGGTTAGACTGGTTTCTATGGTGCTGCCGGTTTCTATGGTGTTTCATCAGGCGCACTTGGCGACGGCGGTGAATACCTTGAATGATTCAGCACGAAAAAAAAATACTGGCTCATGTGTGGGAACCAGACCGAAGGAATGAGGCTGAAAACAAACGGCACGAGGAGGAAATATGTGTTTAAAGGTGAAATTTAAAAGACTGAGGATGGTTTTATGAGATGATTTAAATAAAACAAAGGATTCACAGGTTTTTTTTGTAATAATAATAATAATAATAATTTAAAAAAAACTGTTTTTGAGACATTTAAGAAATGTGATGCAGCAGCAGAGCAGAAGTCACCTTCTTTACAAACTGTTCACAGCAAAGAGGTCAAAGGTCAGTTTGTTCTACGACTGTTAATGAACTTAAAATAAGTATTCAGATACTTATATAAAAGTCACAACACTGTAAGTTAAAGTCCTGCATTCAAAATGTTCCTCAAGTTAAAAGAACAACAACAAAATGTGCTTTAAGTATCAAAAATAAACAGACTCATAATGCAGAACGGCTGCCGTATCTTGATATATATTAGTGTATAATTATCATTATTGTTATTACAGGCTGAGTATTTGTGTAGTTTAATCTACAACGATTCATCAATACATTCACATCTTAATCTGGTGGAGTAAAAAATACAATATTTGCCTCTAAAAGGAAGTGAAACAGGAGTTTAAAATAGAATAAAAGATAATATACAAGTTACTTTATATCTTGTGCCTGTTTTTGAGTGTTTTGTTGTTGTTTTTTCCCCCACTATTCTCACTATAATAATATTAATACATTTTATTTATGGAGTGATTTTCAAGATACACTTTAGACAAGTTAAGAAAAAATCCAAAAACACACTAAAAGCACATTAATCTCACATTAAAACAGTTCTAAAAAGGTCAACTTTGACCTTTTATATTCATTTTTTTAGTTAGTTTTTAATATTTTATCCTAATTTTATATTTATTATAATGTTGTGGTGTTTATTTGCTCTGTGAAGCACTTTGTAACCATTGTTAAGTAAATGTAGATAAGACTGAAATCCACCAAAGTCTCAGTTAAAGTCAAACTATTTTATTGTCTGTAGATGATGCAGATTTTAAATGTTGTTTGCTTTAAACTAAGTTTCATTGACCTGTATGAGAAGAGCAGGGTGTAACAGCAGGGTTAGTTTGTGAGCATGTAAAGTGAAGATGCTTGTTTGCTTAGAGACGTTTTTTTCTTATAACTGATGTAGTTTTTAACGCTGAACGAACAGTTTTGCACAAACTCATTCGGTTATTTTATCTCAGGCGGGCTGCTGCACGTCACTTCTTATTTCATGTGTTTCTGTTGTAAAGTTTGATGTCGAAGCTGCTGCCTTAATCCGAGATGGTTTTTCTCCTGCAGGAGACGACAGACGTAACGCTGACCTGGACTGTGGAGACAGAAATCACCGGAGGTCAGATTTATATGTGACTGTCTTTTCATGCTGCTTCTGTCACCAGAAAGCACTTAGATTATTACTATTATTTTATAAAACACTTGTCATCCACCCGAGTTAATACAAACTACTCTCTCCTGCTCTTTTAACTTCATTCTTTGATTAAAAAACATTTAAAACTTTTTGAGTAGATTGGTGTATTTTCTGTTCTGATCTTCTCCTCAGTCTCGTCTGTTTGGAGCTGAAAACGTTCAAGAGAGCAGCTTCAAGCTTCTCAGTTCAGGTGAAAAGTCAGATAGTTGATCTGTTTCACCAGGCTGCTCTTCCTCCTGACTCTGCTGCTCTTCCTCCTGACTCTGACCAGCAGCTGATCTCTCTTTCTGATTTCAGACCAGCATAGAGATGACACTCAACCTTCCACCTCCTGACTCTGGTGATCAGGCGTTTTTATCAGGTAACACATCACCACACCAAAAGTCAAAAGCAGGGCGGTGCATTGTTTGAGTTTTTTTTTGATATGATACCTGAGTTTTGGTGCCAACAGAAAACTTTGTTTACATATTTGTTTGAGGAATATAAATGTGTTTATATTCTTTCTTTTTATTTGATAAAATAAGTTAAATGTTAAATGTTGTGTGAACACAAGCAGCCGTACAAGGATGTCGTCTAAAAGTGAATCTGACCGGATGTTTGACAGTTTGATACTCGGTGAATAAAAATACTACTGAGGATACACAGCTGTAGTGTAAATACAGAACTGAAAGCTGCCGTTACTCCCAAAGTGATGTCCTGTAGTTTTTTAATAAATAAAAGTATTAACACTACACAACAACTAAACTAAATCTAAGTTATTAATGTTTGCTGATTATGTTAAAGGTTTGTTTACGTCGGTGATAACAGGATGTGTTGAACAGAAGCTTTCCTCTTCTAGAAGTCAAACTACTTAATTACTCACTTTATGTCAATATACTATATATTAATGTATATTTAATTGGCCAAATTCAAGATTCAAGCTTTAACCTTTATGTTTAAAATTTCAACAGAAACATACGCAGCAGGTAGATGTAACGCCATCGTTCTTATTGCACAGCAGGTTAAATAAAAACTAATATCACCAACTATTTTCATCATTTATCGTTTAAGTCATTTTACAAGCAAAAACACAAAATAATCTCCCGTTCCAGCTTCTCAGATGTGAGAATTTGCTGCTTTTTCTCAGTTTTGTGTCATGAAATAAAGTCTTGGACTGTTGGTCGGACTTCAGGAAATGTTTATGGACATTTTTTCACCGTGTAAATAATTTTCTCTTTAGTGAAAAATCTTTGCAAGCTGGAACAAGAAATTGTTTTTGTTGTTTTTGCTCTACTTAAAACAATTAATCAATTATGAAAATAGTCATAAACTTTCTGTCAGTAGACTAATTGTTCCAGCCCTCGATTCAATGAGAACTTTATTAGGAACATCTGTGTAATCTAATACAGCAGTACTGCCGTAAATTCTACTTTTATGAAGCTTATACATTTCCAGCTTTGGTTGATATTGTCAGAAAAGGTGATAATTCTACTTCATGTTTATTATTGAGGTCGTAGTTGCTGGTGGTGATGCACTCTATACATGAGGGCAAAATATCTACTCATAAAGTAGAATTATCACCTTTTCTGACAATGTCAACAAAACTGAAGATGTATAAGCTTCATAAAAGTAGAATTAACGGCAGAGTTGCTGTATTGGATTGGACAGGTGTTCCTAATAAAGTGCTCGGTGAGTGTAATAATAATATAAATTTAAAGAAAAAAAAACAAACCAATAATCAAACCCGTTTCTCACTTTTTATTTTTTTGCTTGCAGACAAAAAAAAAAAAAAAGATATCCATAAAAGTCCAGATATAATAAATAAATTAACTACTAAAAACTGTTGGCTATTAAAGCAATTTAAAGAATGGCAGAAAAAAAAAAGGCTTAACTTTTGCAAAAATTACAGAGCTCATAACAAGGATCCCATATCGCTGATGAAATCATTTTAAAAAGTTCACCACCTCTCTACCCACTGATTGTTCTTTGATGTTTGCATATCCTAACAGAGTCCTACGTGCTTCAGTAAACACAGGAAGAGAGAGAAGAGAAAAGAAAAATTTTTTTTTAAAAAAAGCTTATTTCTTTCTTTTTTTTTTTCTTCCCCCCACACATACGAAAAAGTTTAAAAAGTTCCTGTGGGAACCGAGCCAAGTGCTTGTGGTTTCTTGTCCCTAAAATATCTGTCTGTAATTCTTGTGGAAAACCTGAAAGATATTGTTTACTAGTTCACCCGTATTTGAGGAAATAAACGCACTAATAACTATGTCTTTTTTTTTTCTTTCTTTCTTTAAAAGTGATTCACTTACTTTGGTGGCGAGGACAAAAAAAAAAAAACCCAGAAAAGAAAACGCCATCTGAAAGACATAATTATTATTGTGTACTCATATTTTCATGCATACAGTATTGAATTCTCTAGAAAAAGAAAAACTGTCTTAAGTGTAAATGTCACAATCTTACCGAGTTTGTAGCTTAACTGACTGAGGTAAAGTTGCCTGTTTCCTGAAGTAGAGCACACATGCCTTTTTTGTTTTGTTTTGTTTTTTTTTTTTCCTCTTTTGGACAAGGACACAAACAGTATTTGGGTTCAAATCCCTTTCAAGTCGATCAACTCTGTTCATTCTGCTTAAAAAAAAAGACTCAAAAGATGAAACATTTTGGGCACAAAAAAAAAAAAACAGTCGACTGGTGTCTTAAAAAGTTCGATCTGTAACCGCTGAGAAAGAAGAGATGCTTCTCTTTTTTCTTTGATATATTTTCCACAGAGCCTTAATGCAGAGCTGGACGTTAAAGGAAAAATCCACCTTGTGATTGACGCAGGTTCCATCAGATTTCCTACATTTCCCAGAATGCCTTTCAATTCCTTTCACTTGCTGCTTTTAGTCAAAGTCTGACATCTGATGGACATATGAAGAGAGCTGCAAACTGTTTGACAGACAGGGAAAAGACTGCAACTATTGATTATTTTCACCATTGATTAGTTGTTGGGTCTATAAAATGATAAAACATGTCAATCACTGTTTCCCAAAGCCCAAGGTGACTCTTCAAATATCTATATATAAAGATATTTAGTGTAATCGATTCATTGTTTTTAGTCATTTTTACAGTAAAAATGTCAAATTCCTCCTTTCTAGCCTGCAATTTGTGAGTATTTCCTGCTTTTATTAGCTTTATGTGATAGTAAGTTTAATATTTTTAGATTTTGGACTGTTGGTTGAACAAAACAGGAAATTTGAGGACGTCACCTGGGCTGTTAGGTGCGATTTCACAGATTTAACAATTAATCAATAATGAAAATCATCGCTATTTGCAGCCCTACGTGTTACATTAGATTTCAGTTAAATTGTGGGATTATTTATATCCACTATGTAGGGGATAAAAGCTCTGATTAGACATTTTAACAACATTAAAATGCACAATGTGTTTATTATTAAAGAGAAGAGTTTTAAGGTGGATTTTCCCTTTAAGGAGTTTGCGTGTTCGGCTGCTGTGTTTGTGTCATTTCCGTCTTTCAGCGATTTTGTGTGTTCGGAGGTAAATTCACAGACTGAATTGATGTCGTTGAAACTGAATGGACCCAAACACCTGCAAACATGGAAATTATCACCATTTTTCAACAGAACTCATAATAATAGCATAATAATATTATAATGGATTCGATCCCCATTACATTACGCCGTCAGGAGCAAATCACTTGGAAAAAAAAAAAAAAAAAAATTACAAAAAAAAAAGTTAAAACATCGATGTGGAATTCATTCCAGCACAGATTTTTTTGATTTTTAAAAACAAAAACTTATAAACAGAATGGCACTAATTTGAGTTGTCTATTCACAAAAAAAAAAACAGTGTGGTTTTAAAAACCTTTTCTTTCAGAACAGCAAAAATGTTTTCATTGCTGGATTCGGGGAGATCACGTTCCCTTCAGAAAAAAAGGTCAGATGGTTCCTCCGTTATTCAGAAAAAAAAGATATTTTATTCAGGAGAAAACCAAGAGAGGTCTCACCTCTTAGAAATGTTTTGGATTTTTTTTTCCTTTATACAAAGTTTACCAAAAAAAACATTGATTTTTTTTTTTGTTAGAAAAATGACAGAAAAGGCCAAAACAAAAGCCCTGTCATTCACACCAGAATACAAGCCTTGTTATTTGTACAGGAGCAGAGCTGGAACTTACTCTCGTGGTGTCGCTGTTTTTGGTGAAAGGCGTCGTCCTGCGCGTTCAGGTTGGTCCCCAAAGTTCATCAGCCAAAACAAAAGTAAATCCTGATGCTTTTGTCCTCTTTTTTTATTTTTTCTTCCTCTTCTTCTGTCTTCCATCATCTCAGTGCTTCTCAGCTGCATCAGGACACAAAGTTCAACTCGGCCACCGGACGCTGTAACCATCATCATCATCCGTCTGAGCGGTGAATCTGTCTCGGCTTCCTGCGGCACAACTTCAGGTCCCGACCCGCCGGCTGAGAAACACTGACATGTATCCTCCTGCATGTTGTCTTCACAGTGGGGGCAGCAACTTTAATCCTATCAAATTAAAAAAAAACAAAACATTATGACAGGAAGGATGTGACGTAGCCAGCAGCTGCTCAATAAATATCATTTTAATGTTAAAGATTCAGGAAATTCCAATTATTGCATCTCTTCATTATGGACAAAATGTGCTTTACAAGTTTTTAAATCCTCTTTTTTCTGGATCTCTCAGTTAAATTTCTGCAATTTTTGATAAATATTCATCACGTTGATGCTCCAAATAAACCTGAAACTGAATATCAGGTACAAAACAAACCTGTTTTAAGGACTAATTAACAGTTTTCTTTGTTATTTATCTCATTTTAAGAAGACATGACACTTAAGTTCAGGTTAATAATGTAAAGCTACGTATTTTTCCAGATGCATAACTTCACTCATCCTGTCATATTGTGTTCCTGTGCTTCATTTCAAATGATTCATCTATTAGATTCAATAACAACAGAATAAAATCGGAGCGAGAGAAGATGAAGGTGGACGTCACATTTAATCTTTCTCTTGTCAAAAGAATATCAACTGTAACAGTAACTGCGGGGTTTGAACATCCGGCATCGACTCCACTCATCAAATCCTTCATTGAATGTTATTATGTTTATGTCTCAACATTTACAAGTAGCTTAAAATAACTGAAACTAAAAATGGATTCTCAGCCATCTTTTGCTGGCTGAGAATCCAGATATATATCTCCAGATCCAATATGGAACCATCACTAACAGTAAAACACTGTTTACTAACCGGGTGCATCAGCAGCAGGATGTTAAAAAAAAGTTAAAAACTTTAGGACCACTTACTAGCTTTATTTTGTCAAAATCAATTTGTTACTTGAAATTGGATTTGAAGCAATTTCAGAACCAAACTAAAAAAAAACCTTGTGGATAAGAGAAAAGCCTGCAGACGTTCATTATGATAAATAATTTTCATGGACTGAATGTATTTGATTTTACTCAAAAACCTCTGATGTAACAGAAAAGTGTGAATGGCTGAAACTGCAATAAAAAGGCCCCACATGTGAGCTGGTTATCATTTTTTTGATACCTTAGTTTGAGAAAAAAAACACTCTACTTTTACATTTATCAAACTAATACAAACTTCTCAGATGTTACAACAGCTGTATAAGAAGTTAAGTATGATGATGAATTACATAATGGAAGTGAACAGACATTAAATACTGGACAGTTCTTGGTACTCTGATACGGAAACAAGTCTTGGGGTTCGATAGCGTCACATCTGAATCCCTCAGTGCGTTTACATGCACGTACGTATCCAGGTTACTCAAGAGAAACCAGGTAACGTGTTTACATGCAGCAGGTCAGTAACCAGATTTCTCTCCTACCACCGACCTCATTGGTGGCTACTGATTTTAACTATTAGTGATAGAAGACGTTGGTCAAATGTTCAGCGGTGGAAACAGACTTATTTAGACTTTTTAGGCTACTTGTGTTTGTTTCAGTTTTAGTCGAACTTTGGATGTGATTATTTTAAATATGAGGACATACTGCTCCGTTTAATAACATCTTCCTTTCATCCAGCTGCTCTGCACGGTGCTCTCCCTGTCTGCACATCCAAAATTAACATTTTGACTCACCTGCCAAGCATATTTTTTACCAGCTAAAATAATAAATTGTTCTTTTGTGTCACATATACATTTGTTTCAGTACATTTCATTGAGAAAACAAAGTTTTATGTTGAATACAGACTTAAAGAAGAGGCCAAAATGTTTTAATATATTGATCAAATTTATTTGTAGCACATTTTACAACAACTGTAGTTAACTAAAGCGCTGCATTGAGCACTTCCAAAACGCGGGTGACCTACGCTCAACTCTGTACCTGAACGCCTCCTGTGTAGACGCACAGATGGACCAGTCGCTGCTCACACTACGCTTTCTGTGCAGACACAGCGTCAGACCGTCTTGAGCGCTCCTACAGTTTCACTGCACTGTTTAGATGCACAAAAAACACATACGGTGGTCGTGTCTACACTCTATAGAGACATCACGCCAGATATTTTATTACATGACTATTTTTGGTACAAACATTTACCCGCCAGACGGATAGCCACCCTACACCAAACAGAAAATCTACCTGCATTTGGCGCTTAGCGGGTGTTAATTTCAGAGCCTGTGCGCACTTGTAAAGAGCAGATTAGAAACCCACTTACACATATTCATGGCAGAGTAATCAGCTGACTGGAGAGAGCCGACTGTAACCCGTTTACTTCAGTGCACGTAAACAGGCTGTGACTTTCTGTTTACAAGCTCTGGTTCAACTCACAGTTTTTTATTGTGTGAAAATCAGTGAACCAAACACAGTAAAGCTAACTGTCACTCATCTGGACCTCTAACTGTAACTATGAGTGTGTGACTCTCACCTGTCTGCTCATGTCTGCTCCTCTGCCTGAGGCTGTGATTGGCTGACACCTTGAGATTCTTCCTGGATCGTTTCATTGTCCTCCACCTCCTCCTCCTCCTCCTCGGCGTCCTCCCTCTCCTCCTCCTCCTCCTCCTCTTCCTCCTCCTCCACCTCCTCTTCGTTGCAGTCTTCGTCTGATGCCTCCTCTCCTTGTTCTTTCACCTCCATCTCCTCTTCACTGTCTGCATGCTCTGCTGCTCCTGCTGCCGCCTCCTCCTCCTCTTCTTCTTCCTCCTCCTCCTCCTCATCCTCCTCGTCCTCCTCCTCTCCCTCGGCTTCCTCCTCACTGAAGGGCTCCTTGCCCTCCTCCGCCCGCCTGGCGGTCTCAGCGAACCAGTCTCTCACCTGCTCGTAGCTCATGCTGGACTTTGCCACCAGATCGTCCAAATCTTTCTCACTCAGGGCTCGGTGTTTGAGGTAGTAGTCCTTCAGAAACGACTTCCCGGACTTCACCTTCAGGAGGGAGGAATAAAAAAAACTTTAAACACATGACAACACATCAAAGTAACAAAGTACTATCCATTAAAACATTTTCCAGTTAAGTTGAGTACAAACTGAGTAATTTCCTCTCTGTGCATTCAGTATAAGCATGATGTTGTTAGCCTGTTAGCTTAGCATAAAGTTTGGAAGCAGGGGGGAACTGCTATCCTCAATCAAATGAGTAAAAATATAACTTCTAACTGCTGCAAGTGTTTTCTCATTAGCTGGCAAGTCACTAAAACTTCCAAGAATGATCAGGGATTTTATTCAGCCTCCATTTCTTCCTTTTCTAGTTTCTACATTTTAAATACACAAGATGTAAACTGTTGGAAGGCACTTCTAGGAGCAGTGCTGGTCTAAAGGTTAGAGAAGCGAGCTCATGACTGGAGGGTCATAAGCTTGGAAAGTGAAGAAGAAGCACTCGGTTCCTTGAGCGAGGCCCTTAACCCCGACTGCTCCAGCGGAGCTGCTCAGTGCCCAGCAGATCAGACTATGAAGAATTATATGAATATGAATAAGAATGTGTAACTGTGTGATCAGGGCTTTCCTGAAAAAGAGAGTATTGCTCTCAGTGAAATTCCTCTGAATAAAAAAAAAAAAAAAAAAGTGGAGCAAGGGTAAAAATGTTGGATCAGTCTCTGTTTCAAGAGCACTGACTCACTCATCTGACTGTGAGTAAAATAGAAAAAGTCATGGATTGGTAATTTGTTTAATTCATGTTTTTAAGCCACATTTTAATGAAAAGGAACAGAAATCTAGATCAAGTTAAGTTTCTTTGTTAATGTTACAGATAAAGGGTTGCAGGATGTACTTTCTTCTCCTTTCTAGTGTAAAACTATTCAGCCTACTGCTTTAAGGAAGTAGAGGGAAGGAGGACATTCCTAAAGGTATTTACAGACAGAAAGCAGAAGCGGGTCGATTTCATATAAAGTCGACGTGAGGCCGCAAGTGGACACTGAGCAGCCAGCTCAGGTTGTCAAAAGGCCTTAATGCAAGGTGAAGGAATAAATAAATAAACTCCAGTTCATGATCGTATAGAGATGAGAGGGGGGAAAAAAGGAGGGAAACAATAAAGAACTGGATTTCCAGGTGAGTTTTGAGAGCAGTCAGAGGCTGAAATGAACTGCTAGCGAGCTACAGCTTTAAGGTGAATTAACCTGGACTGTAAAATAAACACTCCAGAGGTCAAAGTCGTGTGAATGTATTGAGGTGAAAATGAGCTTTGAGCTATTTCTGAACACACTGTAACACTTAATCCCATGAAATGAGAACCTGAACTTCATTAAAAACTTGTGTTTAAATAATTGGCATGGACTATATGTTTTTACTTTATTTGAATATGTTTTTTTGGAGATTTTTTAGAAGTTAGAACATGTAAAACTGCTGCTCTTCAGTGGCGACTTCATTCTCTAACTGTCTGACACCAAAAACCTATTTCAAAAGGAAATACACACTCACTAACATTTAAGACGTATTGGTACATTTTCATGTGAACGTTCTTGTATCAGGTGTGAATAAACTGCACACACACACAGACCTTGATGGTGGTGACGCCGCCCTGCGGGGAGCGTTTGCAGGGATACGGCCGGCGTGTTCTCCTGGACCAACCCCGGAAACGCTTCCTGGACTTCTTCTGGCTCTTGGCTCCACCGTTGAGCGCCTCGTCCACCTTAAATCCACCAAATATTGATAAATGTGTTAAAGCAACTGCAAGCAAGTACTGTTACTGCTGCTACATCTATTAGTAGGGATGCACGATATTGGATTTTTTGCCGATATGCCAATATTTCCAACTCATTGTGGCCGATGCCGATATATACACATATTTTTTTTCCAGCTGGCTGAGGAGACTATTATGCATGCAAGCATAGATTGTACTAAGAATGATTAAGAAAGACGATATATGAAGGAAGAACTTAGGAAGACTGGAGTTCAGGAGCTCAGCATTAAAACTTTAATGAACCTGCCAAGTGGGAGGAGCAGTAGAGTTTTCTTTGAGTTTACTAGACAGACAGGATTAATGTGTAGGATTTAATCTCTGGTCCACACTCCGGAGCAGAAGGTGGCGGTAATGCACCTAATACACTGGTTGCCAAACAGAGTGGTACATCCTGTCAGCTGAAGTGTTTCCTATCTGTGCAGCCGAACATAGCAGCTCCTCGACGGACTGTTTCTCCCTGACGGTCCCGGTGCTTCCTCCGCAGGCTGCGCTTCACTCAGCCGCCCGTCAGACCCGCTGCTTCTTCCCACTTTAACCTGAATAATAAAGTGGGGCTCTGGTTGGATCCACATGGAGAGCCGGGGCTAACGTTAGCTGAGAGGCTAGCGGAGCATTAGCCACAGCATGACCGGAGGGAAGCACAGCCAGCTAGCCTCCCAGCTAACGTTAGCCCCGGCTCTCCATGTGGATCCAACCAGAGCACCGAGCCCCGGTTTGTTATTCAGGTTAAAGTGGGAAGAAGCAGCGGGTCTGACAGGCAGCTGAGTGAAGCGCAGCCTGCGGAGGAAGGACCGGGACCGCTGGGATGAAACAGTCCGTCGAGGGGAAGCGCAGTCAGGTGGTGGTGGAGATGACGACATATCGGCCTCTCATAATCGGCAGAATTTGCCGATGCTGATATTTAATTTTAAAGCTTTTAACCGGCCGATATCGATGGCGCGCCAATAATATCATACATCCCTAAATATTAGTTATTGAGGAACTACAGTATATAACAAAACTGAGTACAACCCTGGTCAGTATCACTGAAATGTTAAGTAATTACAAATCCTGCCCATTTAATACACATTTATTTGTTTTTAGACAAAACCCCAGGAAGAATGAAGCCGATTCATTGACTAATTAAACTATAATTAAAGGTCTTTATTTAAGAACGAACTGCAACAGAAGTCAACTCATCCTTCATTAGTGAGACTCTGTTCTTTTATTTTTTAATATTTTATTTGCTCGTCCTTGTTTTTGATGAGATTGATCCTCCTGGACAGGATGATACCAGTCTACAACAACCACTGCTGAGACTGGTTTTCTATTGGATTCAGGTCAGGGGTCATACTGGGCCAGGTCATAGTTTTAGTTTGGGATCATTGTCATGTTGTCAACCTTCTTAAAGGGATTCATCTTTTCATTCAGTACTTTCATAGTTTCATCTATAAATGTCGTCTCTCCTGCAGCCTCGTATCAACACACTCCCTCCTCCATGTTTAACGCTCGGCACTATGCAGTCACTGTGGTAGTCCTGGCCAGGTCCACGCCAAACACGCTGGACCCCGTCTGATCCAAACTCATTTATTTTGGTTTCATCTGACCAAAGAAAGTGCCGCCAAAATATTCATCAGCCTTCTTTTCATGTTTCTTTGGCAAAGTTGAATCTTTGGCAGTTTTGTGCTGTTTTGTAAGCGATAGTTTTTCTTTTTTGGACGTCTGCCGTTGAGGTTGACTTCATGTAACGTCCTTCACGCTGTCTGAGCAGTCACTGAAACACCAGTTTACACAGATCATCCTCGTGCCAAGTCAGAAGCGCTCGCCCGTCTGTTTTTCATTGCAAGGCTGCATAAATAACGAATCGCGTGTGCCGACGTTTCACGAGGACGACCGCCGTCACACCTTCTGTTATTGGTTGTATGCGTCCTCCTGTACCTCCTGACCACTACTGATGATCTTGTATCGCTCTCACATCTTTATGAAGTCTCACAATCTGGTTTCTTACTTGTTCAGGCAACTGCTCATCATCATCATCATCATGTGGAGCCATGAACTCAGGCCAAAACTGAGAAAACTGATGTTCTGTTATAACCTTGTTCAATTAGTCTGAACTGGAAGTCACTGTTGTAATCACTTTAGTTTCAGTGGTCACAGGTTTACTCACTTTAGTTGCACTGAGGTTGACGCCTGTATTTTCAATGTAGTCAATCTAACCTGTTTGTTTTTCATTATAAATAAGATCTAACTCAAATGCTTTGTATTACTGGCCGCCGCCTTTGTTTAAAATTGCGGCATGTGATGTTTATGGAAGGCAGTTGCAAGCATTTTTTGATATAATGACTAAATAATTACCTTTGCGAGATGAACGTGAAGTATATTGTGAACTTTCTACGCCAACGTTAGCGGAGCAGCGAACTCCAGCAGTAACAAACGGGACCGGCTGACCAACACACACTGAAGCATTAAACAACATAAACCAACTCTGAGGTGAAAGAAAACAACTCCGAACAGGGTTTCACCTCAGAAACCGTGCGCCCGCTCAGCGTGTTGGACGGCGACGTCTTTCCCTCGGAGCTGGCGGTGCAGCAGTGAGGGTGCTGGAGACATGACGCCTCCGCCCTCAGTTTGTTATTCTCATACAGGCAGGAGACTGTAAAATGCTTTCAAATTAATTAATGCAGTAAACTTTTTAAAATAAAAAAAGGCTGCGGACCATTTATCTTAATTGCCAGTTATGTTTCATTTAGTGTTTCAGTGGACTGAGGACTCCGGTGAATGATTTGGCACAAAGCATAGTGGAGCAAGAGACTGAAAATAGTGCCGCCTTTTCTGTTCGTTCAATTGAGAATCGATTCTGAACCAAAGTATCGTGACAATATCGAATCAGGAGATGAATAGCCTATATCATCCCAGGACTACGTAGCACGACCCTTATTTTATCTCTATTGCTATCTCTATATCTGTCAAATCATTATTTTTAAGTGTACATCACTCTAAAGGTGTACGCTACACCTCAGATGTTCTCCAGCCTTTGTCCTAAGAAAATCCAGGGAAACCTCTGCCTAAAAATACTACCATCATTGTAAGATGATACATGAATCATTTAACATTTTAGTGATATTGCACAGAGGTGTACTGAGTTTTGATGCTTTCCTTAAATTTAACAAAGATAAAGAAAGTTACTCGGACACTAAATTACTTTGACGTGATGTAAAAGAGGAACTGAGCATGTGCACCTTTCCACTCTGGTAGAGGTAGTACCACTTCAGGTTGCTGTTCTTGCAGGCGTAGCGCGTGTCTCCAAACCAGTTGACGATGTACGTCCTCGGCAGGCCGCTCTCCTCCGCCATCTGGTCGTACTCCTCGGGCGTGGGCCACTGCGTGCGGACGAAGGCCTTCTTCAGAATGTGGAGCTGCTCCGGCGTTTTCTTCATCGTCTTCCTGCTGACGGGAGGGGTGGTCTGCCGTTCCTGAGCTGAGGACGAAGGCACAGCAGCTGGTTTCGCCCTCTCGCCGTCTCCCTCGACGTCTCCGTCTTTCAACTGCGCGCCGCAGGGCATTTTCCGCCTCTCGGTGAACCAGGCGTCCACCTCGCGTCTCGTCAGCTTCGTCTCCGCTCGCAGCCGGCTCAGCTCCTCGTCGGAGGGCGTGTCTGATTTCTGAAAGCTGGCCTCGAGGATGAGCAGCTGCTCCGGAGTCTTTTCCTTGAACTTCTGCGGCGTGAAGTCCGGGAAGGCGTGGCGGAATTTGACCCGCGGGTCGCTGGAGGAACCCGATGACCCCGGGGTGTTGGCAGAAGTTGGGGAGCAGTCGCTGGCGTCGTCGCTGGAATCGATGACGATGGTGGTGGTGGTGGTGGTGGTGGTGGCGGTGGCGTTGCTGGTGTTGCTGTCGTTAAAGCTGCCGCTGTTGTTCCTTCCTCCTCGGCTTCCTCCGGACGCCACCGCTCTGCTGGACGGGGATTCACTCAGCAGGACGCCGTGGTGGTCCTTCGAGTTCCTCTGGTTGTAGCGCGTGTCACTGAACCACTTCTTTATTGCGCGTTTGGAGAGTTTGGTGACCTGCATGAGCCGTGAAATCTCCGCCTCGGTGGCAAACTGCCTCCTGCCGTAGCTCGCCTTCAGCTCCGCCAGCTGCTCCTTGGACTTCTTCGGTTTGGTCGCCGCTGCGTCCAAACTGAGCGGCGTGCTCGCTGAGGAAGCTGACATTTCAGTCTTTGATTCTGACGTCGACGGTTCGGCGGCTTTAGGCTGGTTGCCGGGGACGCCCGCGACTGTCAGCGTGATGGGAGAGGCGACCGGCACGGTGCCGCCGTTACCGGCCACCTGCGTGAGGACGAGACCCGGCTGGCCGACGATCTGGCAGGTCTGGAAGATGGACTGCAGGCCGTTCGTAGCTGCGGCGAGGTTGGCAGGGATGACGGTGATGGTCTGAGGGACGGTCTGCACCGTGCCGTTAAACTTCTTCCTCCTCGCCTCTTCCACCTGCAGAGAAGAAGAACAATGTGTAAACTGTGCTGTCAAGGTCCATTTGGAAGCTGTTCTGGAGCTTTTGATCATATTACATGATCTTCATCAGCAGATCTGTGTTGGCGTAAAAGGTTCAAAGTTCATCCTTAACCTTGGAAACAGCAGTTGACAATATAATCTCACCTCCAGCTCCAGTTAGACCTGACAACTGCTGATGAAGATCATGTGATGTGACCGAAAGCACGAGAACAGCTTGAGGTGAGATTGTGAAGTCTACTGCTATGTCCAAGGTCAAGAACGGACTTCTTGAGAATGGATCTTAGCCGTAGAAAACTCTATTTTTGACATGTCGCTTGACGCCTAGTGATTTTAAGCAGCAACGTAATTATAAATTGTGTAAATAAACACAATATTTGAAACAAAAGCCCCAAAAATTTGACAAGCACTTCACATCTGACTCGAGAACAGTTTACGTCCCTCAGAGAAAACTAAACAAAATTTAACTGGAGGCAAAAGATGGTAAAAGCTTAAAAACTACAATAAAATGTCACCACAACAAACTGAAACAGCAGTGAAGGAGAGGCAGAGAGTTACACAGCTTAAAAAAAAAAAATCAGGTCACAAAAATCGATAAAGACATCATTACATTACAGCAAAGTCTATAAAAATTACTTTTATGAAGTGATTTGATAAACGAGTGAGAGTCTGCCAGCTTCACGCAGGTCCTTCCAAAGTGTTGTGGAGTTAATAAAACACAGTCGCTGCTGGCTTTTAAATCTAGATTTTTATTTTTTTTTTGGAATCAGCTGAAATAAAACCAAAACAACTGCGTGTTTGTGATCTGACTCTTGTGTGGGGTCAAAATATTTGCTGTGTAAGATAATGTACCAGGTCTTATTTAGTTTTATAACCAATTAAATTTAATTATTAAGAATCCACTTTATGTCTGATACTAATGTGACCTGATTATAATAAAAAATCTGAGCATCTCCAGACATATTTTAGGTTTTTCTGGGCTTCAAGGCTTCTTGGTCTGAAGTTTTCTGACATTCACAGTAATTAGAAAACATCAGACGCCACGTGAGGGACGAAAGTGTGAAACTGCGGCCTTAAATAATACAGGATGAGGAGGATGTGGATGTGGTGTGAAAGCATCTCGTGAAGCACCGACCTCCTCCGGCGTCCAGCTGACTCCGTGTTTCAGCCTCTGAGCGGAAAACCAGACCTTGATCTGCTCCTCGCTGAACTTTGTCTGCGACGACAAGCCCATGATCTCCGACACCGAGGGATACGGGAACCTACGGCACAAGAGAATTTTGATGAGTTTCCTGGGAAATGTAGCTCTGTAAAGCGAGCTGTTCACTTACGTAGGAAAGGAATAAACAAAGCCCGTAAACAATAAAACGATGACACGGTGACTGTAAATAGAGACCGACGCGGCAGCTGATTTATGTGATGCCATTCCTGCGGTGTCAGACTGAAGTGAAGACATTTCCAGCGCCGGTGAAAGCAGAGACGTGTGTGTGCGTTAATCACGGCAGACGGATCAAGGTCGTCTGCTTTGTGTCCGACCTTCACGGTCCGGATGTCAAAGTGCTGTTTGTGTGGAGTCGTTCATTAAACCAGCAGGAATTACTTTCAATCATCCAACTCCTGATTTCTGTCATTATAATTAGAAGAGGTATATCATTTCATACAAATCTGAAACACATGACGCTGTAAAAGTGGAGCCAGGAAGCGTAACGCTGGCGAGATCAGCGGGGCGGTGGCTCGCTGTCTTTAGGAGGTTCCTGGTCGGCTGCTCAGAATGAAACATGAGGATTTAATGGAGATTTATGATGATTATGAAAGTAAAATAGGTTTCATGCAGCAGAAGCTTTTGGCTCAAAGTGTCAGTTTGTTGTTGGAGCAGCTGATAACAGCAACAGAGCTGTCTGTTCTGAACACATTTAGTTCAAAAGTTTATAGATTAAAACCTTCATTTTAATGGAAGATGATGAGAATATTTTATAGATGACACAATGACTCATCGACAGACAGAAAATTAATCAGCAATTTTTTCTTCATTTTTAAGTTAAAACATTTCTTATATGTGATGATTTGCTGTTTTTCTTTGTCATTTATGCCCGTGAATTGAATATTTGAAGGTTTTGGACTGTTAGTCAGACAAAATCAGCAAATCGAATACATCACTGTTGCCACTAAGAAAATATAAATGCACTTTTTTCACTATTTTTCAAAATTTCTTAGACTAAATCAAATTAATCAAGAAAATAATCAGCAGATTAATTGATTGATTCTCAGGATCTCTTGGATAGTTTTCTTGACAAAAGTACTTAAAAAAAAAAAGTGAAATGATGACGGCTTTTCTACTTCCGCCTACGACTCTTGTTCATCTCTAACTACAGAAGCTGAACTGAAACACATGACATCTGTGTTTACAGTCGACGTTATCCGGTCTGGATGTCTAGAGAGAGACACACCGAGTCACTTATATTATTATATTATTATAAAGGACATATATTGTCTTACTGTTCCGCATTTATAATTTTTTACGCCTCATTGCTTAAAAAAAATTGCCCTAATAAATACAGAGGGGGATGATCAATACGCTTCTCTGCACATACATCATCATCAGCTGCTCGGTGATGGAGGAAATAACAAAGGTGATAATGAGGCCTTTAGGATTATTTATTACTGCTGGCTGTTAAATGTTTTGTATTCTTTGTTTTTATTGTCTTATGTTTTGTCACGTTATTTATTCAAAACGTCCATTTCTTTCTAACCATCTATCACACTGAACACATATTACCGCTGCGCTTCCAGAAGGTTTTGGTGACTCGCAAGAAACACGTTAAAATATCCTGACTTTGAGTCTCTGGTGCAGGTCCAGCTCCTACATTTCCCATGATGCAACTCGACAGTGCATTTCATTAGACGCTCCCTGCTTTGTTAACACCCATGTCTTTTAAACATCATACAGCCTTTCTGTTTATAACCCCCGATGACATCACCATGACATCATCGAGTTTGTTTTCTCAGACTTGACACAGTCATGGACTGACTGTGACGAGTAAAATCCTCCTTCCTCTCGTGTTTTACATCACAGAAACCATTAAAAAAAAAAAAAAAAATTTCCCGCAGTGCGTCATGTTAGACATATTTCCTCCCAGGCAGACGTTCATTTCAGGTCATCATCATCATCATCATCGCTTTGAACACAGACTTGCAGAGACTTGAAACTTTGCGGCGGATCGCTCTTTCATCACGGTGAACCGCAGACACCTTTACTTAATATCTAAGTTATATTATCACTGTGTGGAGTTTTGTAAGAAAACTTCATTATCGGAGCGTTGATATTAGACGCAGAACGACAAATCCAGATGATAAACAACAAGATTTCATGAGAAGAATGAAGCAAATGTGGTTGATTGCATTTTAAAAAAGGCTGGTCTGCAGTAAAATATGCACTATATGGTGATTTTCTATATTTGTGTTCATGTCAATAAATCTCATGTTTGGATCCAAACCAACAATGAACTGATCTACTGACAAGTATTGATAGATCTTCTTCCTCTGTGCCGTTATTGTCCAAAAACTATTAAAAACACATCAACGAGCCGCGTCGCTGCACTGGTTAACATGTTCCTTCATCATCATGAACACACACACACGGTTCTGCAGCCAGAAAGACTCGCTAGAGCACCAAATGTGGATTCATCCGCTGCTGAAAATAGTCCCAAACAAATGCACTATTTCCTCTTGTTTTATTAGTTAAAAACTACAATGTGCAGCTGTTTTATGAAATTACTGAAACTTTTTTAAACATAAAACTATGCTGTTTAATTCTGAGCTGTTTTTTTTAAAGATTTACTGTAAGTTTTCAGTGGGAGCCAATGAGCTTAGAGCTGAGAGACACAGACAGAGAAGTCAGGAAGTACTGAAAGATAAACATTGTTGGTTTTGATCTTTTCATGAAGTTTGTTTTATAGAAAATATAACCTTTAAAGAAACTAAAACATGCAAAAGCTGCTGTCAGACACTAAATGTTGATGTGCTGAGTTGTTGCCCCGCCCCTCCAGGTGCGGTTACCTGTTGTAGGCGCTGACCAGCAGGACGTTGTTGTCCATGGCCGTGTTGTAGGTGGGGATGCTGCTGATGGGGATGAGGAGCTGCGTCTGTGTCTGAGTGCTGTTCTGTTGGTTCTGCAGGGCGGACAGAACCTGAGCCAGCGTCCCCGGCGGCAGCACGGCGCCGCCGCCGCCGGAGCCGCCTTTAATCTGCAGCACGTTGGGGCTGTTGACCACGATGCTCTGCGGGACGGCCTGGACCTGCACCGGCGCGGAGACGGGGATGAGCCGGGGGGTGATGGCGGCGGGGGTCATCGGGGCGGGCGACAGCGTGGGCGGCTCCTTGTTCTCGTCGTCCTCGTCGTCGCTCTCCACTTTGATGACGTCGTCTACGGCGGTCTTGTGCAAGGCGGTGAACTTCTTGGGTTCCGGTCTGCTCTTGATCCTCATGATGGGCGTCTTGCTGAGGGCGATGCCTTTACGGGACGTCTCCTCCGCCTCCACGTCCTCCACTTTAACGAAGCTGCCGTCGAAGGTGAGGTCGTTGACCGTCTGCTGGAAGATGGTCTCGTTGTTCCGCTTCACCATCGTCCGGGTGAAGTTGTCCTCGCCGGGGTGGAGGCGAGCGTTGTGGGCCAGCAGCGTGTCATAACTACAGGAGGAGAGTGTAGATTAATATCGACAAAGATTATTTTATCAAACACTCTGAGCTTTCAGTTTCATCTCAATGTCTTCTTCAGTGAATAGAGCTGGCTTTTGTGTCATCATGTGACCTAAATGATGAACAGGTGGTCGTACAGCGGGAGACGATAACCTCTGTCTGTCTGAACATCCTCCTCGAACCACATTTAAAACCACTTCCAGTCAGTTTCAACTGATGCAGCGCCCGTTCAAGACGCGTCTGTTCATAACAAGCTGCTGATTCAACGCATAGAAAAACTGATAAAGTTGATTTGAGGTGTGAATGAGAATAAACACCAACAACATGAAACATATCATTCACATATGTTATAAATAATAAGTATTCTAATAGTAAATAAATATTCTTTTCACATTTCAAGTAAAATAAAGGTTGGTTTTGAACTGCTGGGCTCTGAGCGCTTCTAAAAACGGATGTACCTGAACGCCTCCTGTGTAGTCTCTCCCCGCTGATCTGCTAAACGTGCTGCTAACGCTACGTTTTCTGTCTAGACGCAGGGTAAAAGTGTCCATTCTTGATTAAAAGCTCTGTTTTTGCCGTCTACCGACTCGTGTTACGCCTCGACTCTCCCTGCAGTCAGAGCTCTGCCGACTGACTGCAGATGTCAGAAATAATGAAAAATGCCCCTCATGATTTCTTAAAACCTAAATCAACAAATCTACGTTTGTCACAATATAATTCCACTGAAAGTTAATGAACAATAAAACAGAATTATTGCTTAAGAAGTGTTGGAGGCTTAGAGATCAGTAGAACTAGACAGAGCTGCAACTAACGATTATTTTTATTATCAAATAATCAATTAATCGATTAGTTGTTTGGTCCATAAAATGTCCAAAAGCCCAAGGTGACGTCCTCAAATGTCTTTTTTTTTGTCCACAACCTAAAGATATTCAGTTTACTGTCATAGAGAACTAAAGAAACCAGAAAATATTCACATTTAAGAAGCTGGAATCAGAGAATTTGGACTTTTGTCTTTTAAAAAATGACTCAAAATGTTGAAACGTTGATCAAAATAGATGCCGATTCATTGAAAAGTTGGCATCTAATCGACTAATCATTGCGGCTCTGGAACCAACTACAGTAATTTCCTGCCATGACACCCGTTCACGCGCATCTTCTACCTCTTGGTGTGGTAGTCACACTCCATGCAGACGTAGGAGGTGTTGATGACGACGTCGGGATGCTCCGCGTCCACGTGCATGGTGAACAGGTTGAGCTCGGATGTCTGGAAGCTGCAGTATTTGCACTCGTAGCCTCCCTCCGCCATGTTCAAGTCCATGTAGTGGTCTGACACCTGTCGGACGTCGGCCTCCTCGCCGCGCTCCTCCGACAGACCGCAAGCCTCCGAGGAGACGGTCGCTACGCCGTTACTGTCCTCCGGCTCGGCCGCCTCCGTCACGTCCTCCATCTCCTGATCCGAGTCCACGGTTTCTCGAGGAGGAACCATGCAGGGAGTGGTGGATTTCCTCCTGCTCGACATCCTGAGTTTCGCTTAGCGCTGCGTCTAGCTGAGTATCGAAACTGTCTCAGTTCAAGTCGTCCCGTCGTGGCTCCATAAAGTAGGACGTCATCAGTCGAAAAGTTTCCTTTGTTGTCCTTAATTCCTGAAGACAAAGTAGCAAAGCATTATTTTATATGACTGTAGTGCAACGTATGTAAACGTTTAAGGCGACATTACCTGTTAATTATTTTCTTGATGAATTGATAAGTCGTTTGGTCTATAAAATGTCCGAAAATGGTGCAAAATGGTGAAAACTGTTTCCTAAAAGCCAAATAATGTCTTAAAAGTTGATATAAATAATATAGCAAACATGTTTAATAAGGATCTTTAAATTTGGTTATTAAAGAGTAACAACCCAGATATGTACTAAGTGAGACATTTCACATTTTTTCCTTTAAACTTATCAGCTGACGTACAGTACCAGTCAAAAGTTTGGACACACTTTCCCAGATTGAGAAAGTTTTGACTGGTACTTTATATCATCAGATATATATGTGTGACAAGCTAATATCTGCCTCACAATTTATTTGTCGGGCTCTGATTTTTATATCATTATGATAAATGCAGAATTGATATGTGTAGATGTCATTTTCAGGCGTATCAAAGGGGTAAAACTCTGACTGACGAGCACTTGAGTGTGGATGCAAGTAGAGCTGCAACAGCTGATTAATCGTCAAGTATTTTGACAATCGATTGATCATTTTCAGTCATTTTTTAAAGAAAAAAAAAGTTCAAATTCTCTGATTTCAGCTTTATAAATATCAATATTTTCTGGTTATTTTAGTCTCTATGACAGTAAATTGAACATCTTTGGGTTCTGGACAAAACAAGACATTTTAGGTTGCATCTTGGCTTTTGGGGAACATTTGCACCAGTTTCAGACATTTCATAGACCAAAATGACTAATCAAGAAAATAATCGATAGATTTAATCAGTTATGAAAAGAATCGTTAGTTGCAGACCTAGATTCAACAATTGATCATTTTCATTATCAATTCATCTGCAGACCAGTTTCTTGATTAATAGTTCAGTCAATGAAATGTAAGAAAACAGCAAAAAATGGTCGCCACACATCAAAAGTCTTGTTTTGTTGGAACAACAGTCCAAAACCCCAAAAAGATTCAACGGATAAAATGTTGAAAACCAGCAAATTTGGAGAAAGTGACACCAGAGAATTTTAAATATTTTTTGATTAGAAAATAGCTTCATCAAAATAGTTGCAGATGAATTTTCTATTGACTGACTAATCAACTAATTGTTGCGGCTCTACACTTGGGTATTAACTTTAGTATCTGTATGTTGTGTCCATGGCAACTATTTCTATTTTCATCCCTTATATTGCTCATACGTATGTACTATTTTTAAGTTACTAATCTTATCTATACCATGCATCTGTTGTGTACGGCCTCTTTGCTACTGTGACACTTTGATTTCCCTGCATGGGACCAACAGTAGTTATCTCATCTCTTATACTGATATTTGTTTGGTTATATTTCTTGTCCTGTTGGCTTCAATTAATCTTTGATCTAAAAATCTTGTTTGCTACTGAAAATCTGTGGTCAGTTATGCAAATTGTGCGTGATTGTGGTAAATCTGGTAACAATCATGGGAATGACCTTTTGACATATCAGCTACTTTTTGTGGAGCAAAGTCCTGATGTCTGCAGCCCTGTGAGCAAACGGATGATTCACTCTGAGCTGTTTATCCTTAACTCATGCAGGGCTGCATTTAATGATTATTTTCATTATCGATTAATCTGTCAGTTATTCTCTTGATTAGTTGTCACTGTTTCCAAAAACATCCTCAGATGTTTTGTCCATAATCTAAAGATATTCAGTCAACTGTCATAGAGGATTAAATTAACCAGAAAATATTCATATTTGAGAAGCTGGAGTCAAATAATTTGAAGATTTTCTTCTTAAAATGACTCAGAACGATTAATCGATTATAAAAATAGTTGGCGTTTAATGTAGTAGTTGGCAACAAATCGATTAATGGACTAAGTTAATTGTTGCAGCTTTAAACTCATGCTATCAAACTCTGAGGCTGCAGCAGAAAATGCACTTCCTGTCCCCGCACGCGCACACACACACACACACACATGCGCACGCACGCACACAGAGATAACGCACTCTCTCTCTCTCACACACACACATACACTGATAACACACACATCTCTACAGCACCGTCGAGGCTCCAGTCTTTCTGTCTTGTGTCCTCTCAGCTTCTGTCTGGGAAATAAACAGAGAAAGAGGAAAGACAACAACCAAACGTCCTCCGAGCTAACGTTAGCTAGCCGGGTCTGAGGCTGCCTGTAGGGGAGAGGAGCCCCGTGTCACCCCGGTGTGTATTTACCTGGTGTATCGGCCGCTGTTTACCCGCATCCTGGGACAAATAGTGAGCTGGCTAGCGGTTGTAGCTTGGTAGCATCTCTGGTTCGCTGTGTTGATGCGCAGTCTTCCGCCTTTTCCCCGAACACACCGAGGCTCCCATCTGCTTCAGCCCGGACACAGAGCCACGCTAACCGCTGGGAACAAGCCGACTACCGCCCGGTAGCTCCCGTAACGGCCCGCACCGCCACGACTCGCATTGTCTACTCCGTTGCTTTGTTAATAAAAGGGACAGTTTATTAAAAAAGGCACCGATAGTTCACCGAATCTGACGATGGCCATTTTTTGTACCGCCGCTACAAGCGAGCAACGGCCGAAAATTATATCCGGTTCCGCCTTTTCAAAATAAAAGCTCGAACAAAAAAAGTTAAAGGACAAGTTCACAATTTTTCAAGTCTGCCTTAAAAACAACAGTCAGGAGCCCAAATGAACAGTGAAGAAAGTCTTCCTCGCTGTAATCATTCCCCATGTTCAGTCTGGCTATTAAAAGATTCCTTTCATGGTAAGCAACGGAGGTCAAAATCCTCAGTGTGTCCACACAGTCATTTAAAAGTTGATGTGAAGCTTTTATGAGGCTTCAACAGTCTGAGTTAGTCATATCAAGGGGATATCTGACACATTTACAGTCTTTTTAGCATCAAATTCCTCGGACAGTGTTTCCCTGTTGAGCTGCAGGTGGAAGTATAGTAACAAGAAGAGGAACTTTGGCACTAAAAAGACTGTAACGTTGAAAGATATCTACTTGATTTGACTCATTTGGACGCTGAAGCTTCATATTAGCTTCAGATAAACTCTTAAATAAATTTTTGCACACAAGGAGGACTGTGGATTTTGTAAGTGCATTATGAAGGGATCTTCTAACGGTCAGTATGAACAGGAGGAATGATTACAACAAGAAAAACATGTTTCACTGTTCATTTGGTCTCCTGACTGTTGTTTTAAGGCTTGACTAATTGTGAACCCATCCTTTAAACTAGCTTGTTAAAAACCTTTCAGTAAGCACTATATAGGTGAAAGAATCAACAACAACAATAATAATAATAATAATAATAATAATAATAATAATAATAATAATAATAACGGAATAATACAAAAAAACAATATTACAGTAAACTGACTACTGAGGACAACAAATTGCAAATGTCCCTACAAAAACACTATATATTATCACCGCACATTACAATAAGATTTCACAAACTATAATGTTTTACTGGGGAAAATACAATGGCAAATCATTGAAGATTACACATTCTATAGTATAAATGGTTTCAATCAATACAAAATTACCTGGTTGAGTTTATATACAGAACTAAAATTTTACATACAATGTATGAGATACATCAAACACAAAAACACAACAGTGCAACGCCCCAGTATGGATCAGCTCATTGAATTTTACTTTGAACTTGGCATTAAGTATGCTGATATAGTACTACTGCTCAATAGGAATGGTCATATAATTAGTGAGAGTAATTAAACAAATTCTTAGATGAAGAAGTCTTACCAGATGAAAGCAGAACAGTAATCTGCAGGATGCTGTTGGGTTTCATTCGTAACCAGTTACAGTACTCAGGACAACTGCAGGGATACAGATAGATGTGTTCTAAATGTAGAGAATATGGCCTACAAGTAAGGGAAGAGGTATGAAAGAGCTGGTTCCCAGAGGGGTTTCACTGAGGAAACATGGGAACGCAAAACATATTGCAAGGGAATGCAAAAAAAGAAAAAAGAAATCTTGCCGTGACCCTTGTGGGGCTCCGTAGCATTCTCATTATATTTATTACCCTTTTGTATATATTATATATTTTTTATTATTATTTCATGTTATTCCTATTGAACTATATTTTTGGTGTAATTAATTTAATTAATGTTCTGCAGCTTTTTGTTTGGTTTTTTTATGTGCAACAATTCCCAAGCAGCATTTATTCTGAAGGGATCCCTGCAAAGCGGAAATGACAGTTGATTTACTGACGTCCTTTTGACAGATATGAATGTTTTGTGTTTTTTGTTTTTTTCATATCAGCGCCGGGGCAGAAGGGTTCGTGCGTGTTTACGTCACAGACCGACGACACGAGTGTGTTCCAGCTCTGTACTACCACACTGAAGTAGGCCAACACACTGTGTGCTGATGTTATGCAAGAAGTGACAGAAACATGCTGTTCCCAACATTCAAATGCTGCTGCAAAGCATCACATGCATGAGTAAAATTAGCAATGACACAATGTAAAAATACTGCATTACAGGTAAAAGTTCTGTATTAACAAGCCGCCTTAAATAAAGATACATTATATTGTATTATTATCAATCAATCAATCAATCAATCAATCAAACTTTATTGTAAAGCATCTTTCATACAGGTTAGTGCAATTCAAAGTGTTTCACAGATGACTGACAAGACAGTAAACAGTGAAACAATTTGAGAATAATGAACATGAGAAATAAAAATTATGAAAGTGTAATAAAATAAAATAAACTATAATAATAAAAAATAAAGTGAAATAAACATTTAATTTAAAAAATTGAGGGAAAAATAACAAAAATATGAATAAAATAAAATGTCATGGCATGAATACAATAAAAATAAGTGAATAAAATAAAGTGATTAATGTCTGTAAGTCATTCTTAATCATAAGTCAGGCTAAAGAGGCGGGTTTAAGTTCATGTTTAAAGACTTCCAGCTGCTCTCAGATCCTCAGGCCGACTGTTCTGGCGCCTCGGAGCGTAAAAACTAAACGCTGCCTCAGCAAAGGCTTCAGTCCTGCACTTTGGAACAGACTCATGTCAGAGGACTTGAGGGGCCGCACTGGTTCACACGCTGTAAGCATGTGAGACATGTAAGCTGGTGCAAGACCATGAAGTGCTTTCAAAACAAGTAAAAGGCAACTAATGTAAGGACTTTAAAACAGGTGTAAGGTGTTCTCTCCTTCTGGTCCTGGTCAGCACTTTGGCCGCAGAGGTCTGACTCAGCTGTAACTGATTATTGTGACTACAGTCAGTGCTGCAGCTGATACAGGTGGAACTTTAACACTATTATATTATAGCCTGACAGATACAGGACTTTTGAGGCCGATACTGATATTGATATTTGACAGTTTAAAAAATCTGATAATAATCTATCGCCCAGTAGGCCTATTTATTTAATTGTTAATTGTTCAATTTTCTCTTGTTTTATGCCAAATATACGTCAAATAATTGTACACTGTCCAAATATTTCTTTTCACTGGGAAATATGTAATAGTACAGAAGCTAAAGATGCTTTAACTTCTGTTTCACAATCAGATTTATTACCAAGTAGGTTTGCACACACAAGGAATCAAAAATATACATAAAATTAAGAAATCCTTAATAATACACAAAGAGAAAGAATTTACAATAGAAGGAAAATGTAAAATATATTCTAGTGAGAGGAGCTGCAGCTGGTTTAAATTTAAAGTGAGGTTGAGGTTGAGGTTTTGGTCTTGACAGACCTCAGCCTCTCACTAGAGGGGAGTGTTTAAAAAAGTTTATGTCAGGGATGGGAGAGGTCGGCCATGATCTTTCCTGCTCGCCTCAGTGTCCTGGAGGGACGGCAGATTGCATCCGATCACCTTTTCAGCACAGCAGATGATACGCTGCAGTCTGCCCTTGGCCTTGGCAGTGGCAGCAGCGTACCAGATGGTGATGGAGGAGGTGAGGATGGACTCGGTGATGGTGGTGTAGAAGTGCACAATCATTGACTTTGGCAGGTTGAACTTCTTCAGCTGCTGAAGGAAGTACATCCTCTGCTGAGCCTTCTTGGTTTAGGTTGCTGATGTTCTGCTACCACTGAGCACTCCTCCTGGCTGATGATGGTTCCCAGGAAGCAGAAGGACTCCGCAGTGTCGACTGGGGAGTCACACGGGGTGATGGGGGCGGGTGGGGCTGCGCTCCAACTGAAATCCACAACCATCTGCAAATTGGACTAAAACGTTGTCGTTGGCGTTCACACTAATGCATCAAATTTGTACATCTTAAGACTACAGAAAATACCCTGTTAACACACTTCATCAGTTTCTGAGGGGAAACCCTACATACAGTCATTATGAGAGAGAAAACAATTCCCCACTCAACCTACCTTGTATGAATTGGGCTTAAGAAATAATATTGATTTACGGTGACATTATTAACATGTATTTTTGTAAGCTACAGGTTAATTATTGAGAAAAAATGTAGCTTGTATACAATATCATACTTGACATATTCATTTAATGTGGTGTGTTTTCCTAAGTGTCCACTAGATGGCAGTATTAGAGCTCAAATAGCAACCTGTTGAATTTTGAGTTGATTAGGGGAAAAAAGAAAGAATTTTGTGTTCTGCAAGTCATTGATTTTGATCTAAACTGGTTAAGATCCTCTCTGATTAATGGCGACAGTGGTGTGAATTCTATTTTACACTCTACTATTATGTTAAAAAAATCTAATTTAACTTTTGTCTTTTCATGAACAGACTGTTGATTAGGAATCACAGTTTTTCTTTTGTGTTTACAAAGAAATGGCCACAGTTGTTCAAAACGTTTCTGGAGGCCATTTTTTGCTCTTTTCAGCCACTAGAGTTCAAAATCACCTGCACAAATGGATTGTCTCAAATACTAAAACTACACAATTTCATATAAGACTCATGATAGGTACGTAGCCCAAATGCACCCACTAGCAAGAGCCCACATGACCACAACGAAGTTCAGCTCAACGTGTTCAGCTGAAATTATACTTTTAATTATAATTATACTTTTAATTAGTACGTAAGGGCCTTTAGAAAGTGCAATATCAACACGAAATATATAGACAGACAGACAGACCTTTAGCCTTTAATAATTGATTATAGTTGAATAATAATTTATTATGACCTACAATGACGATAAAGTGTTTTTCATATCAAATGAACACGCTGTCTTTTATTTTCAAACATTCAGTTTGTGCATAAAGTAATGCAACAGCGTTTTATTGTACTGCAGGTTCATATGCAGCTGAGTGATCATAACGCATTATGTCTATTTTGTAAATGAAAGCACTGTAGTAAGTTTTCCTCAGGATGTACTGTGGACACTAAAGTCTGTTCTCAATAATTAGATCGACGGCGAAGAACCAACAAGCACGCAAAAAGTAGTTACAAAAAATGACCAGCAGGTGTCGCACTGTGTGAATCTCCACATCAATATGGTTTTATACTCAACCTCTCAAAAAATAAATATAAATGTGGAGATGTTGACAGCTAGACAAAAACAAAACAACACAAAACAAAACAAAACAAAGCAAAACAGATAAGCATCTATAGATAGGCGTTTATGCAGTGAATGATCTACAGGGACAGCGAGCATCATATGAAGCCTCAGTTATTGTGCAGTAAATCTGTTAAGTACAAATATCGTCAGTCTGCTTGAGTAGACATGAAAACTAGGAGGTTCTTTTTACTAGACCATGTCAGGTAGAATGAATCTCTAATCAGTCTGCAGAATTACACTGAGTATGTTTTAGCTCCATGTGATCACAGCTGATGGAGGCAAAAGTCCAGTGAGAGTTTGAGTCCAACTGATACAGGCTGGATGAAATGAGCCAAACAGATTTACTGCACAGCAGTTGACGCTTCATATGATGCTCACTGTCTCTGTAGATCATTCCCTGCATAAACGCCTCTCTATAGATGCCTATCTGTTTTTTGTTCTGGATTTTTTTTGTTTTGTTTTGTTTTTTGTAGCTGTCAACATCTCCACATTTCTATTTTTTAACACATTGCGTCATGGTGCGCCTGTTCCATTTGCATGTAGGCTATGTAAATTAGGTAATATTGATACATAGACAAACCAGTCTAATTCACAAAGACCGGCGCTAATTGCCACACGCAGTTAGACTGGAGTTATTAGCGTCTTCAGATAGTGTTAACTGCGCGCACACACTCACTTCTCACTCTATCTCTCTCTCTTCAAGCTTGTGAGGCTTGAATGATATTGATATTGAATGATATTAATGGCGATATATACAGTCAGACATGGGGGGGATATCAAATGGGGTTGTGAGCTTATCTCAGATTTAAAAATAAAAACAGCGTGATGGAGCTCAGGATTCATCCATCAGGGCTTCTTTATTACAAACATTCCCACCGTATGAACCTGGAATCAGTGTGTAACAGCTGACCTGTAGATGTGCAGCAGAACACTGAACATTAATTACTGACAGATCCTGACTGATCCGGTGTTAATGAAGTTACCGCTGCTGTGCCGCGTGCGTAAATACGCACAGCCTCTTCCTCAGTTTGGAGACGCACTTATCGTTTCAGCCGCAGTGTGATGCTGCAGCCAGCTGTAGGCAACGAGCAGAACACCAGTACTGATGTTTCTGCAACATCCCGGATAAATTCAGTGACACCTGAACGACATTATTGTAAGATTCAGACACAAATCTAACACGTTTCTGATCTGCCTGAGTCACATTAATAGCTGTATTTTGACATTTGAGTAGATTATATTATGCGAAATAATAGAGAAGGAGAAGATGCAAAATACATGAAAGCTGGCAAATGCACAAATATGTAAGATTGGATCATTTTCCTCAATAAATAAATGAAAAAAATGTTGTTTTTTTGTCTCATTTGTTTAATTGGGTTCTCTTTACCTAGTTTTAGGACTTTCTAAAAACTCTAAAGGGTTCACAAACTTTCAAGCAGCAATTTATTTCGTATTGACATTGCACTTTCTAAAGGCAAAGAAGTGGAACCTTTATTTTGAAGAGTAGAGTGCAAACATAACTGATAGAGCACACTGGCCAATCAGGAACAAGGGGGCGCTGATGGACCATCCACCAATGAAAACAAAACCTTGAGTGGTAAATTTGTTCTGTCAGTAAGAACAGAAACACAAGAAATCGAGCTGAATTTATGTTTTTTGCATTTTGCCCAATATTTCAAAAACGAAAAAACGACCGTATTCTGGTTTCTGCTCTGTGTCAATTATACCGAAAAAACTAACGGTTCAAACGCACCAAAACAACATGAAGAGGCCAATTTTGTTGCTCGTCTTTTTCACATTGTATGTTCAGGTAAGATACGTTTTTCATTCACTCCTCTCTACACTTCCTCTCTGTAGGATATTTATATTGTTCATGTCGCTGGGAAACTCTCAACATAACGACGCTGAACTTAACTTTCGATTCGGTATTACGGGGAAAATAACAGGAAACGACATTTTCACCGCTTACAACTATGAAAAAAAGTGTTAGATGTCATAGCAAAAACCTTAGCGCTGTTTAAACCTACTTTCGGATCTGTGAAACCTTTATGTTGCTTATGAAAACACACACAATGTGATGTGATCCGATCCTCTGAAGTTAACCTGCTCAGGAGCAGGTGAGCTGTTCATCATAAGTTACCATGGTGATGTATCCTGGTAAGAAGTGAACCGGTAAGAAGTGAACCAGCATCGTAGGACTGAAAACCCAGAGTCAAACCTGAAGTTACCTCGCTAACCCCAAATCCTGCTTCGTAGTACAAGCCTCTGGTCCACATCAGAAACCACTTAGACTTGTCAAAACTAAATAATCTAGTCCAGATTTGACAGGCCCTTTAGAGGTTTCAAAACTGGTAAAGAAAAAAGGACCGGGTGGTTTAAGATCTTTAACATATAACCCAGAGGAGTGATATAAAGTTAATTTGAGGCAGAAAACCCCTTTCAGTAACTAGTTATGGGCTGCAATCTTTTTGGCAAGGGGAAAACTGCATGATACTGGTTCCATCAGTGTCCATGTGCATTCACTGTGGTGTTACACATTTCCAAATTCATATTTGTGGTTATGTGGCTGCCTTTTATTAAATCAGATTTGGAGCTTTTGATTCATATCTCTTTGTACTGTAACTTAATTTTTTATTCTCCTGTTTTATTCTGTTTTAGCTTATTTTTATTTTCCAATTAACTCTTTTTAAATGTACATAAATGTGTCTTTTTATGTGATTCTTTACATTTTATCTTGATGCCTTTTATGTTTTATGTAAAGCACTTTGACTTGCCTTGTTGTTGAAATGAGCTGTACAAATAGACACTGAATTCAAAGTAAGTTTATCAACTGTGGCTCATATATGTTGTACTTATGTTTGTTGTGTAGGTTATTATAGTAATGGGTATGTACTTATCTCAAAGCCACAAAGTGTAGAATATGTGTATGAATATCTGCGGTGTGATTATTTTGTCAAATGTCAATTAATTTAACCTAATTCAAACATGTGTTTGTCTTACAGTGAAACACTCCCTGAAGTATATTCTCACTGGTACGGCTGGATTCCCAAACTTTCCAGAGTTTATGGCTGCTGGAATAGTTGATGAAGTTGAGATGGCTTACTGCGACAGCGACAGGAAAAAGTAAGAAACTAGAACAAGCTGGATGGAAAAAGTAATTAAAGAAAATTTGTACGTTCTTAAGTGGTACAATAGTAAGTGTTTAGGTAACCAGCATGACTTCAGAGCCCAGATTCAGAAATTGAAGAAGCGCTTTAACCAATCTGACGGTATGTTACAGTTGTTTTCTTTCAGTTGATTAAGCACATTTTCGGGAACGCCAAACCATCCTCATTCCCAGATCATTCAGATTTTTAATTGTAAAGAATTGTAATTTTATAGATGTACTGGATGAATGTGCCGGTATTTATATGTTGATATGTGCTTGTAGATTTGTCTTAATAATTGTTATGTAATAGTGTTGCATGTAAATGAATGTTTTTAGTGTCTGGTGATTGTTCTGCATGTATCTGCCTGAGGACTGCAGATGGAAATTGCTAATAGCTAAAAGTGGCATAAATCATCTCTTCTCATTTTTAGATTAACGTTTTTTGTGCATGGTCCTTGTTTAGAGAGGCAATTTAAGGATTTAGGGCTCCCCTATTGTCAGCAATTTAATATGCTGCCAATGGTAGAATGGAAAAAAGAAGCTCATGTGTTCTCATGGGTGCTGCAGTCACTGGCATACTGGTGCTTCCGCTTATTTTTTGCAAATAATTAATATAGGATGATTAATACATTTGAACTCTGCAGTTTTACTCTGTATATTTGAAAGTCCTCATTTATGCTTTTAATTACATATAATATCCTTAATAACAGATATAGTACATTTGCTGGTTAGTGTTTGAAAAGTGCGCAAGTTCTATCACTGTTTTATTGAAATATTTACATGATGAATGAAGGTATCCACACTGTGCCAGCTGTGCATAAAGTGACTGTGTTTAAACCTGTTTAAAATGTTTTCACAAAGATGTTTATTTGTTCACGGCATATGGGATGTTGATGTTCATAGAATAGCATTTTGATCCCAAACTAACTAAACTAACTCAGATAATTGCACTTAAACAAGAAATTAAGCTGGTAGTTTTTATTTTTTTTACTTGTTCATACCGATATGTTGTAAAGAAACAAACGTATGTAGCTTCCAATTTTAAATATGAATGCAGGTTGTGCACACTGTCCAGATGATGATTGGCTGTAAGTGTCTTCCATCATAGATTTTTAGTGTCTGTGGATCACTGTGAGTCTCTGTGGTGAAGATTTGATATCAACCAATGCTGGAATTTCACTCTGGTTTGCTGCAGTTTCTGTAATTGTGTCTCACTTTCAGATGCCCACGTTTTTCAGAGGATGAATGGGTGTGAATGGGATGATGAGACTGGAGACATTAATGGTTTCAATCAGTATAGCTACGATGGCAAAGATTACATTGTATTTGACCTGAAGACAGTGACGTGGATCGCTCCAACACCACAGGCCGTCATCACCAAACATGAGTGGGACAGAGACAGTCAGTTTTGGAAGAACGCCATTACCCATGACTGCATTAACTTCCTTAAGCTGTATGTGGGCTATGGGAACAGCTCCCTGCAAACAACAGGTAATCAGGTAGTTTAATGGACACAAACATATCTGTATTCCTCCTCAATTTCTTTAACCTCTGGGTGGGCATTTACTCAAACACCATGTGCAGCACATTGAAAAAGAACAACAGCCTCACAACTAGTGATGTCGCGCTCGAAGCAGACTACTCGACACAGTATCGACCTTTCAAAGCAAAAGTATCGCAGCAAGATGTATCGATGCCTCGCTTCACCACATCAAAAAACGTGACCACCCCAAACAAGGCCTCGTTACGTCACTCGAGAGGTTTGACACTGGTTTTGGATACAGGATGAGCTTCTCAATCTCCCACGATCTCTAAAGACTCTGTTTAAAAGTGATCCGTTTTAATAATCATAAATGATCATGTGGCGCTGCAATTACTGACATGTTGCTGCACTTTGTGCCACTGCTGTATGCAATAAGGAATCCTACATCTCTTCATACTTTGTCATTACTTGGTATAAATGCTAGATTTGCTGCTATTGGCTTCATATTTCTCACGAATCCACTAACTTCTCAATATTTAAATTCAGCAAACTGTCAAAATCTCAGCACTTTCTGCACGAACCAACCATGGATGTAGACCCACAAAAGGTTGAGGTTTCACATTGACAAATCAAATCTCAAACGGAAACGTCACGTGTCTGCTGAAACTGAGGCCTTGTTTGTCATCAGTTATGTGATTCTCTGAAAATGATACAAGCCTCAGAAGGAGGCATCAGTGGAAACTGTTTTGCCTGACACACTCATCACGTGCTTTCGGAGCCTCAGTATCAAACATATCACTACTAGCTGAGATCCCAACCAGATGTGTTTTAGGATGTACATAAAATGCTCTACTTTGAAAAATAATTTGTGTCTGATACAGTTTTTTCACCAAAAAAGTTATCTTGTTAAAATCCTTGAAATGACATCCACTCCTTCTCCCTCATTTCAAATCCAGAATCTATAAATATGCAAATATTGTTCATTTCAGAAGTTGAACTGCTGGACAAAAGATTCCTGCTTCACTGAAAAGTCTATTCTCAGTGTTTGTGCACTTGAGGCTTCAAGTTTCCACATCACACTTAATTTGAATTTTGGACCAAGATTGGCTTCCAAACTAGTTGTGATGTCACAAATCATGCTTGTATACCCGCCCCTTAAAATTGGATTTTCAATGAACACAGAGAAACTTTCCACTTTCAGCAAGTGTCAAACTCTGCACATACATCATTCTGCACAGTGAAGCTCAAACATTCAACTGTAGGAACAAGACGAAAAACATGTTTTTGAGTGGAGGGAATCTTTCTTTGTCTCATTGTTTCTCCAGAGCTTCCCTCAGTGTTTCTCCTCCAGAAGACTCCTTCCTCTCCAGTCAGCTGCCACGCTACAGGTTTCTACCCTCACAGAGCCGATATGTTCTGGAGGAAAGATGGAGAGGAGCTTCATGAGGACGTGGAACACGGAGAGATCCTCCCCAACCACAATGGAACCTTCCAGATGAGTGTTGACCTGAACATTTCATCAGTTGCATCTGAAGACTGGACGAAGTACGAATGTGTGTTCCGGCTCTTTGGTGTGAAGGACGACATCGTCACCAGACTGGACAAAGCTGTGATCAGGACCAACTGGGGTAAGGCTGCAATCAGATGTTACTCAGGGATTTGTACTGACATTTTCATGGACAGCAACTGATCTGCTAATCTGTCTTAGTAAACTGAATAAACAGGTGGACAGATGTACTTTTGTTCTTACTTCACCCATACAAGTCGTGACTTTTTTTTTTTTAATTCAACAGAGAAGCTGCTTGGCGTGACTGTCCCCATCATCACTTCAGTGGCTGTTCTTACTCTCATCATCGCTGCTGTTGCCCTTATTTACATAAAGAAGAAATGTGAGAGATTTAAACTGACAGATTTTTATCATTTAAGTCTTTAGGTGCTTTGACTTTTAGACTTTAGGTTGAATCAGATTATTTATTTACTTTTTGTATGTCTTTTTCTTTGCAGGTGAAAATTACAGGAGGCATAGAACCACCAATGCCAGCTGTGTGATATTCACAGCAGCTGACATTGTGTCTCCACTTTCATCCTCACTTGCCTCCCGACCAGAGTTGAACGAGGAAGAATGAGACCACAGATGAGGGAATATCGTTAGACAAATATCTCTCAACTGGAGGTTTGAACTTTGTGAGCCAGCCCATATGAGGACGGAGGCGGTGAGCACAGCGGGGGTCAGTCGAAGTTGAAGTCGATCATAGTGGATATTTGCCTTTTGACAGCATATCGTCTCACTCTTTTTCCTTTGTGGAGTAAGAGAGGGGAGTGGAGACACAAACCCCCCCTCTCCGATTTGTTTGTGTGTGTTTAGTGTATTCCTCATCGCATGAGGGGTGAATAACGCTAGACACACCGCTCTTTTGAACTGTGTAAACCGGCCTGTATGTAAACTGTGCTGGTGATCACAATAGGATTCAGTCATAGTTTTCATCATCACTAAGGCGGGGGAGATGTGTTTCGTGATAGCATTTCATCACCTAATTACTGCTTCAACCTTGTGTACATTTACCATAGTATTAGACAATTATATTTTCGATGGTTAGTTAAGAATGTCATGTTGAATGTTTGAATTATGCTGAAGTAAGAAGGATGTTAGCGACATAATGTTTGGGAAATGTTATAATGTTAATGATTAATATTGTGTGTTTCGCTCTTTTACCTGTTTGTTAAAGAAATGCTTTTGGACATACCAGTTGGCTGTTTTAATGTTGTACAAGAATGAGTTTTGCCAACTCCTGCTCTGCAAAGAACTCCAAAATCCTTCAACCTTAACTAGCTATTGATATGGTGATTTTGTTTATAGTTATTAAGTTAATTGTTAATCAAAGTTCCAAATTGATAGATTAGTACACTTTGAGACTGAATTGGCTATCTTTTTCCGTGACTACAGGGTGGTGCCCCGTTATTATTAATTCTTATTAATGATTTTATTGATTTTAATAAAAAATGATTATCTTTGATAATGATTATCAAAGTTAATTATTGCTGATAGTCAAACTTGTAGCCAAGGCCCAACAAAATGGTGCCCTGTGTGAGGCAGAGTATTGTGCAATATTAATTTCAGCATAATTTTGGCCAGTGACAAAATCCTGGAATCTAAAACCTTTAGAATATCTGAAAGTCTTTATGTTTATCACAACGAGTCTGCCACGGGAGTAGATATCTAACTGTACTTACAAACAAGTTCAGTGTGGTGGGATTTGATTTTTCAAATCAAATTAAGCTAAAGCAATTAATAACCCAAATCTTGAGTTATTGGTAACTACCGCTTTAAGCCCTCAGTGTTACATTAAGAGATTGCTGTTGCTGCTAGCCATTAAGGTTGAACCTACTCTGTAGACATTGTAAGAATTTCAATTCAGCATTCGAATAGCACACATTCAATGCCATCTAGTCAAGCTGTCAGAATTAGCTGTTAATTCAAGCGCTCCCCTTGTTAATTAAAACACAGTGTGCCTCCGGCCCTGTGACACATAGAGAGCTTGTACCTGGCTGTTACTGCCATGCATTCCAGCCTGTGTAAGAAATAGAGCTTGTGAGATAGAGCCACAGCATGCTACCAGCCCTGTGAAACTTAGAAGTTATCCTCTAGCTGTTACTGCCATACATTCTAGCCTGAGTCAACTTTAAGAAACAATCCTCTGACTGTTACTGCCCTGCATCTCAGTTAGTGCATGTCAAAATCTAGAGCAGATTATCTTTGATAATCATTAATTATTGCTGCCAAACTTGTAGCCGAGGCCCGACAAAATGGTGCCCCGTGTGAGGCAGAGTATTGTGCAATATTAATTTCAGCATAATTTTGGCCATTACCAAAATTCTGCAATCTAAAACCTTTAGACTATCCAAAAGTCTTTATATTTAACACAGCGAGTCTGCCACAGGAGTAGATATCTAGATGTACTTACAAACAAGTTCAGTGTAGTGAGATTTGATTTTTCAAACTGATTTGGATTACTGTCTAGTAGTATGGTCAAGTGCGTCAAATAAAGACAGTTAGTCCAGAATAAAGCTGCATGACTTGTACTGAACTGTATCAGAGGAGCTAACATCATCAGAATGCACATAACCTTATGTTGTTCATTGGAGAGAGACAGGACAGTTCTTTATCTGCTCTGTTTTATAAAAAATGTCATTTTCTAAAATCCTGAATGTCCTGTCCCATCTAACATAACTTAAGTACTAAGCATGCATCAAGAGGTTGTTTTTCACTTCCTGTTTCAAAAACTAATGCAAGGCAACGGACTGTTACACACAGAAGAATGAAAATGTGGAATGGTTTGCCATCAGACGTTACACATTTAACAAGAAAAATGTTTTTAAAAAGAGTTTAAAGAAATACTTAAAGACACAGAGCACCAGCCCCTCTCGAAATAGGACATGTTTTGCTACGTAATATCTGACTTCTCTTGGTCATTTTTTATTTTTATTTTATTTTCTCAGTCACTGTTTACCCTGTTTTGGTGGTACCCCTATCATTTTAGTGTGGGTACTTGCTGTCATTGTTGTTAGTAGTTTTGTTGTTGATTTATTGTTTTTTGTTTGCTTGTTTGTTTTTGTAGTTTACTTGTTTTTTTTAAAAATGTTTTGTTCCAAAATGTTTGTTGTTATTTTGCATTATGATGTAATGTTTACCTGTTTGGACCCCAGGAATAGTAGTTGCTACCTTGGTAGTAGCTAATGGAGACCTACATAAATAAATAAATATTTATTACAGTATTACTGATTCTGTTCAATTATCCATTGTGAAACGGCAACTTTCCTTTAATGCACTGAAATATGTTATTAACGTTAAACTGATACTTGATGCAAATAACATGAAATACATGGTTTTCTTGAGATCAAGGGGGCGGCTGTGGCTCAGGAAGTAGAGCGGGTTGTCCACTAATCAGAAGGTCGGTGGTTCGATCCCTAACTCCTCCAAACTGCATGTGAAAGTGCCCTTGGGCAAGATCCTGAACCCCAGATTGTTCCTGATAGTTTCAGGAGTGCATTTTGCCCAACCAAGGAGAGAAAGGGAGAGAAGAACAGAGAAGATGCTCTACTTCACAGCCTGAGAAACTACTTGAGGTCTGAAACTTTGATATAAGCATGCATTAAAAACAGAAGCAAGCAATATACAACAACATTAAAGTAGCAGAGTGAGGACTTTCAACTGAACTTATTACCCAGGTTGAAAATCTAAATGGACTTAAAATGGTCATTTGTACATCTGTCACATCCTGATCACTGTACCTTGATCATGTCTACTGTTCACAGCTATATTTTAAAAATAAAAAACTTCCAGACTAAATTGATATAAAACATTCCAAATGTAATACATGTTCTCAATCTTGCAACTTTGCTTTTTCTACACTAAAAGCGATCTAAACTTATGAATACCATAAGACGATTGGTCAGGTGATTTTCAGATGTTTAGGTGGATTTAGGTGTGAGTGTGTAGGTGCTGAATTTTACTTTAGAAATTCCATAAATAAACACCTGCAGCACTTCTATTTTTTGCTGAACACAAAACACACAGACAATGATTATATTTAAGACTCAACAACACTTTTATTCAAGTTTACTTCATGATAAAGCTGAATTAAACAAATACTGCATGGTCATAAATATTACTCTTTAATAAGCTGGTCACATTAATAAATACTCTAATATTAAAAATAACATCTGACATAATAAATACTGAGGTATTTCTGATACTTGATGTGTTTTATGAACGTATCAAAATGTAAAAAACAAAATGAAGAGTAAACAACTTGGTGTTGGAATGCACTGAGGTTTTATTCAAAGAGACCTGGTATGGGAGATCAGGAGAAGCTGTCGATTTCTTTCCTCATTTCCTGGAAACAAAAACACAAAAAATTAAAAGTGAACGGACAGCTGCAGCAACTCAATACAAGGAGAGAGAAATACTGACAGAATACTTTTAGCCAGAGCAGCACGGATTATGTTTTCACACATTTCACAACTAAATGTCAAACACAAGCTGCTTACAGATTTATGTGCAAAGCCAAGAGGTTCATGAAGACAGAAACATCTTCTGGTTTGCTTTGTTCACTTCTGTCATTTCAGAAAGAATAACTGCCACTTCTACTGGTGTTTTTCAAAGTGACACAAATACGCTGAGCTGCACTGGGAACACACCAGTCTGAACAACTGACAGGTGTGGAACTGAAAAGGTGTTTTTTCGAAAGGCTAAAACTATTTGTACCAAACCTGAACTTGTCTAAAACCTCATTCAGACAGGATGAACATCACAGGGGGAGGAGGAGAATTAAATATTCTCTGTGATGTCAACCATGAGTAAATGGTTACATGGTCATTAAGAAGGACAACGCCAAAAGCTTCCTCACGGAGGCGCCGGAGAGTTGAAGGTGAAGGTGAAGATACTGCGTGAGGTGAAGAGTAAAAACGTCTTCTCAGAGTTGTAACTCAGTTAAATCTGAACACACAGAAATGAAACACATGTTGATGTCGATCTGTGTCCATCGCCAATAAACCTCTGTTATTTAATTTAGAAAAAAAGAGGCTGCAGAACTTGCCGAGAATCATCACATTTTTAAGTTTTCTTCAGTATCAAAGTAATCCAGTGATGGTGGTTGTCTGTACATCCATGTTACACTGCAAACAGGAGCTGCTAACAGCTGATTCAGCCGACTTTTAATGGAGACGATTTGCCAAAATGTGAACAAATATTGGCAAAAAACGGGTCTGAAAGAGAAGAGCCGTACCTACCTGTAGATGACATTACAACAGCCCATTTGATGAGCTTTTTCTGTTGTCATATTGGTTCCCAAATATGTTGGCGTTAGCAGTCATTGCAGCTGTAATTATTACTGGAGTAGTGGTGAAAAATGACCCACACACACACGCTGGATTAAAACCACTGACCAGCAGGTAATGTTCAAATCACTCCACCTCCCCTACAGACACCAATTCAGTCTGCCTGTATTGATGGATGCACATCAGTTTTGTGGATGGGGCCACTGGTCGTCTCAGTGTACCTGGATGAGCTCCGTCTTGTTGTAGTTGCCGCGGTGTCTGTAGATGCACTGAGCCAGCACAGCGTAAAGCTTCTCCAGCGGCTCCACCTCAGCTCGATCCGTCTTGGCCACGGCTCGACTCAGAAGGTCCTGAAAAACACACAAACACTTCATTAACGACAATAATCATTCTTCTGATTACTAATCAAACCATTAGTTCTACCACCATGCTGCTAACACTGCTACTAAAACTACTAATGTGACCACTGCATCATGTAGAGGAAGAAACATCTGACTGTGATTGTAAAGAAGTGTGGTAGAAGACCGTTCACCCGGGTCGACTCACCCTCAGTTTTTGGTGATCGACTACGAGCGGCGTTGTTTCCTCGTCGAGGATCTCCACAGATCTGCTCCTATCGAACACCTGCGGCTGCTCCGAGCCGGCCTCGTTGGCTCTCGTCTCATTCTTGTTACGTCTCTCTGAGGAAGAAGAAGAAGAAGGAGAAGAGGAGGAGGAAGGTTCAGTACCCTGCCAGGGTTGATCAACCTTCCAAAAGGATTGGTAAACTTTTCAGCTTAGGTTGAATCACTCTCCGTCTTTCTACCTGTACAGCAACTCAACTCAACTTTATTTGAATATAACTTTACCAGTGATGGAAAGTAACTACGTACATTTACTCAAGTACTGTACTTAAGTACAATTTTGAGATACTTGTACTTTACTTGAGTATTTCCATGTGATGCTACTTTATACTTCCACTCCACTACATTTCAGAGGGAAATATTGTACTTTCTACTCCATTACATTTATTTGACAGCTTTAGTTACTTTTCAGATGAAGATTTGACACAATGGATAATATAACAAGCTTTTAAAATACAACACATTGTTAAAGATGAAACCAGTGGTTTCCAACCTTTTTGGCTTTTGACATCTTACAAAAAGCAGTGTGCAGGGGAGAGGGAGCAAACCACTACTTTTACTGCAATACTTTAACTACATCAAGCTCATAATACTTATGTACTGTTACTGTAGTAGGATTTTTCATGCTGGACCTTTACTTATAACATTGCTGTATTAGTATTGTTACTGCAGTAAAGGATCTGAGTACTTCCTCCACTACTGCAATTTACACACAACACAGTTTTGAGGCAGCTATAGAGAAGGCTCTGCCTCTGTAACTCTTACTTCTGGATCTCAGGAAAGACCAAAGTCTTTGGTCCGGTCTCAGGTCTCTGACTGTGTGATATGGGGATATGTGATCTGTAATGTAAGCAGGATTTATTCTAGTTAACAGGGAGCCAGTGTAGGGAGGTGAGAGAGGGAGTTATGTCATCTCCGTGTTTTTGACTTTGTTAAAACTCTTGCAACAGAATTCTGAACTAGTTGGAGACGGGATAAAGAAGACTGAGTGATGCCTGACTGAGTGATGAAATTATAAAGAGCTGCAGTTTTCAAGGCGGGAGGATATGAAAGCATGACTTTCTCCAGGTCAGACCTACAGAGAACTACTGAGAATGCAGAGCTGAATGAGTTTAGATTTTACTACCGGACTGATCTGTTTGTAGAACTCAATGCTGAGTCAAATATGAGTGTGCGTGTGATGTCACAAAAGAGATAAATGTGCCAAGATGAGGAGAAATCATGGATTTTAAAGGATGTGTTCTTAATTTTTGAAGTCTGTCTTAAAACAACAGTCAGGAGCCCAAATGAACATTGAAACCTGTTTTTTCTTGCTGTAATCATTCCTCCTGTTCATACTGACCATTAGAAGATCCCTTCATAATGACCTTACAATGGAAGTGATGGAGGACAAAATCCACAGTCCTCCTTCTGTGCAAAAATGTATTTCAAGTTTTTCTGAAGCTAATATGAAGCTTCAGCGTCCAAATGAGTCAAATCAAGTAGATATCTTTCAACGTTACAGTCTTTTTAGTGCCAAAGTCCCTCTTTTTGTTACTATACTTCCACCTGCAGCTCAACAGGGAAACAAACAAATCCCTCTTGTAACTGTACAACGCTCAAATATTCTCTTTCACTGGGAATCTATCCTTTAATAACTGATTTGATGTCATCGTTTCTAAAAGGGACGTATAGTGTTTTTGGAAACGAGATCATCATACAGCATGTAGACTCATTACTCTCCTTGTGAAGCGCGTTAACTCTACCTTTCTTTAAGAGTACGACTTTGATAAGATTAACTTCCTCTGATAAGCAGAGACGGTCTGCTCTCAGCTCAGCTTGTGTCAGCCTGGCTCGCTGCCCAGAGTTCTGCGGAGCCTTTGAGTCTGAAGCTTTGGCCTGTTGAAGCTTGTTCAGCAGCGGCAGAAGCAGAAGAAGAAGGAGTCTTAAGTGTTTGACACACTTCTCATGCGCGTTGTTTGGAAGCTGCAGCAGCGTAGTCCAGTGAAGACCGGTTAGCAGAGCAGGGTTAGAGGTTTTTTGTGAGGCATACAGACCTAATTTGCTCAAACAAACCCCGTTCACCATCATCTTTGGGACGGGGGGAGCCTTTGAGGTCCGAGTCGGACGCCTGAGATCCGAGCTCCTCGTGGGGACTCTGTCAGCTGTCTGCAGGTCACGTGGGTCAGGATGGTGGTACCCGTTCATCATGACTCCGTTGTGGGTTCCTGTGACGTCGGGGATGTCTTGATGGTGCCCGTTCATGGTGCCCGTTAGGTGGCCGTGCTCGCCGTCGCTGCTCTCTGACGTGGTGCATGAGCTCAGAAGAGAAAAGCCATTCACCGCTTTGGTTACGACGACTCCGTTCTCCTCACACTCAGAGACGCCCCTGCTGGACGTGGAAGAAGAGGAAGACGAGACGGGGACGGGTTGTTTCTTTTTCTTGGTTTTCTTAATGACGCCGGTGCTCCACTTGGATTTTCGGGGCTTTTTGTACTTCTTTTTCTTACGAGCTGGAGAGAGAAACAAGAGGGAAGTGGGGAGGGGGGGGAGACAGAAGAGTGAAGGTCATTAGACAGAGCAGAGACAGACGGCCGGGAGGATGATGAGATCAATCAAACCTCTCCACTCCTCTTCACTTGATCTCCTCGTCTTCCTCTCTTGATTTTTCCATTTCATCTGTAGTCTCATCTCTCATCATCTTTTCTCCTTCCTGTCAGCGCTGCTGTTAAAACTGCCTCCTGCTCTCCTCGTCTGCTCTTTCACTCTGAGGCTTTGATGGTTAAATGAGACTCTGCAGCTTCCTGTCGATGTCGCTTTACCTCAGCATACATCGGCGTTATTTCAAAGTGACTGAGTAGGTTTGTTTAAAGTGTCTCAGTATGCTTTACAAGTGCGTAGTACAGACATTACACATTACAAATAAATAGATAGGAATGCTTAAAAACAAACTAGTGAACTTTGTCTTCACTCACATTTGATTACCTTCCTAAAAGTATCACAATCAATGTGCAGGTATACGGTGAATACACACCTCTGCACATCTTGCAGGCAAACATGGTGTTTACTGCATACAGGATACTTTTGTTCCTGATTTTAGCCTTTAAAACACATCATTTTTTTGTTAATTTAAAAACTATTGCATGTCCCAGAGTTTCCCTACACGTTGGTCTGAAAGTTTGCTGCCTGAATTTAATTCTGGTGAGCTTAAAGTGTTTAATCTTTGCATTTTCAATATGTATTTCATATTTTTCTTGGCCTGAAAATAGTTAAAGAGTCTAAAAAACCTGCTATGTGTAACTTTAAAGGATAACAAACTTCCAGGGAAAATACAACCTCTGTGTTTCTGATTTTAAACATATGAAGCTATTATCTTAAAGTCTTTACATTAGGAGGAATTATACATTTACAGTACATGTATTCTATAATGAAACATCTGAAAAAGAAAATTATGGAGCAATAAGCAATAAGAAGTGTGTGTGTGTGTGTGTGTGTGTGTGTGTGTGTGTGTGTGTGTGTGTGTGTGTGTGTGTGTGTGGTGACTTAATCGTTAGTGCATCATGTGGGAAGCTACGTAGAAACTTGACTAGAAGGAAATTAGTTCTGTCAGTGTTGTTGTAGTTTCTATATCTCACCAGCAGAGGTCAATCATAACAGTTGTTCCTCTTCAGTAAACAAACACACAGTATGTTCAGCATGAATCAGGAGCTTCATGGTGGACTTACGTGGAGGTCGAGGGCTGTTCCTGCTGAAAGTGGAGCTGTAGACGCCGCTGGTCTCCTCTGGGTCTGTCCCGCAGGAAGAAGCTGCCAGCAAAATAAAAGTGAAGGGCTTCATACACGTACGAATGATTTAAGACAACTTGTCGCATTCACCAGTTTTCTTGTAGTTTGATTTTTCTCTGAAGTACAAAGATCGTACGAGCGGTTCAGACCTGTCTTATGAGTCATAAAAAGATTTTCTCCAAAGGTGGAATAACATTTGTTTGACTTAAGAACTGTTGCTTCAATCTTCATGATTTTACCGGCATATTTTGGTGCAGCAACAGTTCAGTGGTTGTTAACAGCTGCCTCAGTGTCTCTGTGCAGCATCATGTTGTGTTGCAGCTGACAGTGTAACATCACCTACTGTAGGCTGTAATATTCTCTCCTCTAATATCTCTATGATGGTCACATGACCACTTCTCATATCAGTCATGGAGCGTTTTGCTTTAGAAAGACGTTTTTTAGCAGCTAACTTCATGTCAAAGTGTTCCCTCGCCTTATATGGACATTTTAGGCGCGTCGATTATGCTAGAGTCGGAGAGATTTAGGATATGAACACTGAAATGTTCTTGCATGAGGTTATATTTTAGGAATTTAGATGCTGTTCTTTTCCACAGTGAATTATTCGCTCAGTTATACGGCTGAGACAAATTTGCATGAACGCTGTCGGTGCTGCACGGTTTAGAAACGACGACTTCATCATAGTTTCTCGCTGCAGATTCACCTCAAAAACTGGCAAAAAAACAAGAAGCAGCAGTTTGAGGAAGTCTCACCTCTCTTGATGCGCGTCTCTTTGATCTCCTCGCAGACTCTCGCAAAGTCTTCGTCCAGCTCGTCTCTGATGATGGCGCGAACCGTGTCCTTCAGCGCACACGCTCGATGACGGATGTGACGGTCTGACACACAAACACACACACACACACACACACACACACACACACACACAGTTACACAAACTTTATGGTTACAGCTTCTTTCTATATAAAATTTAACATTTACAGTATATTCATCATAAACATTACTGTAAGTATTAAACTGATTCTGGTTCTATACTGACAAATCCATTTTTTTAGTTTATTTTTGTATTTTGCACAATGTAGGGCTGTAAGTAAAGATTAATTATTGATCAATCCATCATTTTTTATTTTCGATAACATAACAAAATAGTTAAACATGTCCGTCACAATTTCCCAGAGTCTAAGTTCTTGTCTTTAAATGTCCAACAGTCTAAAACTAATTTACACAAAACAGAGAAAATGTGCAAATCCTCACGTTTGAGAAGCTGGCACCAGAAAATGACATCATACTTTACATCATAATAGAGTAAAATAATCAATCAGTTAATCAGTTAATTTATACTTTTAGAAAAGCACAAAGTTCGGCTTTAGTTCTCTTTGATATACTATAAACTGCTGTTGGAGGTCGTCTCTCACCCATGGGGTCGCTGTCTGGGTTGTACTCGAGGGCGTTCCGCCAGATGAGGTCGGCGTCTGACATGAATTCGCCGACGGTGACGTACTTGTGCTCGTCGATGTTGGTCAGCAGCGTGGAGAGATCCATCGGCTTCTTGATCACCATCAGGTAGTCCGGGACCTGGAGGAGTTAAGACGGAGAGGGAGTGTTAAAAATCACAAATATGCAGAAAGTACGACTGCTTACGATCTAAAACTCTTTAAAATCAATGTTTGAACAATCTTTGATCTTTTCTTTCATCTAGAGCATTGATTTAATTTTCTGTTTAACATTAATGCTTCTGGATTTAAAACTGGAAAAGAACACTAGACGTTCCTGGAAAACGTATCCTTTGAAATCTGTTTCCTTGCACTTACAGCATTATGCTTCTTTTAATATATTTAGCATCTGCAGAGTTTTACAAGGCCGTCGTCAACAACATCTTTTTTATTTCTGGTATCTATTCTTCTCTCGCTCTCACTAAACAAACCAAAAGAAGCAAATTCGTTCGGCTTTATGAATCCCACACACACCTCCTCTATGTCGACTGGCTTGGTGAAGGCCCTGAAGCGGCGGTCCAGAGAGAGGCGCTCGGTGACGTTACGCAGGAAGAGGCGGAGCTCCCGCAGCACGTCCTCCTCCTGCTCCTCCAAACGGAGGCGCTCCTGCTCCGACAGCTGGCGGGGAGGAGGCGGGGGAGCCAGGGGAAGGATCTCCACGGCCTGAGTCACTGAGAGGGAACGAGGAGGAGGGATTAATAGATGGTACCCATGAAAAAGTTCACACACACCTTCTTATTCCCTTGGATTAGAAAGTGTCCAAACTTTTGAGTGATACTGTAGGTTTTTTGATACTTTTGGTTTAATTTTCAGGCTGGGAGGAAGAATCTGTGTGCGGATCATCCGGAGAAAGGTGAAAAAAGAAACACCAAACTCAGGATTTGTACTCAACAAACACACTCTCCTCCGCGCACCCTTACGTGCAGTTTTTTTGGGGGGTGGAGCCTCGGCTGCCTGGTTCAGAATGAGGTCCTGAAAGAAGTTGGTCCTCTCCTTACGGGTGGGAACACTGACGGTGTAAACCTCCCCGTACTCCTCCCGAAACAGAGACTGAATCTGAGGACAGAAACAAGCAGAAGAGCAGCTGTAAGATTTTTTATTCCAGTTTAGAGTTTTTAAACAGCTGAAAACTACCGACTGATGCAAAATATATGAGAGAAAAAAGGCTTTAACTGCATAATGCATCATTCCTGACTCATATTCCCTGACTTCCTCAGACTCAGCTTCTTTTTTTTTTTTTGGATAAGTGAACATCTCAATTTCACAGTGTTTCAGGAGCTCCACCCTTGATGAACAGAAACCAACATACGGTATATAACACAAACTCACCTCTGGATCCAGCTGTTGAAGGGGGACGCTGCAGGTGGCGAGGAGGAGGATGGGGGAGAAGGAAGGGATGCTGGTGAGCAGGCTGAGGAAAGACGCCCTCAGCGCCGGCCCCGCCGCCTCCCACCACTGCTGGATGTGGGGGACGTAGAGGATGCTTGGAGACGTCCGCTTAGCCTCGCAGAACACCTGACGGGACAGAGGAGGACGTTACCTTCCGCGAACCGTCTGAACACCGAAGTCTGCTGTCATTTTTCAGCCCTTCAGAGTCGTAAATGTCTCGACAGAGTTCTGCATGTTGGTCCCTTTTCTAAAATAGTTTTTTTTATATTTGGTGTTGTTGGTTTTCTTTGATGCAAAGGTTGCAAAATATTGTTTTTAAGGATCACATCATACATGCAGACTGCAGTTGCCTGTCATCACCACTAGATGTCACTGCAGTTTTAATCATTTTTATGGAGATGTTCAACCTTGCTGAACCTAATTTTACTCCATTTGTTCAGCAGATACTCAGAGTAAAGACAGGAAGTCACAACAAGACTGAATTTCTACTGAGTGAAACACAAATTTTAAAACTAATCTACATCCTGCGGTGTTTCATTTCGTTTTTTCGAACACCTCTACTCACCATCGATCTTTTCAATCTTATCAGAACTAACAAGCCTCCTGTCCGACAACAGGCGCTCAACAATTGTGGAATTAGTGTCAGTGTTTTATTTCTGAAGAGACACCTGGGCGCAGGCTTCCTCCGGGGAGGTGCTGCTGACTCCGAACAGCACGGCAGAGTCCAGGCTGTGGACGGTGAAACGCTCCAGGGTGTGCAGCACCGCCGGGGCCAGGTGGGAGGTCTGACCGGCGCCGGGGCAACCTGCCAGGAGCATCCTGGGACGGTAAGACGTCGGCTGTTTGACTGCGCTCCTGCAGGAGAGAGAGAGAGAGAGAGGGAGTGATGAGCAATGTGATGAGAGGAGATCGAGCAAGAGAATAAGAGGGGAGGAAAGAACGTGGAGAGGAGATTAAGAAGAGAGGAAAAGAGACATAACGGAGCAAATGAAAAGGTATGGGAGAGACACTCAGTTGTAGTAACACACATTTTTAAATTCAGTGTGAAAAATTAAAACTGACTCGTTTATTTCAGCTCAAATTAGCCGTCGTGAGGCCAAAGCCAGAAATAACTAGTTTTAGAGCAAATTCTTAAATATTAAGTAAAATAAATACATATGTAAATGAATATAGTAAATTTAAGTAAAAATTACTTCCTTTTTTTGCATAAGATTACACTGTTGAGCTTATAGAGAAGTAACAGTAAATACATTAAATTGCTTTATTGACAAAATGAACAGTTTGTTATCAGATAAAAGGTGTAACTGAGCATCAGGTTAAAGAGATATTCTCACATTTTTGTAGTTCATGTCACTAATTCACTTAAAATATCAAATCTGATGAGAGTATTTTCATTTTGTTCATGTTTTCTGATAATTAATAACGAACTGCTGGTCCAGGTTTTAATGAAATGTTGATCGGACTCACCTGGCAAAGTGCAGGAAGTTCCTGCTCTTGGAGGTGGAGGGCGCGGAGATGCTGGAGGTACTCAATCCTTCGTCTCCACTGTACATCAGGCCGTCGTCAAGGATACCGGAGGTCAGATCTGATGTGAAGCAGAATAAAATGATAATGTTTGGATCAGGAAGAGAGCGGGAGCTTCTCCAGCCTCCAGTCTACCTGCCGTCTGACCCACCTGGCTCCCTCCTCCTCTTCATCCCCTGCTCAGCGTGGGGGAAGAGCCTCTGCAGGGCCTCCAGGATGTTGTGCAGGGCGGCGCCCAGCAGCGGGTGAACTACGGGTGACAGGGGTTTGGCGGGCGAGGCGGCGGAGCGCTGCGAGGCCGGCGACATCTTCTTCATGGCCGCAACAAAGTCGCAGCTGCTGACGGCGATGGAGGAGACGTCCAGCAGGAGCTTCTGGGAGGTGCCGTAGATCTGCGGGTAGCGCCGCCGCAGAGCGCACAGCGCCGCCTCGGTGCACACCGCCCTGATGTCAGCGCCACAGTAACCTAGGAGACAGACGGCAGACTCAGGAAGTTACATAGCAAACAAATTCAATTGACCTGCACAGATTTAACTCTTGAGGTTGGTTCAGCGATCGACTATTTTGACTATCGATGAATCATTTTATTCAGTTTCCAGCTTCTTATGTGTCAGGATTTTATGCTTCTCTTTAGTATAAATGAAAATAAACTGAATGTTTGACATTATAACCGACATTCCCACTATTTTCTGACATATTAAAGACAAAACAATCAATTAAACGGGAAAATAATCGGCAGATTAAAAAAGGAAAAGAAAAGAACCGTTAGTTGCAGCCCTAGTTTAACTAACTCTAACTCTTAATCTATATGGATTATTCTGTGTCTCTGCAGGACAGAGCTGCTCTATTTTAAAGGTCAAAGGTCAATGCTGCAGTTGAGATTTAATACATTATACCCAATAAAACTTACAGCTCTTAATATGTTTCTACTATATTTTCTGGCACAACAATCCTCCTGTAAGGACACAAAAGGAATGCTAAAGTAATTTTATATATCTAATAATATGAATGATACTAATCAGTATTTTATGCAGTTGCTGCTATGTGGCTTTGTATTATTATATAATTGATTATTTAGGACAGAAGACATTTGATCTGTTCCGTTAAAATATTTAGAGCAAAAAGATAATATATTTTTAACAATCAGTAGAGCATCCTTCTTCTCAAAGATGTATGAAGAAAATGTGACTTTAATTTTTAAAACAAAAGTACAGTAAATCCAGTTTATCATCCAGGTTAGAATAAAGCTTATTGTCTGGACTGATTTAACACCTCTGCTGTCTTTCTTACCAACACATCTCTCAGCAAGTTCATCCAGGAAATCTTCAGCCGGAGGAGGTTTCCACTGCCTGGTGTGGATCTTCAGAATCTCTTTACGGGACTGAAACACATACAGATAAAAAACAGTCAGTTAATCAAATAACATTTAATCACAACGGTAAACAGATTCATAGTCAGGAAATATGTAAATGTAAAAAGATGTAAAATGTTAATAATAATAATAATAATAATAATAATAATAATAATAATTATAAATCACAAGTATAAAAAAGCTCAATTAAACAGAAAACGTGAGAGAAAGCGTCACCTCTCTGTCTGGCAGGCCGAAGAGGAACTCCCTGTCAAAGCGTCCGGGCCGCCGCAGCGCCGGGTCGATGGAGTCCAGCCGGTTAGTCGCTCCGATCACCACGACTTCACCTCGACTGTCCAACCCGTCCATCAGAGCCAGGAGCGTCGACACGATGGAGCTGCAGGACAGAAAGTTTTAATCGTCGCTGCAGTTTATTCATCCACATGTACCTGAGAGTTAAAACCTTTAAAGACTGCAGACAGTTTGTGTCACTGGTTCTGACCTGTGTATCTGGTCCTGTCTGCTGGACCGGACCGGAGCCAGGCCGTCGATCTCGTCAAAGAAGATGATGGACGGACGCATGTGATACGCCTGAGGACGACACACACACCAACACACACTCAACCACTGGATGAAATATAACACTGACTTTGGTAAATAATGTTACCAGAGACAGAAAATTAATTCTACAGTTTTATAGAATGGGAGTCAAGAGACCAAATGACCAATGAAACATGTTTTTCTTGTTGTAATCATTCCTCTAACCCTAACCCTTCATACTGTCCATTAGAAGATCCCTTCATAATGCACTAACAAATCCACAGTCCTCCTTCTGTGCAAACATGTATTTAAAAGTTTATCTGAAGCTAATATGAAGCTTCAGCTTCCAAATGAGTCAAATCAAGTAGATATCTTTCAACGTTACAGTCTTTTTAGTGCCAAAGTTCCTCTTTTTGTTACTATACTTCCACCACAGCTCAACAGGGAAACACAAAGAGGGAATTTGATGCTAAAAAGACTGTAAATGTGTCAGATATCCACTTGATATGACTGAAGCCTCATATCAGCTTCACAGAGACTTTTAAATGACTGTGTGGACACACTGTGGATTTTGTCCTCCATCACTTCCATTGAAAGCACATTTGAAGGATCTTTTAATATCCAGTATGAACAGGAGGAATGATTACAGCGAGGAAAACCTCTTTCACTGTTCATATGAACACCTGACTGCTGGTTTTATGACAGCTATATAAAACTGTGAAGCTGTCCTTTTAATGTGTATTTAAATTGCTGAATAATTACAGAGTACATTAATATTGTTACAGTGTAACAGGGACAGGAAATGTGAAGAAAAACAGGTTAATAATACTGACATTGTGAAAAGCTAATAAAGTCATGATGGTAGAATTTATTTAAAATTACAAAATATTTAAAACTGCTGGGATAAAAACAGAAATTACACTGCAAAAAGTTCTAAACTATAGAGTGCTTCAACTATAGAATGATAAATGATAGAGTCTGCAGTCAGCCAGCAGGGGGCAGCGTAGGACTGAGTGTTACCTGCTCAAACAGCAGCCGCAGCTGCCGCTCCGACTCGCCCACCCACTTGCTGAGGCAGTCGGCTCCCTTCCTCATGAAGAAAGCCACCTTCCTGTTGCCATGGCTACACTCGTTGGCCAGCGCCCGGGCAACCAGCGTTTTCCCCGTCCCGGGAGGACCGTAAAACAGACAACCTCTGGAGAGACAGAAGAAGAAAATTCAATTATTTTTTCTAGATAATTACAATTAAAGTTGCACTGATTTTTGTTGTTACATTAGGGAATATCTTATCATTTTAAAAATCACAGCAAAAAGTTCGACAATCACCATAAATTTATCATCAGACAGTCACATGGGCTGTTGACATATTATAGTACTGTCTCTTCAATGTTTAAAGGCAGTGTTTTCTTTATCCATGAGTGTAAAATAATGTAAATAACTAATATTTGAATCCTGTGTGTGTGTGTGTGTGTGTGTGTGTGTGTGTGTGTGTGTGTGTGTGTGTTACCTGGGAGGCTGGATCTTGAAGTTGTCAAAGACTTCGGGGTAGAGAAGCGGGAAGACGACCATCTCCTTCAGAGCTGAGATGTGACCCGACAGACCTCCGATGCTGTCGAAACCCACCTGAGGAGGGATGAAAAAGGCGGGATGAGACGATCCGGCAGATTTCCCTCTAAATCGTAACAATGTGAGACGGTTTCCGCGCAACAGGCGACGCAGCTAAACTCACGGACTGGTCGATGGCCATGGGATCGATGTCTGCCAGGCCTGCTCCTGCATTCATTTTCTCTCTGCGATTCCCCAGAAGATCGTCTGTACGCAGGCCGAGCGGGCGGCAGCTGGGAGGAAAAACAAAAACAACAACGCCGTCAACAACGCTGAGCTTAAATATGGAGAAAATTCAACGAGAATCGGTTCAGCCCGTCCAGATGTGTGTCAGCTTCCTGAGAAACTCAGATTTCTTCAGCTGCATGGCTTATTTCTCTCTTCAGATTTGTTCAGAACCTGATTTTGTTTGATATTTTAGGAGAAACGTGACAACACCTCCAGAACAGCCAGCAGGTTTTACAGTAGAGCTGCAACAACTAGTTGATTCATTGATTAGTCAGAAAATAAATCAGTAACTATTTTGATTTTTTAAGCAAAAATGAGAAACATTTGCTAGTTTTGGCTTCTCAGATGTAAGAATTTGAAGGTTTTCTGTGTCAAACATGATAGGAAACTGAATTTTTTTTGGATTTTGTTGATCAGGCGACATCACTATGAGCTCCAAGAAATTATAACAGCATTTTTCACTAATTTCTGACATTTAATTGGCAAACCAATTAATCAGTTTATCCAGAAAGTAGTTGGCAGATTAATTGATAATGAAAATAATCTTTAGTTTCAGCCCATTGTCCCTCCATCGTCCTCCTACTGACCTGTCAGGGACTTTCCCGTCGTTTTGGTCTTCGTCGTCAGAGTCGTTGTCTTCATCAGACTGATTCGACCACACTCTCTTAGTTGGTCTGGAGGACAAAACGAAAACAAATGAAAAGTGAGAGAGACAGATTTAAAGGACGTGTGTTTGTGTCCTGGAGGAAATGGTGGTAAAGTTTTGGACACAATAAAAGTTACATAAACACCAAACAAGAGAAACACCAGATCAATATTTTACACTTCAGACATTAACAACACAAATGTGTACTTTGGTGTTTTTTAGTTAAATTAGGGTCTGCTGCAAATCAATAATGGTTTTCTGTCTGTATTTCCCAATTTCAAAGCTAAAGACAAAAATAAGATTGAACTGAAAGTCATCTGTTAGACAGTAGAAATAACAGTATGACAACAGTAATTCAAAAGTAAACTAAGGGACTAAATATGAACAAGACCCTTGAAGGTTATTTAACGCAGCGTCCCTGTTAGGCCACAGATGAGAAAGCATCGTTCATCATCCTCCTTTTATCCAAATAAAAGAGAAAAGTTGTGAGTTTTCTTTCAACAGTCTGACCTGTAGGCTCCTCTGCGGGTCGTGTTTGGTCCAGAGGCGCCGATCCGTAAGGTTCCTTTCGGGAACTCTAAACAACACCAGAGAAAACATCACCACCTGTTGTTGTTGGACTAGTGGTCTAAACAAGGTAAAAATGAATAAACTGGAAGTTTACAGTTACCTGGTCTTGGACTTAGTGCTTATTTTTCTTTACCCAACATGTGTTTGACACGTTACACAGGGATATTATTAGAGTGCTGTAACCTCAGGGAAATAATATTTATACTGGATGATTCTGCTCTACAGATGCATGTCCAACAACATGTTCATGTCCGATGAAGGGAGTCATGTTGTGATGATTGCGTAGGAAAAAGAAAGTGTGGAGGTCGAATCAGGGACGTTGCGGTTACATGGTGCGCACCTTCGACCACAAGGCCACCGGGATGCCCCTTTATTGTTGGTCTTCCTTTCTTATTTATGGTGAAAGTTTTTCTCTAACAATTATCTGAGTGGTTCAGTTGTCTGACTGTATCCAGAATGTAGTTTACTGCTAAAGAAAGTCTTTAGCAGTAAGTTAGAAAGTGCTGCCATTGAACGTCATTCAGGGTTTTCAAATCTTGACGCTCTGTGTGGCGAGTTGGTTGGAAATCTGTGACCATCGGCCTGCATACTGTTGTTTGGCAGAGCCAGTGCTGAAACTAACGATTGTTTTAATTATTGATTAATCTGTCAATTATTGTCTCGTTTAATTAATTAGTTGTTGGGTCTTTAAAATGTCAGAAAAAGGTGAAAATGTCCATCATTGTTTCCCAAAGTCCAAGACGTCGTCCTCGAATGTTTTGTTTCGTCCCGACCAACAGTCCAAAACCCAAAGATATTCAGTTTATTGTCATGGTGGACTAATTTTAGTGTTTTTTCTCAGAAAAATGACTCAAAACAGTCATCAAATAGTTGGGAATTAATTGTCTTTTATGTTACTTCCACTGGTGACAAAGAGGAGCAGAAGCAGCATTTACCTTTATGTTAAGTGTTCTGTGATCACTGGTTTTAGTTGTGATTTGATTGAGTGGTGCGGTGGTGATCGGTGGTGCGGGACTGACCGCTGCTGGGTCCCTGGTAGAGCGACGAGGCTCGGCTCAGTTTGGCGTCAAAGTTCTGGTTGACGCTGCAGTTGCTGTCCTCGTCGGCAGCCACTTCCTGTCTGCTGTCCTCGTCATCAGCCGCACCTGAAAATACCAGAAAAGGCAAAAACAAGCTTTTCAGACCCTCTCTTCTCCCATAAACTCTATTAATCTTCTTACTTCTCTCTCTTACTGTGTCTTCCTAGATGTTTGTACAAACCGTTTTCCTCGTCGCTGTCGTTGAGCTCTCTCTGCCGTGGCACTGGTGTCCTCCTCCTCTGGGCTTTAGAGTAGATCTTCTGCAGTTTCATCAAACATAAAAACACCGTCAGAAATTCAAAGCAAAACAACTTCTATCACAGAGACTCGGAGATCGATCCCAGGCAGCGTTACCTCCAGCTTGATTGTGCCATGTAGAAGTGGCCATATTTGTTGGGCTCTTAAACATAGCAATTGGCACTTTTAAATCATGACCACATTTTGCTTTTTTTACTAAATATGTCCAAATATGCTTCAGAATATTTATATCCTGCACATTTCAGGCTTAAACATGCAGATTTTTTTGGGCTACATTGGGTTTTTAGAGCTTTTTGTCTGAAAACAGCTGCCCGCTGCAGCCGAAAACAACGCTAAGAGAGCCCTGAGAGTGAACTGAAACATTAAAGCTGCAGTTAAACAATGAGCTGAAACTCATTATAAAGCTCTGTAAAGCCGAGAGGAGCTGCAGAGTTGCTGATAATTCTCTGTAGGTTCATCCCTACGAGTCACGACCAACACATTACACACTGACAGCTCAGACATTATTATAAACATATTGATTATAGCCACTTTAATATTGTGTTTTACTTTGTTTGAAGCAGGTTAAATGACACTAAATTTGCGGGATTAAACAACACATATACTTCTTTTATCATTTATGAGCTTGTGCATGTCTAGTCCAGTGTCTAGACGTATTCTAAAAGATGAGCTGAAGCGTGTGTTTATGGAGATCAACTGAGGTAGAATGAAGTCCAGATACATTTCAACAACAACTGTTTTTCTTGTTACTGGTTTTCTAAATTACAGCAGGTCTCAAAGTTTACTGTGACATAAACATGAGGTAAGAACGCAGTATTTATTCTCTACTAGTGGCCCCTGAAGTCAATGCACTCCACACACCCAACTAAACCAAAGTTACTGAACCAACCAGCCTGACTGCCTTCATCTCAGCCTTTTAGTTTCCAATGTGATGAAAATTGTGACATAATTTACTTGAAAGTCACATTCCTGGTAGACAAATGTAAATCCTACACATTTTCTCACTGGGACCATTTCTGCTCAGTTAAATCAGAATGATAAAGACGTTTGACTGGAGATAAACCACTTCAAGACCAACAGACCTGAACTACGTCAGTCCTTGTTTCTGTCAACAAACACAAAAAAACAAGGGCTGGTGCTTCTCTTCTTTCGGCTGCCTTCCAATATGGTGGTGGCTGATAGAGATTAGCCCGCGTCGCCCACTCCCCATGACCGGCGAGCAGAGGGAGGGGGGGCAGGGCGCAGCTGGGTGCACCGCCCTCACAACCATCTGATAAGAGAGGTGGCGCCCACTGACTGACAGAGTGTCTGCACATGCTTTTAGCTGCAGTTTTAAACCAAATGTAAACACAAGGCCTGTGTCCGAAATCACTTCCTATTTACTTTATAGTGCACTATGTTTACCCTCCGTCATTTTATGTGAGTGTCTGAAGTCTGACATCCAAATTTTCTGCTCACTATGAAGTAAACTATTAATCTATGATATAGTAAACAGAGAGTGAGGGAACGAGGGAGTGATGTTGGACGCAGCCGAGCTCAAAACTGAAGCAGCTGCACATTCGGCGAACTTTTCATTCTGCTAAGTCATGTGACTGGCATCAGGCCGTTCAAACTCCCTCCAGATGACATTTTATCAGAATTGTCCAATAAAAAAAGCCACTTCCAAGTCATGTGACTTTTGTTTACAGGGCGTGGTTCTCTTTCGCAGGGTTTCTGCACGGCTCTGTAAGAAGTGACAGTATGACGGACGATATGGATGATAAATATATATTATGTCCCTGCAGTATATAAAACCAATTCCTAATAGTTCCTAATGATATCATTCATTTAATTAGTGCGACTTGGATCCAGAAGAGCAGGAGAAAATAGATTAACCGATGACAAAATTAATTTATTTCAGTTTTTGTCCGTCTACTGTGAGTGGATGAGCTTCCTGCTACTGGAGCTGCAGTAGTGTCAGTGTGTTTGCTGCAGGTCTGATGCTGCTGACTGAAACTCCACAAAAAAAGGATTAAACAGCTTCTTGCAGCAAAATCAGCTGTCGTCTCCCGACACCTTTTTTTAACCTTTTATATTGTTAATTAAAATTTAAATGTTTAAATATCTTCTGAAGCCTTTTTAAGGAAGTTAAATGCTTTTTCAAATTTTTTCAAAACCTGCAGAGAACCTGCTTTAAAATGGAAAAAACAAACATACACCTCATACATTGGATTAAAACAAACAGAAAGATCAAACTAAACAAGTAACTTATACTGAACACTGCACACAGAGGTACTCTTGATAATTTACTGACTTTAACAATAGCTATTTTCACTGGAACTCCTTCCTAATGAGATAATAATCCTCATGAAAGCTGTTGACAGTGAGGTCTGAGGATCATCCAGAGTAGATTAGATAGTTACTGTACTAGAGTGTGTGCATATGTGGGGACACATTTGTCCACAAACTATAAACACAGTGAGTTTCCTGATCACATACGGGAGCAGCTTTAACAGGAATAAATAAGTCAGACACAGATTGAGCTGTGATAACGCAGATGGATGTTTGCTGCCAGGACAGATATATCTCAGTTGGGTGACTGCATCACTCACTCCTTCTTTGTTGTTACTGAGTCGCCTCTTGTTCTTCATGTTGTCCATCGTCTTTATGACCGACCTGGCCGCGCTGCAGAAACAACAGTGAAGAAGTGAACGCTTATCATTCAGATTCAGTCAACTCTATTATCACATCCATACAAGGTATTTATTTGCCTTAATGCAGGAAAGAAGATAGCTGATTGGTTTCAATTAACCAATTAGTCAATAAAGTTCTTTTTTTAAAGAAAAAATGCCAACTACTCATCATTCCAGCTTCTCCGACATGAAGATTTTCTGCTTTTCTGTGTTTTATATCGTTGTAAACTAATCTGAACAATCTGAACATTTGAAGACGTCACCGTGGAGCTGATGGACATTTTTCACTATTTTCTTACATTTTATAGACCAAGCAATTAATCAGTTAATCAAGGAAATAATCTGTAGATAAATCCATGATCATTGAAACTAATAGTTAGTTGCAGCCCCACTGATAACACAAATAACAGACAGTAAATGACGGTGCCAGAATCAATCAGTGCAAACAGAAGTACCACAGTGCAGGTCCGCTAGAGCTGCGACGATTAATCGATCGACAGAAAATCAATGAGCGACTATTTGATAATTGAATAATCATTTCAGTCATTTTTTTAAGCATAAACACCAAATATTTTTTTTGGTTCCAGCTTCTCATATGTGACGATTTGCTGCTTTTCTTTTGGACAGTTAGTGTGAAACAAACCGGACGCAGTGCTGAGAGCTGCTGTCTTACTTGACGCCGATGCCGTCAAACATGTTGGCGGCCTGATATCTGCTGGTCCGTTTGGTCGGCCTGGTGCTTCTCCTCAGCGCGCTCCTCCTACCACCTGAGTGTACACACACACACACACACACACACACACACACACACACACACTCAAACATGTTCTTATGGTTTCATAAAGGAACTGAACTTTCTGATCCAACTGATCGTTTCTTTGTGATAATAAATCAGTTGATTCCCCCCCGACTGTACTCCTGTCAGGTTGCTAAATCCTCTCAAACAGCATTTTCACCATCATGAAAGAGTTTTTGCCTACTTCAGGGCAGCGTGAAACAAACTGTGAACACATTATTGACACATTATCACCTTTTAAGTTGATATGGCAACAGTTGCTTATTTAAATGTATTTTAAATGTTTGCAGCTGGTCTGTTTTCCCTCTAAGATATCAAAGACTCAATCCAAGCTCCAGCACTTCAAAGCGTCGTGTGAGTGAAGCGCAGCTGCATTCCTGTGAAGTTTTTTTTTGTGAAGAGTTCAAAGCTTCCTGTCGTGCTTAACGTCACTGTCCTTACCTGCGTTTTTTCGAAGCCACGGAGTTTTCCTATAAACACAAAACAAACCTCAGTGTGAGAAAACGTTCAAAGGGTTAAAGATAAAAAGTAACAGGCACCTTTTTTATCTTTTCATTAACTTGTATGACTTGATATCTCCTGGACATTATTATATCATTTAATCTATTATTTTTATTTCATATATCTGGTTTTATTTTTTACGGCGCCAATTTTTCTGTCAAGTCTTTTGCTAATGAACTGTGTTAAGAAAATTAACAGACTAATCACTTCAGCACTGAACATTTTGATCAGACCTGATGACGCTTCTCGCTGGTTTCCGATCGTCATCCTCCTGTGTTTCTGAATCGACGTGATTCTCGTCATCATCTTCGGCATTAAATCCCTGAGAAATAAGAGAAAACATTTCAGCAACTGGTGAACTGTAACTAACAAGAAGTCACTGTCACAATGATCGACAACTTTTTTTTTTTTGCGAGGAAAATATTGTCTATCATGTATAATGTAATGTAATAAAATCAAAATGTGCTGTGCACACTTATGCAACCAGATTATATGTTTTATTTTTTGTTTTTTTCTACTTTTATATGTTTTAATTTCACATTGCAGGTGGAAACTGTTGACATTATTTATGTTGGTTTCATTTGTCACAGAAACCTGACATTTTAACTGTACAACATCATGATAGCCAACTTTTTTTCAGAGCTGCAACAATTATTCTATTAATTGATTAGTAAGTTGACAGAAAATTAGTAACCATCTATTTTAATAATCGATTAATTGTTGTGAGTCATTTTTTAAGAAAAATTGCTCTAAAATGTGAATAGCTTCTGGTTTCTTTAGTCTTCTATGACAGTAAAATGAATATCTTTGTGTTGTGGACTGTTGGTCGGTATAAAACAAGACATTTGAGGTCGTCATCTTGGGCTTTGAGAAACAATTATCGTCATTTTTCACCATTTTCTGACATTTGACAATGAATGGATTAGTCGCAGCCCTAGAAAGCTGTAAGCCAGAAGTACAGATAATGTTAATGCTTCTCCCTTTGGCATATTTCCACTACTACAACTATCATCAATACTTTTATTAACACTTCACTACAACACTTATACTGTATATGTAAAGTCAATTAATTTATACTGCAACAACTGTTGACCAAAGTGCTTTACATAGAAATTTAAAATACAATTGTTTTGTCTTGTTTTTTTAAAATTTAGTATTAGTACTATTGTTAAATTATGTTGTTTTGTGTGTTATTATTATTATTATTATTATTAATGATAATAATAATAATAATAATAATAATAATAATTAGTCTCAAAATATTCCATTACAAGTTCAAGTATAGAGGTATTCTCAGACTTCTTTCAGAGTGTTACATTATTGTAGTATATTATATTGTTTGTTTTTAATACTATCAAATACATGTAAGAGCATTTTAATGTTGTAGTTCATCAGTGTGAAGCCAGTTTTAGATACTTTGGGTAGATTTCTAGTAATGGTATTGCATCATATTACATGTTTTTTAAAATAATAATAATAATAATGATAATAATAATAATAATGATATACTTTATTTATATAGCACCATTCCCACAGTAATGCAGCTAAAAGTGCATGAGAGATTGCAAAAGAAAAAGCAGACGACTAAAAACAATAGTTGGAATATTAAAATACATTATTTTATGTAAAATCTTATCTGAAAAGTAACTAGTGGACTAAAAAGTACAATATTTCCCTCTGAAATGTAGTGAAGTGAAAGTACAGAGTAGCATAAAATGGAAATACTCAAGTAAAGTACAAATACCTCAGATTTGTACTTAGGTACTTAAGTAAATGTACATAGTTACTTTCCACCATCGCAGACAGTTAATACAGAAGCGAACTAAAACTCAAATGATGCCGGGTAGCCTGGTTAGAAAAGCCCACTCTGCTGCTTACACAGGCGGACAGACTCACATTGGACAGTCCGGGTGCCTCCAGCCGGGTCACGGTGCCTCTGCTCCGGGTCGCTGGAGGGTCCAGGGGCGGGGACTCGGAGCTCCTGGCCGGCCTCTGTTGCTGCTGCGGCGGCGGTCCGCCGCTGTGGTCCGCGTCCCCTTTGCCTCGAGCGCGGAGCGTCACCATGGTAACGCCGCACACACAAGCTTAACGCTGGACGTTAGCTTACCGGTTAAAAATTAAGTAGAGAAAAAGAAGGTGAATACGGTGATTATCACGGCCAAGTCTTTAACGGTTGTTTCGCCGTGACGAACGGACGGCTGCTCCGCGCTGTACCCGCTGAAACACAAACACACCCGAACACTTGATAAACTGATACAGACCAAACGTCAAACCGCTGTGTGGATTCAAAAACGTTGTGTTCTCTGTTCTGCCGCCACCTAGTGACGTCATGACGTAATGTACGTGTGTAAAAACAAAAAATTCTTAACAAATGTCTACAACGCTTCTGATCTGTGTTAGTCAGTGGTGGAAGAAGTACTCTGATACTTTACTTTGGTAAAAGTACCAGTGCAGCAATGTAAAAAGTACATAAGTATTATGAACTTGATGTAGTTAAAGTATTGCAGTAAAAGTACATAAGTATTATGAGCTTGATGTAGTTAAAGTATTGCAGTAAAAGTAGTGGTTTGGTCCCTCTGACTGATATATTATTATATATGACATCATTAGATTATTAATAATGAAACATCAGTGTTAGAGCAGCATGTTACTGTTGTAGCTGCTGGAGGTGGAGCTAGTTTCAACTACTTTATATACAGTTAGCTAGTTTAGTCCAGTGGTTCCCAACCTAGGGGTCGGGCCCCTCCAAAGGGTCAGCAGATAAATCTGAGGGGTTGTGAGATGATTAATGGGAGAGGAAAGAAGAAAAAACAAAGTTCTGATACACAAATCTGTTTTCAGTTTTTGGACTTTTTCTCTAATCTTTGATTTTTGCTGAAATATTGGATCATTTGAACATTTATTGAAATGAAAGCATGTGAGAAGTTTAGAGGGAAAAATCACTAATTGGTGGAGCTGTTAACAACTCATAGACATGTGAAATGTGACCCCGACTACACACTGCTTTTTGTAAGACATCAAAAGCCAAAAAGGTTGGAAACCACTGGTTTCATCTTTAACAATGTGTTGTATTTTAAAAGCGTGTTATATTATCCATTGTGTCAAATCTTCATCTGAAAAGTAACTAAAGCTGTCAAATAAATGTAGTGGAGTAGAAAGTACAATATTTCCCTCTGAAATGTAGTGGAGTGGAAGTATAAAGTAGCATCACATGGAAATATTTAATAAGTAGCCTACCTCAAAATGTACTTAAGTTCAGTGCCTGAGTAAATATACTTAGTTACTTTCCAGCACCAATGTGAATGTATATTGATTTAAAATCTTTTTCTTTTTTTTTTTACTATTTCTTTATGCTGCTCCCTTACTCCTGTCTTTCTATGTGTGTTTTGTTCCTGGCGTTAAGTTGTTTGTTATTCTGTAATATGTGTTTTGTTTAATAAAGAAAAGCAAAAAAAAAAAAAAAAAAAAAAAAAAAAATTCCCTTAACGTGAATTCTGTGTAAAACATTTGCAACCTACTTCATGTAATACCTGATTTTAACAGTGGAGGGCCCTCCTATCTCACTTTCAAATGGAGGTCAGCACAGCACACAACACATTCACTGTACTGAGACAGTACTGTATTGTCATGTCGTATCATTATTAATCAACCTGAAATATTCACAGAGCAGAGGCGGGAGATAAATGTTTGACAAATAATTAATTTGTCAATTGTATGTAATTTCCTATGACACTAAGAAAAACAATAAAACACTGGTGAAAAAAGAAAGGTGAAAATGAAAGTTTTCACACTTTTCACTGACAGTAAATGTGATCATTGTCAGAACACGTCTGAACCATAAATCTATGTTTTAATTAATACCTCATCAGTCATTAATAAATAGGTGATTAATCCATGATTAAACTGTCAGAGAACAGACAGTGTATTCTTTAGCTTTTTCATTATTCACTGGAAATGTTGTCCAGGGACCCCCAGGGGTCCTTGAGGGGGGGGGCATAATTCATTTTCACCATAATTCCACCCATGAGTAACACAATGACAGAATGTGCGACTGTTCTGGTCATGGGTTTCATACACTTTCTGTAATAAAACATTTAAAAGAAGAAATCTTATCAGGTGGGGGTACGTGGTCTAAGTTTACGGTCCTTGACATGAAAAAGTTTGAGAATCACAGCACTATATTGAATAAATATGGCTCACATTAAACACAGAACACCCTCTATTTAAGTCTATGTCTATGTCTAGTCAAGACATCACTGGCAACAAGAAACTTTACTAAATCTGAATTATTGTCAGCTCAACTGCATATGCTGAAGTTACAGTACTGTAATATGTAACATATGAAGTTACCGTTGAGCTTCAACCCTTATTTTCATTTACTCATTAACTCATAGTTCATTTATTTTGCAATATGTCATCTGAGCCGACATTTTAGGCGTCCAGGAAATAGGATCCATCTTGACTCTTTGTCAAATTTTAATACACTGCAAGAAATATCAGGAAATATATTTCAGCAGGTCATTTCAGCAACTCTTAAGTCTTTAAATATGTTTTTCTCAAAGGGAGTGATAAAATTAGTCTGTGTAGCAGAGCAAAATGATTTTCATACATAATTTTTCTATAAATTCTGTCAAATTTGGGGTATTTTTTTTCTTGCAGGTGAAGATTTCTGCTTTGTTTCAAAACTAAGAATCTTGCTTGTGATAAATTACAATTATAATACAATGATAATATTGAATTATATGGAACTAAATTGAGGGAAAAGTGTGATTTCCTCTCTCTTTTGACAACACCTTCAGTCTGTCTGATGAAACATTGTTCTTTCAAACACCACATGAGACCATATGACTTATGAATGCGGATCATTTTTTACAGTGGAGTGCATGAAGGCTTGGCTTGTGCAGTAGAAATGAAAGTAAAAGTAAAAACCCATGAAAAGCGCTGACACACTGGCTGTCAGCAGGGTTTTATTTTAAACTTCAGCTCAGTTTTTTCCTGTCAGAATCATCTCTTCTGCCTTCACCTTTAAAGATGCTCCACAGTTTGAAGCCCTGTGAGCTCCAGGCTGGAGGTTTCTGCTTTGAAAACAGCCGCAGGTAAAGGAACACTGCATCCATTTTTACTGCTGGTACTGAAGCTAAAATGGAGGTCAGGAGGAAATGCGTGTTTATAAAAAAAAAAACTGCTCATGTAGCCTGTGATCTGAAGCTGAAGTGTGTCTGTACTCCATTCTGAGTTTATAAAACCTTTTCATCATTACTCATGACCTCTTGTAGTATCCTCAGTGTCCCTACAGCATTCTTGAGATTGATTTGAAGGATTTGAAGTGAGTCTAGGGCTGTAAAGTGAGAAGCTGTGAGAGTGAGGTTTACAGTGTATAACCTAAAATCACATGTTTGTCTCAGAGGGCTTTACAATCTGTAAAAGATACAACCCACTCTGCCCTTACACCCCCGATTCACATAACAATAAAATGAAACATTGCCAGAAAAATCAACAGAGGAGGGATTCATCATCCAGGACGGACAGACATGCAGGTTTCATTGGTTCAGAGTAGAAAGAAGAATCAGTGTAGAGACAAAGAATCACAATATTTAACCAAGAAATACAGAGCAGCAGAGCTGCCAGATAACAAAACTACAAGATTAGTAAGATATCATACTTTTAATTCCATTGCTTATCCACAAAAACATTTTTCCATAAAATCATATAACAAGACAATAGACTAAAATGCATTCATGTTGAAAAAAGGTACAAAGGTAAAAGTACAAATATTGCCATATTTAGCTTGAATTATAGACTGAGTTACTTAGATCTAAAAATATTACTCATGTGAAGCAATAATTCAGATTTAGTTGTGTAATCTGACTCCTCCTGTGCACTCACTGTTGATTTCATTGTGGTATTGTGTCACTGTAAGTTTACGTTTCTATATATTAATTATTGGGCAGTATACAGATATCAGTGCATGTCCTTAATGCTAAATATATAGCCACATTTCAATCAGGAGGGATCAATTGGAATTGTATTATTATCTTTATTGAATTTAGGAACACAGAAATACTGTGGCGATTAGAATCAATCGATGTAAACCAGTGGTTCCCAACCTGTGGGTCAGGCAAACATGAGTGGTCATGAGATGGTTACAGGACAGGTTCACAATTTTCTAAATGTGTCTTAAAACAACAGACAGGTGTCCATATGAACAGTGAAAGAGGTTTTTCCTTGCTGTAATCATTCCTCCTGTTCATACTGGATATTAAAAGATCCCCTTCAAATGCACTTTCAATGTAAGTGATGGGGGAGACAGGAGAGTTGGAGTGAATTGATATATAAACATGTTTCTGTCTCCTGCTTGTTCCAGAAACACAGTTTTGGAGTCCAGTTTGTCAGAGCTCGGCTTCAAAGCTCCCAACGCCAGAAAGACGGGGACAACCATCGCTGGTGTCGTTTACAAGGTGTCTATGGTTTTCAGTCTGAATCCTTACTAACAGGAACACACTGATATTTTGATTGTAATATACTCAGATTTAGATCAGTTTAATTTCTCTGCACCCAGTGCTCTTATTTTCTAGAAAGTTTCCTGGAAGTTGTTCAGGAAGTGAATCAGATGTTCGCATTCTCTGTCCCCTGTCCGCCAGGATGGAGTGATCCTGGGAGCAGACACCAGGGCGACAGACGACATGGTGGTGGCCGACAAAAACTGCATGAAGATTCACTACATCGCTCCTAAGATCTAGTGAGTAGAAGTAAAGTTTGATCTTCAGTTCCCCAGGTGGGATGGGACAAACCCTGGCTGTATCCTTGCTTGTATTTCTGATGGTGGAAATATGAAATATGATGTGGCGTTAAACGAGAAAATGCTCTCAGAAATAAAAGTTGGAGGAGATATTTTGAGCAAAGTAAAACTCACGTTCATTTTCTCATAAATGTGAAACTCTCCTGGTTGAATCATCAGTACAAAAGATGAACAACTGTTTTAGAAAATATCTGGCTCACTAATAAAAAGTCAAATGTACAAGACTGTGGACATAAAAACTGAAGGAGAGGAGTCAATTTCGACCCACAAGATACATTTTAGTAGGAAACTGACAGGTTTGTGAGTGTGAAGTACCTGGAGGAGGACCCAAATGCAGACATCACGGCAGGATAGGTAAAAGAAAGAGATTTTATTAAATCAATATCCAAAACTAGGCTTACAGCCAGCAACAGGAAGGCAGTCCAAACCAGTAAACAGAGGAGACTGTCCTCCGAAGAAAAACAGCACAATACATTGTAATGTCAGTCACCCAAAAATGTCATATAGTTAGGTTTGAGTGACAGATGCCATCCAGCAGCCATAATAATTATGACCCAGACCAGTGGTGCAGTTCAGATGATGTATATATATGTGGACAGATTTCCTCATTCAGACCAAACCATGATCTGAACAACAGTCAAGTGTCCATATGAACAGTGAAAAAGGTTTTCCTCACAGTTATCATTCCTCCTGTTCATACTGTGTAGGAATTTGCGCACTCAATTATCTTTATGATTTTATGAGGGAATTATGAGTTATTATTGTGCACAACTCCAACATAAAATCATTTGTCCAGCGACATAACTCATATTAGAGTAGGTCTAATAATAGGAAATAGTCCTCCTTGTTGGCCACACAAGATGAGATCAATTAGAATTATGATTGTTATTAATCAATTAATTATCAATTAATTAATTATGATTTTGCAAAGGTATAGGTCGTTTAAGGTTAAGTGACTGAGATCCAAGCACAAGAAAACACCAACAAGTTCATTGTAGTTACATACACATTTATTACTAATACTAAAGCTACAAGTACTAAACACTACAACATTTTACAGACAAGACACAAGAGGGAAAGGGAAACTGGTAAACAAGGCTATGGCTGGTGAATGATTGACATGCATGATGCACTTATCTATTGTGTAGTTGTTATGAGAGACCTGATAAACAGATGAGATGGGTGTTACCTGAGAAGCAGTGAGTCAAATCAACGGTACAACAGCTTAGTTCTGGATTGCCAGTTGAAATTACAAATCATGAAAGCACCAGGGTTTAAGCAAGCTGATGAAGATTTTGTAGGACTAATTGCTTGCTCTCTGGGGAGGCTTCTTGTGGACAATGGAGTCCAATGTGCTTGGGTTAGAAGCTGGAGTCTAGTTCTTGCAATGATGAGTAAGTCGGCCAGTTGGTTGAAAAATTCCCATTGGAAGAGAGCTCCTGGTTTATGCTCTCCTAAGCTCGATCCTCAACTCATGACTCTACATGCTGAGGTTTCACCTCCTATTGTTCTGAATCACATCTTCAAACTAACAAAATGCAAGCTTTCAACCGGCATGGTATTAAACATGATAGTGTTATCAAGGATGATGGAATTATGTTTGTATTATGGTAATTATGCCTTGTGCTGGTTTGCCCAGTGATCAGTTCTTGGGGGGGGTCGTTTATCCAAATGGCACCCCAGTTCACACAGGAGTGTGAATTGGTCTTCCCATCTTGCTGGTTCTTGTAGCTTGAAGATCACAGGTGGTTTAGGTCAGTGATCTGGTTTGGTGACCATGCAGGAGATGGGGGGTCCTTATCTGATCCTTTCTGTTTGCAGGAGGTTGTTTAGATGGTCTGGTTAGTGGGGAGTTTGTGTTATATATTATTGGCCAGCATTCCTGGGGGGTTGTTGAAAGAGCTGGTCTCTTGCTTGAGGCTTGTGCTGTCTACCTTTGAAACATGCAGGGACTTTATCCTACAACCGGCTATTAAAAGATCCCCTTCAAATGTGCTTTCAATGTAAGTGATGGGGGCCAAAATCCACAGTGTTTCAACACAGTCATTTTGTGCAAAAATGCATGTAAAAGTTTATTTTAAGTATATGAGGCTTCAGCAGTCTGAGTTAGTCATATCGAGTTGATATCTGCCACATTTACAGTCTTTTCAGCATCAAATTCCCTTTTTGTGTCATCAAACAGTGTTTCCTTTTTGAGCTGTGGTGGAAGTATAGTAACAAAAAGATATATATAAACTTTTAAATACATTTTTGCATAGAAGGAGGACCGTGGATTTTGCCCCTCATCACTTACATTGTAAGTGCATTATGAAGGGATCCTCTAATGGTCAGTATGAACGGGAGGAATGATTACAGCAAGAAAAGCCTGTACTAGCACAGGCAAATGATGTAAACTAAGTAAATATCACTTGGGACACAAAGTAAGATCATAATAAACAATATGAGAAACATCCAATGTTACATTTGTTAAACTGTGTCATGTGTGTGTTGTAGCTGCTGTGGCGCCGGCGTTGCTGCAGACGCAGAGGTCACCACACAGATCATGGCGTCCAACGTGGAGCTGCACACACTCAACACCGGGCGACCTCCTCTCGTTGCCATGGTAACCCGACAGCTGAAACAGATGCTGTTCAGGTGAGGAGATTAAACGAAGAGATAGATGTGTGCAGGACAACAGGTTCAATAAAGGGAAGTAACACTGGTTTCCCACAAAAATACATCCAAAAATGTCTCAATAATTGTTAAATAATTATTTGTGTATTGTACAATGTTTTCCCCTGTCTTAGAATTAGAATTTAATTAAGTTGTGCCCAGTTAGATTTTTTTTATCCAATTTTAATCATTGTCTATCTTGTTCAACAAGACATTTTTGGATTGATAATTATTTGATCTTGATCATGTATTGAGTCCCGCCATGAACTGTACATATAATGACGTCAGCACGATGTGATTAATTTAGTGTCCATAAATGCCCGGCTCTTTGTCATGTTGGCCATTTGCCTGATGACAGAGATTAACAGGACAGAAAAGTCACATCACTAATAGTCTGTTGCATGTTGTAGTGACGTCTCTCTGGTTTTTCAGGTACCAGGGTCACGTCGGGTCATCTCTGATCGTTGGAGGAGTCGATGTGAATGGAGCTCACCTGTACAGTGTTTACCCACACGGCTCCTACGACAAGCTTCCCTTCCTCACTATGGGTATGCGTTAATGTGTATGAGGCTGTGCAGGTGTCTGGGTGGTGAGATTCTGAGAAAAACCTGCTCATTTAAACCTGACTGAACTAAAAGTAATATTTGATTGTGGTTTCAGGTTCTGGTGCTGCAGCTGCTGTCTCTGTATTTGAGGACAGATTCAAACCAAACATGGAGGTGAGACTGACATTCAGTAGTGGTTTGTCTGTTATTCTAACTGTAGATCACCCAGTGCAAATGGTACAATCAGGTTAATGGGCAAAATATCTATTTTGTCTGCAATAATCTGACTCGTCTTCAGTCTGCTTTTGATGCTTTCCAGTTATATTTTTTATTCTTTTAAATGCAGAAAAGAGCAAGTACACAGTATTTTCCTCCTCCATGAGTGACTCTGACTATCCTGCCATTAAAACTTTTACCCACATTACTCTTGCTGAGTCATACAAATACTGAGGAATTTAGCTTTGTTATTCAACATTTATATTCAACATTTGATTTAAAAAAAAGAAACAAGTTTCTTATCTAGAGTTAAAGGCTGATTGTCTTTTTCAAACTGTAAAACTGTATATGACTAATATGACTAACTCAGACTGCTGAAGCCTCATATAAGCTTCAGATCAACCGCACACAAAATGACACACTGTGTGGATACACTGTGGACTTTGACCCCCATCACTTACATTGAAAGCACATTTGAAGGATCTTTTAATAGCCAGTATGAACAGGAGAAATAACAGTGAGGAAAACCTCTTTCACTGTTCAAATGGACACCTGACTGTTGCTTTAAGACACTCTTGAAAAACTGTGAACCTGTCATTTAAGTTTGAAATTAAATTAGCACAAAACAGTGAAGCACTCCTTCAACAAGGCCACTAGAGGCTTGACTGCACCTCTAGTGATGTTATGTTCAATATTGTCCTGTCCTTAATAACTCTTCTACAGTAAATTACTTCCTTTCCTTTATTTTCCTCCTCTTCCTCTCTCCCTCGCAGCTGGAGGAGGCGAAACAGCTCGTACGAGACGCCATCACCGCTGGGATTTTCTGTGACCTGGGTTCAGGCAGTAACGTGGACCTATGTGTCATCACCCAGGCCGGGGTGGAGTTCCTGCGAGGCTACGACAAACCCGCGACCAAGGGCAAAAAGTGAGCCACAAATTATATATTATAGATATATTTTCATGAACTGAATATATTTGTGTTTCTTACATTTCATAGACAAAAGGATTTGGTAATTAATTGAGAACCCCCCCCCCCCCCCCCCCAGTACAGTGCACTTTAGGATGATGAACAACTCTAATTAATACACTTTTTGCCTTTGTCTTGCAGGGAGGGACAGTACAGGTATAAGCGCGGCACCACAGCTGTCCTCACCAAAACCATCACCCCGATCTCTCTGGATGTGGTCGACGAGTCTGTTCAGACCATGGACACTGAATAAAATACTCCATATGTAGTCGTACATCAGTGTACTGGTGAAATAAAAGCATGTGGTCAAAGGGTTTAGAACTGAACTGTTTAGTATCTATAAAGCATCACTGTTAAGGAAGTAGTTTTCCATGACATCATAGTTTTATGCAATAAAAACTTTTTTTTGTTAAATGATTAATGTCTGCAAGTTATTTGTTGACCCCACCTGAAGGGCCAGGAGCCTGCTCTTTTACTTCCAGCTTGTTTTTCTTTATTTCTTCTCTCTAAAACTTTTTCTAAATCTTCCAAGTTCCCAAGTGATTGGGGCCAAAATCCACAGTGTGTCCACACAGTTATTTTGTGCAAAAATTCATTTAAAAGTTGATCTTATATGAGGCTTCAGCAGTCATATCAAGTCATATTGAGCAGATATCTGCCACCTTTACAGTCTTTTTAGCATCAAATTCCCTCTCTCATTCATTTTAGCTTCAGATAAACTTTTAAATACATTTTTGCACAGCAGGAGGACTGTGGATATTGTCCCCCACCACTTACATTTTATGTAATTACAGCAAGAAAAAAAAAACATTTCAATGTTCATTTGGGCTCCTGGTTGTTGTATTAAGAAAAACTTGAAAAATTGTGAATCTGTCCTTTAAAAGCTTGGCTGTTTCATGTTTTGTACTATAAGAAGGTTGCTAGACCTGAGCAATTTTGATTCTTGAAGCTATTATTTAATTGAAATACAATTATTAATTGTGATATATTATTATTATTATTATTATTATTATTATTATTATTATTATTATTAGTAGTAGTAGTAGTAGTAGTAGTAGTAGTAGTAGTAGTATCATTATCATTATTATTATTATTATCTTTAAAGTATAATTTTAAAATTTTATTCTATGTAAACTCTGCTTGTAAAATCTATGTAAAATCTGCTTGACTGGCTTTTTAAAGAGATTTCCAATCAACTTTCTTCTGTTTCCATTCAGTCTCAAGGTGCGTTTCAGTCGTGAAGCGGGACGAGCTCGATTTATGAAGTAGTCTCACTGAAACGTACAATGAGTACGCTGAGGCTCAGTTCCCGCCCATGTGGCGATTTCAGATAAACCTCATCAAGCGCTCCCCAAAAGCTTGTCCCGCCCACTTAGTCCATGCTGATTGGTTGATCCGGCGAAGAGGCGTCGTTTGAATTTCAGTTGGATGCTGTTGTTGTCGGCTCGGCGTCAGTCGGACTTTTAAAGTTGTGTTTCCAGTGTTTCAGGAATTATATTCAGCTCCACAGGTGCGTTTAAAGCTCTTTTATTGCGTTGATAAAGTTTTACAACTGTATGACTTCTGTTGCAAACATAAAATAGCACCTAAAACACACGTTAACGTTAAACCGACTGAGGAGCTAACGTGCTAGCAAACACATAGCCGTTATTTTTTAAAAATATACAGCAACACGATGTTTTAGCTTTAAAATAACTTACTCATGTTGTGTTTAATGTTAGGAATATACGTTAATGTTCCAGTTGTGGGTTAAAATCCTCCATATCTTCCTCCTAACGTTACTCTAACATTGATTTAAATGTTTGGATGGGTTTGAATTGAATTTAGCGTTAGTTAAAGGACATGTTATTTGTGTAAACAGATCATGTGTTTTATATTTGTAATTAATTTCGATCACTGTTGATATGTGTTTTGGGGTCTTTTTAGTCTTTGGTCTCCAGGGTTATTGATTTTGGCAGTGATTTATTAGGTGATTTATACATTTTGTTTTGGTCAATGAGGGTCTGAGGATTTGATTGTGAAAGTTGTTTAAGTTGCTTCACTATTTTTGCACTTTTTCTGTTGTTTGGGAATGTAAACGCAGCCCCCTGGTCTTGGCTTGTATGAATATTTGGTGTCTTGTAGACTCATGCAGGCTGTGAACGGTCGTATTCATGACAGGAGCTTTAAAGGACGGGCCATAATCATTCCTCCTGTTCATACTGAGCATTAGAAGATCCCTTCATAATGCACTTACAATGTAGCTAAGTGATGGGGGACAAAATCCATTCTTTAATTCCAGCGTTTATAATAAAAACAGTAGACTACACGGTGTAGCGGTGTGGTTTGCATCTTAACCACACTGATGATTTGATCTTGCATCAAATGTTTTCATTAAGGTCTTTGTCCTGATTAACTAACCTAAATTGTGGCTTCATAAAATAAAGTAGTGCAAAATTAGGGCTGCAACCAATGATTACTTTCATTATTGATTAATCTGTCAATTAATGTCTTGATTAATTGATGAATTGTTTGGACTATCGATTAATCAACCAAATGTTGCAGCTTAGCTCAATTAATAATGCCACTGAGCAGGACCCTAAAGCTCCAGGGTCCCTGTTGTAAGGCAGGACATGACCTTTGACCTCCCTGTGGAAGATGAAGTTATCTGCCTCTCATGAGGGGCGACTTCCTTAGACTACAACTAAATCTAGAGGAGAGAATGAAGACGTCACCTGTGGCTTTATTGTTAACAATACATACAAAAGAGTCAAATTAAAGGAATAAAATCTCAAATATAAAAGTCAGTATACACGTTTTCTAAGGTGACGACTTCCTGGTTTGTTTTTTTAACAAATGAGCACATGATGTCTTTCCTCTTGCAGGCAGATCTCGGCTGCAGTCTTTTTCTTCTTGTGTTCCTGACCTGTGTGTTGGAGGCGATGCGGCATGATGATTCAGCCAGCCGGAGGAAGGGCAAAACCCCTAAACGTCGGCCCCCGCAGCCGGCCCCGAGTTCAAAGACCCGGTCCCCGAGGCGGAGCGGAGTTTCAAGTGAGAGTGATGGAAGCAGCGGGGCTGACATCCTGCACTCATGATTATGTTCCAGTCACAGAAATAAGCCACTGCTTTTGTCAAATCTAAATATGAGTAAAACTCTGAAAACCAGGAAAGGTCACCTAACAACAAAAGCCCTTTTCAGACACGGAATGTGTTACATCTCTGGCGTCATGAGAAGAGCGTCCTCAGCGACTTCAAATTGTCTCTTTCACAGCGTTTCATAGTTTAATAAACTGATTTTGTTTTCTGTGTGCATCAAAGATGAAGATTGGATAAAAAAAAAGCATTACAGTGATCTTAGAGTACGGAACAAAGCCCATGTAATGTCTCTACATGTTTGACTGCTGCTGTGGGCTTTATGTTCATCTGACAGCGTTCAGTTCAGTCTTGTGTTCAGAGTGTTTCAGAAATATTTCAGGTCCGATCTCAGACGATCGCCATTGTGACTTACGTAAAGTGACCTCTGCGCTTTTTCAGACATGAGACGAACATGTTAAATTACTGTCAGATTAACATGAAGGGAACAAGATAATGTTTGAATTTTCATTTAAAAAATGACTTAAATGATAAATCGATTATCAAATATGCTGCTGACTGATTTCCTGGCGAACAGCTAATCCTTACATCTCCTAACCACTCTATCTTTTTTGCAGAGAGGCCTGCTGGGACTCCCAAGAAGAGAAGGTTTCGTCCAGGAACTAAAGCCTTAATGGAGATCCGTAAATACCAGAAGAGCACCGACCTCCTGCTCAGGAAGGGACCTTTCTCCCGCCTGGTGAGTCAAACCGCAAGAAACCCCTGAGGTAAACATTCACAGATGGGGCAGGATTCATAAAATCCAGAGATCAATCTTTGCATTTGCGCCTTTACTCAGTAAACATGTACATTTGAGCTAAATGTTGTTCGTCTGCAGTGGTTACTTGTTGTAAATGGTTGAGTTAGGGCTGCAGGATGTATAAAATGTCTTCATTGTGGAAATGGACTTATTGCAACGTGCACAAAAAGGCATTGTAGATTAAAAAGTAACGTCTTTCTGCATTTGCCCAAGAAAAAAATCCTCAGTCCAGTTTTATAACCAGGAAATGTGTTGACACTTCAGCCTGTAATGTTCAAGGATTCATTTACATGATTAAAATATAAAAATTATAAAGACTAAAGCTCAAGTTAAGAGAAAACTGAAATTTCAGAGGATTTCATGGTTGTGTGGAAAGAACTACAGACTGAATAAATACAGTAATCTTTAGATATATAATTTGTGAATTGCAACAGAAGTTTACTTGTTTTCTTGCTCCTGTGTGACTGAGGTCCCGTTTGATTTAAAAACCTTTCTTCCTCCTCTCGGTTCAGGTTCGCGAGGTGTGTCAGAATTTTTCCAGGGAAGCTCTCAGGTGGCAGGTGTATGCTCTTCTGGCCCTGCAGGAGGTAAGCAGCGTCCTCGAGCAGCACAAACACCACAGATTCAGAGGGGAGGCTCAGGTAGAGTTTACTCGAGACAAGTATTTCACTGGAGGATAAAGTATGAACGGAGTTGCCTGGGTGCGATACTTTGGGTTTTAAAAAAAACGCCAGACACTGAAAACCTGGACTTCTTGAAGAGTCAAATCTAAAAATATACATCTGATTGTAGAGTTTATTCACTGCACTTCAGCTGCCTTGATGCCTGAAAACTGTAGTTTGACTTGAGCACAAACGGTGCAGAATGATTGGCTGATCGGAAGCAGTAAAACTCACTGAACATAAAACTATGAGATCGGTGAGTAATTAAGTTGTTGTGTTGACAAGTTATTTTTGTTTAAATCAGTCAATCAGCGACTAAGATCCATCTCTACGTACGTCGGTATTGTATGAAGACAGACTGAGAAAAAAAACGAACTTGTCCTTTTAAATTGTTACAAAAACATTGCTTTGAATTTTGTCGTTAAATCTGTCGTGATCTGACTTCACCTGCGTCCCTCCCTCTTCCTCCCAGGCGGCCGAGGCGTTTCTCGTCATGTTGTTCTCCGACGCCAACCTGTGCGCCATCCACGCCAAGCGGGTCACCCTGTTCCCCCGCGACGTCCAGCTGGCCAGAAGGATCCGAGGAGCGGAGAACCTATAAAAACCACAGACAAGGACAAGAAGGACTTTTTTTTTTTTTTACAACTTTAGTCTGTTATGATGCTTCGATACTGTGGGACTCTACATCCGTGTTTGGCTGCAGACATCAAACTGGAACTTCAAGATGATGAAATTCATTGTTTCATATCTAAATTAAAGCGAGATGAATCTGAAAAAAATGTACATTTTGCCAAGCATGGACTTAAATTATGTAGGAACTTGAATATGTAAAATGTTTGACGCTTTTCTGCTTCAACATCTTTCAGAAAACTTTAGGTTTCATGTTTTTGATATAGTTCATAAAAAAGGACGCAAGTTCAAGTTCAGCTCCTTTTTAACAATAATCGTCCTTGTCAAGCGGCTGTATTTTTAAACATTGTTGAAGTATTTTTATTGTACAGAATAGACTAAATATATCTGCTGTTGATGATCACTGCTCTGTGTTTTATTGATTTTTTTTTTTAATATTATTGATGTGTGCATTTTGTGTCCATTTTAATGAGTTTCAAGTACATTTATTTTGTGAATAAACAGTAAGATTTTTTTCTATTATGTACCTGATGTCTTATTTTGGATGCAAGCAAACATTTAATGTCATTATGTCTCCTTGTATGATGTTACTGGTTGTGTTTTTTCAGTTAAACAGGAAAAAAAACTTAAAACATAAAAGAAGCAGGTTTGGTCCAAACGCAGCTGAGGGATTGAGGGAAATCTCCAGGTCTATCTGTCTTTTCATCCTCGAGCTCTGATCCCAGATGTCCTTTTAAACACCCTTTGTGTTTTTTAATTGGTCCCAGGGGTGAGGCCCCCCCCCCGCCCATCTGCTCACCTGCCGGCCAATAAGATCACTTCTTACCTGCGCCCTGAGCTAGCTGGGCCTCTTGTTTACAGGTGTGTGCCGGGACGTCACCTGGGACAACGCGAGGCGGGAGGGACTGGTGCTGATCCCGCTGTCGGTTCATCTGCAGTGGAAGCTGATCTCAGGTCAGGAAACCGATCCCAAAACCACAAGACAGGCGGCTGCAGAGAGAAACACCTGGAGGAGAGAGAGAGCGCTCAGGTGGTTGACAGCCGGGAGGAAAATATCCAAAGTGCACGACAGAAAACACAAAACAACAAAGCAAAGAGAGGAGGTTGTTTTTCCCACATAGAGTGTTTTTGGTCGGAAGAGAAGCTCAGGACTCTCTGAAGCTGCTGAAGTCGTCTTCTTAAAGGTTCATACAGAGGAAAACACCAACCAGGAGCTTCTAAACTAGACCGGTAAGATCTCATTCATCTCCTCCCTCCTCTTCTGTCTACCTGGATAAAACGGTGAAAGCTATGATACAATTTTCTTTACGACTGACATCTTCTGGGTATCTGCAGGTCTTTAAAAAGCACTGAACTCAGTTCCCTCAAAAAAGTCCTGAGAACATATTAAAGGCTTAAAATTCATTCACAACATTTCCTCCAGCTGTTGACTAACAGATGTTCTACATCTATAAACTACAAGTGATACTGGTGAGACAGTGGATTGTGCTGCAGGAAGCTGTTTCATCCTTTTTTTTGTGGAGTTCAGTCCTGCAGCAAACACTCACTGCTGTACAGTAGCTAAGAAGCTAATCAACAATAGCAAAAAACTCATTACGCCACCTGTCTATCTGGTCCAGCTCATGTTTATTGTATAATTATAATAAAAGAACATTTTTACCAGCTGGCTTTTGAGAGTTTTTATATATTTATATTTTTTAAAAGTCAAAAAAGCTTTCACACACTGAAAGATGTCTCTTTTATTTTTATGTATATTTTTAAAAAATTGTTAGATAAGGTTTTGTAACAGAAAGCAACAACCGTTATGTCAGATCACTTTATGTAATTCTTCCTCCCGGTGTCACAGTTTGGCTCTGTGTGTTTGTGTCCGACATTGGTTTATTAATAGAGACATTAAATGAGTCTGTTTTTAGTTCTCTACTGAAGGCTGTGATTACCAAGTGGACAGATAATTGTCTCCTCTACCTTCTCAGGACAATCATGATGTCTCCAGATGACCGAGCCCTCGAGGACCTGTTGTACTGCAGCGACCTTGGTGACGAGGTGGAGGCAGGGGAGCTGGGCGGCGCCCCGGCAAGGACGGAGGAGAGCGCTGCCATAGATAATGTGAGCATCAAGGCAACATCGTTATTAAAGGATAGATTCACAATTTTTTAAAAGTGTGTCTTAAAACAACAGTCAGGTGCCGATATGAACAGTGAAAGAGGTTTTCCTCGCTGTAAACATTCCTCCTAAAAGATCTCCTTCAAATTTTGTCCCCCATCACTTACATTGTAAGTGCATTATGAAGGGATCCTCTAATGGTCAGTATGAACAGGAGGGGTGATTATGGTCTGTCCTTTAAAGCTCCTGTCATGAATACAACCGTTCACAGCCTGCATGAGTCTACAAGACACCAAATATTCATACAAGCCAGGACCAGAGGGCTGCATTTACATTCCCAAACTACAGAAAAAGTGCAAAAATAGAGAAGCAACTTAAACAACTTTCACAATCAAATCATCAGACCATCATTGACTAAAACACAATGTATAAATCATTTAATAAATCACTGTCAAAAGCATTTACTATGTAACACTTCAGAGTAAATAACTTAACAGTCTGTTTTACAGTGGTGGAAGAAGTATTGAAACATTTTACTAGTAAAGTAAAAATAGAAATACTGTAGTATGAAGTAAAATTCTTATATTCAAAATCCTACTAAAAGTGAAAAATAGTAGTACAAAAGTAAAATTTGTATCAAATTATTGTCTTAAAGGTCATTTAATTTGCTTTTTTCGGCACTGATCAAGATAAAAATATGTCACAGTAAAAATAAATCTCAATAAAGTGATCAAACTTAAGTACAAATATAAAATACATAATCTGTTTTACTTGTAAAAACGCGATATGAAAACTAGCTAGTACATATAGCTGTGAAATAAATGTAGTGTGGTAAAAATTACAATATTTCCCCCATGAAATGTATCATAAATTGGAAAAACTCAAATCAAGTACAAGTACCTCAGAATTGCACTTAAGCACTGTACTTAACTTTAAGCATTTTGTCAGGCTAATAAATGGAAAAGTAATTCTCTTAAATCATATTTTGTACAGTACAAAAGAAAATGGGATTTACTTTCCGCTTCACACAAATCACATTTTTTATTTACTAACCATGAAGCGATCAAAAGAAAATTAATCTACGACTGTTTTGATAGTCATTTAAGTCATTCATCAAGCAAAAATACCAAACATTTGATGGTTGCAGCTTCTCAGATGAGAGAATTTGTTGCTTTTGCTTTTAATTTGAGATATATTGAATATATTTGTTTTTTTTTAAATTGCAAAGCAACAATTTGATTTGATGATGTCACCTACGGTTGCAAGTAACGATTATTTGCAGCCCACAACTTTACTGTTGTGGTTCACTCTCAGCGCTCTCATAGCGTCGTTTTCAGAGAAAAAGCTCTTAAAAAGCCGCTGTAAACTACCTGCTCAGCACCAAACGGCAACATAGTGGTTAGCTGTAGACTAGCTGGTGAACATAGTGGAGCATTTAGCAGCTACAGAGCCAGATATTTCTCTCAGGAGTTGGTGGAGAACAAAAACAGAGCTAAAAGAGAGTGAATATTGGACTTACATTCACCAGGTGGACAGAAACACGACTCCAAATGAATGATAATGTTGCTCCGTAACTGCTGGATGTGGAAATAAGCAACTGTTTGCTAACAAGTTCAACATATCCACTGAAAAGATGATGATGTGTCAGTGTTGTGTTCACAAAAAAAAAACCAAACTTGAGGAAATTGTGATGGTCATTTTCACAACTTAAACATTTAGATTCTTAGTTTAAATTTCGGTAAAATCCTCCCGTCCTGTCTGGTTGTCACCAGTAACTTTCATTTTTATCAATGAATTGAAATCTTTCTCGGACTCCAGACTCCAGCAGCTGTTTCTATCCAGGAGCCAATGACATGTGCCGGCTGTGGCGAGCCGGTGTGCGACCGCTTCTTCCTATTGGCTGCAGGCAGCGTGTGGCACGGCGTTTGCCTCCGCTGCAGCCAATGTCATTGTGAGCTGCAGACACACCCCTCGCTCTACTGGAGAGATGGAAACATCTACTGCCAGCAGGACTACTGCAGGTCAGAAAAAATATTCAGTACGTTAAATAAACTGTACTATATAACCTGGGTTTGGAATAATTTACAAGAGAAACTTCAACTGGAAACGCTGCCTTCATATGAGACATGCAAGCATCACATTTAATATGAATAGTCTCTCTCATGTCTTTTGGGTCCTGTTTTATTTTCCTGTGTGTGACAGCTGAAAATTAATGATGTTATGTTCTTATGGAGCCCCAGTTTGTTTCTCTCATGTCGTAGCGTTACATTTGAGTCACAGAGCTATGGAAGCACATTTCCACCAGTAAAAGAAAAACAACAACAAAAAAAATTTAAAAAATTGTAAGCTTGTATGGTATGCCAAAAAATTTCACTTACCAAGTCAAAATTGTGAGACAAAAATTGAACATTATGAGATGAAAAGACAAAATTATGAGGCAGTAAGTCAGAATTTTGTGATTAAAATTCAAAATTAGGAGATAAAAGAACAAAATTTGGGGATTTAAAAAGTCAAAATCTTGAATTAGGTCAAAATTATAAGATGTTAAATCAAAATCATGAGATAAAAAGTCAAAATCATGAGATAAAATGAGAAGTTTACAATCTCATGACATACCATGAGCATTTTTTATAATAACTTTTCTTCTTGTTTCTTTTTTTTTTTGGCATAAATGAGCTTCCATAGAAAGCTAAAATACCCATTAATTACTTGGAGATTATTAATTGTCCTCTGTGGTTTGAAAACTACGACCACATTTATTAAAGTTTTTACATACTTACATACTTCCACAAATGGAGGATGAATCAGTCCACCTTTGACAGTTTAGAGTTTTTCAGAATAATAAAAACAAAATATTTCAGGATGTTAATTCTTTCCAGGTTTGGATAAAATTTGTGTTTTCTGAGGTTTGGGTCCTCAGCAGCAGCAGCCGCAGCATCTCCCGACCTCTGGACGACCACTCTGCTCAGTATTTATTCTTTTTTTTCTCTTCATGGTCAGGATGTTCGGAGGTGGTCAGTGCGCCCGCTGCTTCCAGCCAATCCCAGCGTCTGCTTTGGTCATGAGGTCCGGTGAGCTGACCTTCCATCTTCACTGCTTCTCCTGCGAGGTTAGCTCACAGTTTACAGACATTTACAGAAACCTTTCTAATTCATTCATTCATTCATCTTACTATTAATACAAAAAAAGGGCAAATAAATGCAGATGTTTTTAGGATGATGATGTTTTGCAGGAGTGTGACGTCAAATTAATGCCAGGGAACCTGTACTGCATGCAGGGCCAGAACCTCTACTGTCAGGCACATTATCACAGCGATGGGAGCGTCCCGCTATCCCATAACCCGCCGCCTGAACCAAATCTGAAAGAAGGTGAGTGTTTGGAAATAATATGTAATTTCATCTCTGTTGTACACACAACACCACAAACCTGCACCCACATGTTGTGTGTTGTATGTTTTTTAATGCTGAAGCACTTTGAGATTCACTGCAAATGAAAAGAGCAGTAAAAATTAAATGTATTAATAATATTTTTATTATATTTAAACTATTTGTCCAGCTGAAATTATTCTGAAAGGTTTGATCATTAGTCTTCAAATTTCAGTTTGCTGCCAGCAGGTGATAAAAATTCTAAATCATTAGATAAAAAGACTAAATTATTTGATTTAAAATCAAATTTTTGAGATAAAAATTCAAAATCTTGATTTAGGTAAAAATTACGAGAATAAAATTCTAAATTTTGGATTAAAAATTCAAAATTATGAGATGGTTAATCAAAATTAAAAGATAAAAAAGATGAAATTATGAGATAAAAATTCTTAATTATGAAATAAAAAGACAAAAGTTTGAGATTAAAAAGTCAAAATTTTTACTTAGGCCAAAATTATGAATTAAAAAAGTCAAAATTATGAGATAAAAAGTGTCAGTTTGCTTCCAGCAGGTGCAAATAGTAAAGTACAGATTTAATATTTGTAAAACATGATTCTTTGTTTCTGTGAAGCTGTAACATTAAACTATGTAGAGGATCGTAACCGTGGTAACTGCGTCTGTGACATCACTGAGACTGAATACTAAGAACATTTGGTACACGACACTCCAGACCTTCAGCTATCAAACAAAACCCTGCGACTCTGCCTGTACATGTGTGAAACAGCTCAAAACCAGATCTCAGGTGACGGGGAGGAGTCTGTCAGCAGTCCCGAGCCACGATTGGATGACAAGGTGACAGGTGGGCGGACCCGCAGGCGGACCAAGCGAATCAGGACGTGTTTCCGCACTGAGCAGCTCAGAGCGCTAGAGTCATATTTCGCCCAGAAGCACAACCCTGACGGAAAAGACTGGACCTGCCTTACCCACAAGACGGGCCTGCCCAAGAGAGTCCTGCAGGTAAGAAACTTATAAAACCAGTGACATCACAGAAATCGTCCTCCAATCCAGACGAAGTACGAGGTCATACAGTTTTACAGAGTTGAATTAAGTTGTGAGTTTCAGCTTCAAGTCCAAAGAGCAGCTGCACCTGAAACCACAATCAGGTGCCAATAAGACAGCTCTGGAGTTGTTTGAATATATATATATTAATGAGTTGTTTTTTTTTTGTTTTTTTTTACTAGACCAATTTGAGTCTAGTTTACAGAAAATGTAGAGATGAGTTGCATATTTTGGATTTTTAAGTCCACCTCCTTTCATAATATATCCTGACCAATACAGGATTTTGAATACCAATATTAATACTTGAGAGTTTAAAAAAATAACATAAATAAACTTTTTTTAAAAAAACAACTGCAACCAAGAAATTAAGTGTTTTTTTACAGTTGAGACATAAGATGTAATTTTAAAGTTTTTAACAACATATTACATATATTTTGTGGGGAAAACAAAAAAACCAAAAAAACTGCATCATTATGACATGGTATCTGAGTTAAAGGACGAGTTCACAGTTTTTTAAAAGTTTTTTTAAGCCTAAATGAACATTGAAACCTGTTTTTCTTGCTGTAATCATTCCTCCTGTTCATACTGACGATTAGAAGATCCCTTCATAATGATGGGGGACAAAATCCACAGTCCTCCTTCTGTGCAAAAATATATTTAAAAGTTTATCTGAAGCTAATATGAAGTTTCAGCGTCCAAATGAGTCAAATCAAGTAGATATCTTTCAGTCTTTTTAGTGCCAAAGTTCCTCTTGTTACTATACTTCCACCTGCAGCTCAACAGGGAAACACAAAGAGGGAGTTTGATGCTAAAAAGACTGTAAATGTGTCAGATATCCACTTGATATGACTAACTCAGACTGCTGAAGCTGAATATAAGCTTCACATCAACTTTTAAATGACTGTGTGGACACACTGTGGATTTTGGCCTCCATCACTTCCATTGAAAGCACATTTGAAGGATCTTTTAACGGCCAGTATGAACAGGAGGAATGATTACAGCGAGGAAAACCTCTTTCACTGTTCATATGGACACCTGACTGCTGGTTTGAAAAAGATTTGAAAAATTGTGAACCCATCTTTCAGATTAAATCTACATTTACAGACGTTTTGTGCCTCGTATGTTTCACCTGTTTCACATATTCTATCTCAGGTGTGGTTTCAGAACGCTCGGGCTAAGTTGAGACGCTCCCTCTCCACCGACGACTCTCAGGTTCACTCCCCCTCCACTCCCCTGAGAGGCGTCACCGCGGCGACCGGCTCCCCGCCTCCGGCCCGCTCCCCTGCCGACCAATCGCAGCCCTTCCCCACCAGCACCATCGACGAGCTGCAGCTCTCCCTGCTCACCGCCCCGCTCAGCCCGGCCCTCAGCCCGGCCGTCAGCCAGTCACACCAGCCGCAAAACCCCGCCTTCTTCCTGGACTACGACTCCCAGAGTGCACCTGGCTGTACCTCCTCTCTGGAGGCCTACGGGGACTTTGGGGAGGCCAGAGGTGGAGCAGAGAGCGAAGCTGATCCTGAAGCTGATCCTTTTAGACCACATTACTGCTAGACAAGGCTACTTCAAAAAAGAGTAAATACGCAGCTTTAAACTAAAAGAAAACATTAAAGCTTCCCAAATTTTAAGGATTTCTTTCTTTTTTTTATTTTATATTATTGTAAATTATTCTCATTTGGGTTTTTTGAGTGACAGATGATGTCACTTTGAGCTCTGGGATTTCATAAGCGCTTGTCATCATGTTGTAATCTGCTAAATAATTAATCTATTAAGGAAAAACTACTGAGGAAAATAACAGATTCATGAGTTTGAAGACTTAGCCGATGCCAAAACACTGTAAACTGTCTGACGGTTGGCTTTTCACTCTATACAAACACATTTTATATCCACAACAAACCAGCACATATTGTGTCATTTGGGTTTTAATCAGTTGAGGTGAACGGGAGACATTGAATTTTCACTTACCTCCACCTGTATGAGCTGTTTTTATGTTATTACCTGAGTGGTGAATAAACCATCAGCTGGTTCCTACATCTCCTCTCTTCAAGCTTCTTATTTGTGCATCACAGCCAGCAACATGTTTACATTCTCTCAAGAAAATTTGATTGATGCAATTACATGATTATTCTACATAAATACAGTTTAAATCCAGGTAGTCAGTAATTATAAACTGTATCTCTCTTAGAAGCAAGGAGTCAGTCTATAAACAGAAAGTTTGCTGTTCGCCTTCATGTTTTCTTCCGAATAAGTTTGTCTCACCTTGAGGTTTAGTTTCCGACCTGTCTGATTGTCTCACTGCTCATGTTTCTTGATCCATCGGACTTCTTTTCAGCTATTAATTTGGTGACTACATACCCAATAAATTCAAGAAGTACATTTAAAATTTTTTACATAAAATCTATCCAGTGAATTCTATAATCTCCAAATATGTGGATGTAGATTACTTGTGCTGGTGAAACATCACTTTCTCATACAAACAATAAAAAAGCAATAAGTGCTTAGAATATTATAGAAATATATTCGATGAAACCCTCTGAGGTCAAATTAATTACCCTTTTCTCATGTCTTTCCTTTTTTTTTAAAAATCTTTTAAATATTTGTGGCTTTTTTCTGAGTTTTGCTCGTCAGATTCAACAAACTCTCACAAACTTGTAGTAAATCTGGTTTCAGCCTGATGAACGTCGCCTGAGATTTCATCATCAGCATCATCGACGCCCCTAAAATGTCAATGCAAGGCCACCTGTTCGGCTCCGTTTGTGGGCGAGTTTCATTCACAAAAATGTTCCCAAAGAATCAAAAGAAGAATTTGAAGTTGCTGCTGTCAGAAACCAGCGGACACATTTATCAGCGTCAGTAGTCGTATTAGAGGAGCTGAAACTATTAGAAAACATGAATCCGTCAGAGCAGCAGCTGCACTGTGATAGAAATAAAGAGGGAAACACTTTGACATGAAGTTAAATGCTAAACATTGCATTTCACTACACATATCACATGTGTGTGACAAAAAAAACCTTTGAATCTGAGTCTTAAAATAGCCTGAAACTAGAAGTCGTTATAAAATCAACACCTAGACGAAGACGCATCTGTTGTCATATAATTGGTTTCGGAGTGACTGACTGGTTTGTCAATGAGAAGATTCCTCAAAGACCAGACCGTCTGAATGACATTCTTCCAGGTATGTCTGTGTTTACCCAGCGAGACGACCTTCATGACAACCGCCGTGACAAAAGAAGCCTCAAAACCGCTCTCATCTGTCTCTCTTTCTCTCCTCACAAACATCTTAATGAATTGGCTTCTTCCTCTTTGTGGATGGCCTCGTCAATCAAGCAGCGATAATTAAGACACTCGGGGTCTTGACGCTGAAGTGGACCGATGTTTCTCAGCTGAAAGAATGAAGGTTAGGAGGGTCGACACAAATGTTTGCCTGCGTCAGAGGGGCGAGGGGCCAATGGGTAACGGCAACCTGTGACCCGAGCGCGGCGGGGGGGAGGATGGAGGGCGGGCAGTTTTTAAAAAGGTCAGAGGCGACGAATGTTGGAGAAGATACAGCAAGTTTACCCGTGGCACAAGGTAAGAAAACTGTTTTTTTTTAACTGAATTTTTGTTCTGTTTGTTTTGTCCCTCCTCTTCTTTCTTCATTGATGCTAACAGGTGAAAGCAACTTCTTTCTCATCTATATTTTTGCACTTTTGAGAGAATAATTCTTACAGCATGTTGACATCTGAAGCAGTCAAGAAGTTGCACAGTGATGCAATTCTGCAGACATGAGAAGCTACAATAGCTCCTGTTTGTTAAAAATGCTGCTGTGAGACTTATTTATCATTATTATTCAACACATTATTTAACTTATTTGCCCTGATGAAGGTCTACTAATTGACGGCTTTGCTTTAGTTGTATTGGACCTTCTCCTCTGCACTGATTTGTTGGGACTTGTTGCACCTTAGTGTTGTTCTACGAGTGTCTATGAATGTCTCATTTTGGGAGGCGTCTCTTCTTTGAGTTCACGTTTTCAAATCTGATTTCGAGATTTAACCATTCTTTTGAGACTTTGCATGGCCTGGCTCTAAGTTATCTTTATGATGTTTTTATTATTTCTGAGAAAAGCCTGATGGTTTGCCCACATGGTAAGAAAAACTCAACCAGTCAAAGTTTCCCAGTGTTTGTCCGAAGGGTAATTCACTTTCTTGGTTCTGAGTTTTGAGTGTTTGAGAATCGTAGTTTTTCTTCTGGCAGGGTAACTCATTTTTTCTGTATTTTGTCTGGTTTTAATTCAGCACATTGTAAATGTACGATAGATATGACTGCTGGGAAAATGCACTTATTCTTACTTGAATCCTTCTTGCAGATAATCGGACATTTCCTATCGATTCATCCACTACTTAAGTTTTATGTTAGTGGACGTTTGTTTGTTGGCAGGATATCTTCAACACTACACACCAGATTTCAAAAACATTTTGTGGAAAGTTAAAATAATAGTACTAATAGTAAAATAATTAAATAATACAATTAAACATCTTATATATGAATTGTTGTTGATATATACTGTAACTTTAGTGTGCTTTTATATGTACTGTAACCAGGGCGTCCATGTGTTTGCTCTCAATGGCTGTTTAAATAAAGGTTATATACACTGTTATGCTTTGGGGGGCATTTTGTTAGCATGGTTTGGGTCCACTTGTCCCCTTAGAGGGAAGGGTCACTGCAAATCAATACAAAGTTGTTCTGATTGATCACCTTTATCCGATGATGAAACATTTCTATCCTGATGGGAGTGGGCTCTTCCAGGATGACAATGCTCCAATTCACAGGACACGAGGGGTCACTGAATGGTTTGATGAGTATGAAAACGATGTGAATCATATGCTATGGCCTTCACAGTCACCAGATCTCAACCCAACTGAACACCTATAGACAGCGCTCTCCACCACCATCATCACAACAGCAAATGAGGGAATATCTACTGGAAGGATAACGTTCATCCCTCCAGTAGAGTTCAGAGACTGTAGAGTCAAAGCCAAGGCACATTGAAGCTGTTCTGGCAGCATGTGGTGACCCAGAACCTTACTAAGACACTTTATGTTGGTTTTTCCTTTAATTTGTCACTCGTCCGTATATGTATATATAGTCAAAAGTCTGGACGCACCTTCCATTCACTTGAATGAGAAAGTGTGTCCAAACTTTTGACTGGAACTGCACATTTACATGTAGAATCACTGAAGAGTTTGACTTTAGACAAAATTTGATTGTTTTGTGTATCTCTAACTGATTATATGTACTGTGTATATGCCTGTTTTATGAATCAAATATTAGTTGTTTTTTTATCATTAATACTACTAATAATTGAAAGCGATCGTAATGATCCAAATCTGTGTTTTGAATTTTAGCCGTGGGTTATCATTTTGTTAAGATGCATTCCTTTGTTATAGTAGTTAATTAAATAAAGCAGAATGGTAAATTTTAGATGTAAATATGTGGGTGAAAATCTGAAAAGCTTGACCTGTTTTGCGCCCTCTTTATTTCCAAGACTCTGAGTGCTATCAGTGTATGTTTTGGATAATTTCTGTAAATGTCTTTCATTTTCTCGCTGTTATAATGTCGTCATTTCTCTCTTATACTGTCCTATGAGTTACAGTATTGTGAGTTCTTTTGCATGATTATAAAGTTGGGTAAGTAAGTTGGTAAAAAGCAAAGAAACAACAGATAAAAATATAAAATAACCTCTTTTCCCTCCTGACTTGTTTCTCTCACCAGATGAGACTTTCTTTCCATCCCGGGGTCTCACAGCTCACCCTCCTCTCCCTCGCCCTCCTCTGCCCCGTCCCATGGGCCGTCACATCGTACCCCCACTCCCCCACCGCCCTCCTGCCCACAGTAGACGGACCTGACCTAGAAACTGCCTTGTTGCAGCTCCAGGCTGCTCTGGAGGACCTGAGGGATGACGAGAACCTCCATACTGAAGCCTGGGCTGTGTGGCCCCAAGACCCCCGGCCTGTCCTGCCGCAGCGAAGGGAAGAGGAGGAGGAGAAGGAGGCGCTGCTGAGGGCCCAGAGAGGAGACCTGATGGCCCGGCCGCTGATGCCCTTCCCCGGGGGTTACTTGTTGGAGAGCATGCACTATCAGGAGGGAGGAGAGGGGGAGGACGGGGGGAAGAGGAACGAAGCTCTGACCTCCATCGCCGGAGGGCTCCAAGCTGTCAGCCGGGAGAAAGGAGGATTCGGCTTCCGCTTTGGGAGGAAGAGATGGACTGACAGGGGATGGAGGGATGAAGGGAGGGGGAGCACGGAGGAGGACAAGTGGAACTGAAGAGCGACAGGTTTCAACAAGAAGGAGTAGAGGAGTTTAATAGAGTAGAGGAGATAAAGAGGTTGAATTCAGTAAAAATATGAGGGTGGTGATACACTCAGCAACTGTTTTAGGCAATAAACAACAGGGTCAAAAACACATTAAAATGAATTATGGCAACCAAATGTTGCTAGAAAAGTTGCCCAGTGGATCACTGCCTTTAAAGATAAGAAGCAGTACAGGTTGCACTTAAGTTTGAGGAATATTTGAAAGAACAGAAAAGCAGATTTTAGTTAATGCTCAGAACAACATGACTTACACAAACAAGACTAAATGCAAGAAAACAAATGGATAAAATGTATATGCTTGAATAGTGTTATATTAATTGAACGCTGCAAACAATTTCGAAAGACAGCAGTGAGAGACTTGTTTTTCAGTGCATGTATGAATGTACCGATAGACGAACGGCAGGCAGCGTGTTCACTCATCGTCAGCGTCAGATGTTAACTCCTCTCTGCAAAAGTGAATGTAAATGTTAAAGTATCTGTCAAATACAAAGTGTAATAATATATGTATATAGAAATATTAAAAGTAGGCCTTTGTACATGTGTTAATTTGTTGCAATGAATAAAGAGTTTTTGGAGTTGGATTTTTGATTCCTTCATGATTGTTTCGTCATATATTTTTGCACGTTATTCATTTTAGCAAGTTTATTGTAAATCTCAGCTGCTTTGAATCAGTGTTTTCTATCTTTAAATTCTGTTTTTCTTCCTCTATAGGAAGCCAGTGTGGTTTGGATTCATTTCACTACAGTAATTTTTGTTTTATTTGTCCAGTTTTTGAGATGTTTGTCTCTTACATGTCTGCTGGCACTCAAAACGCAACAGATGTGATTGGAAATTCATTTTTGATGGTTCTCAAAGCTTTGAAAAATTATATGCTCCATAGCAACCTCTCTCTCAAAAGACAATGTGCAGGTGACTCTATTTCCTTCATTTTGAACAGATTTATTGGAACTACTGTACTAGAGTTTCTAGAGAAGAAACTGTCCCTAAGAAAACTTGACAGTGAGGTTTATGGATTATCCTCCACGCTAACTGAGATATCCTCTCTGGATAGACTCATTGCTGTTGAGTTTCAAATGTATTTTGAAGTCAAAAGACAGGAAAATGTTTAATGATAACACAATGTGATTTTTCCTGTATAATATTTGATTCCACCGAAGGTGAAACAATAGTAGGATTTAATAATTGAGTTATAAAGATTTTTTTTCATATTTGAGGACTTCAGTGAAGTGTATGGAGCCCCAAGGTGTTTAGGAGATGTAATTTTATCTCCTGAACATTAGAGTTCAAAAACTTTTAAATCCTATTTTGAAATTTAATTCGTGAAAACCAGTGGTGGAAGAAGTATTCAGATCCTTTACTTAAGTAAAACTACCAATAAAGTAATGTAAAAGTACTCCATTACAAGTTAAAGTCCTGCATGAAAAATCCTACTTAAGTAAAAGTACATAAGTATTATGAGCTTGATGTAGTTAAAGTATTGCAGTAAAAGTAGTGGTTTGGTCCCTCTGACTGATATATTATTATATATGACATCATTAGATTATTAATAGTGAAGCATCAGTGTTGGAGCAGCATGTTACTGTTGTAGCTGCTGGAGGTGGAGCTAGTTTACACTACTTTATATACAGTTAGCTAGTTAAGTCCAGTGGTTCCCAACCAAGGGGTCGGGCCCCTCCAAAGGGTGAACCAATAAATCTGAAGGGTCATGAGAGGATTAATGGGAGAGGAAAGAAGAAAGAATGAAGCTCCAATACACAAATCTGTTTTCAGTTTTTGGACTTTTTAGACAATTTTTAGACACGTGAAATGTGACCCCGACTACACACTGCTTTTTGTAAGACATCAAAAGCCAAAAAGGTTGGAAACCACTGGTTTCATCTTTAACAATGTGTTGTATCTTAAAAGTTTGTTATATTATCCATTGTGTCAAATCTTCATCAGAAAAGTAACTAAAGCTGTCAAATAAATGTAGTGGAGTAGAAAGTACAATATTTCCCTCTTTCCACCACTGCTTACAGTTTAAGTAGGAAGTCCCTGTTACGTGTTAAAAACATATTCATACATGTATGATATCAAATGATCTATATTTCGCTCGGAAAGGACTTTACACCTTTAAACCCATATTTTCAGATTTCCTCCGAAGCGCCGTCAACCCTGACTGTGTGGCCAAAACCTTATTCGGTTAAATCTGCCTGGCAACATGCTCTGAATTATTTGATTGGATGTGGCGCACTATATAAACCAGCGAGCACGCCGCGTGCATGTTGGTCCAGTTTCCTCTTTCTTAACTGATATCACGTCGCAGCTTGCAGCCATGAATCCAGCAACAACCTGGATATTTTTATTTTGGGCAGTCTTTTCGCCCAACTTAGAGCCGATTAAATGCGGTAAGTTCACTGTCGGCGGTCACATTTTGAAAACGAAAGTTAAAAAAGCAACTGTCGTCTCCATTTCCCAGCAGTTTATAGCCAACGTTAGCTAACGTTAAATTAAGTAACGTTAACCGTTACAGCCAACGGTTAACGTTAATACTGGATGCGTTGGTGGGTTTTTTTTGGATAAAAGGTGAAATGTACCGATCACTAGTTACCTGTTTCATCTAATGTTAATAACATGCTGCTTCTCTCACCTGTTTTTTTGACCTGTGCGATAACCGAAAATATGACGGTTTAGTGCAGTGAATGAGTATCGGTTAACGTTACCTGTAGTAATCAGCTGTAAAAGCGTTAGCTGAGCCTCCTTCATTACTGCGTCATGTTGTTTTCCTCTGATATTAATGACAGCAGTGTGCGACATAAAAGGAAATATGTAAAATATCAGCTTAAAAAATTCAAAATTCCACCTTCTTAAATCTGACTATTTTCTGGTTTCTTAAGTTCTCTATGACAGTAAACTGAATAGCTTATATTTGGGCTGTGAACAAAACCAAACATTTGAGGACGTCATTTTGGGTTTAGGTAATCAGTAATCAGTGTTTTTCACCATTTTCTGACATTTTATAGACCAAACAACTGATCAATTAACCGATAAAATAATCGATATATTAATCTATAATGAAAATAATCGTTAGTGGCAGCCCTAGTTATAATATTTTATCAATATATAACTATGTAATTGATTATAGGTTTTTCCACACAAACTGTATCTTAATCCCATAGATTTTACAGATTTTGTGAATATGTGTAATATATTATTAATAGACGTCTTTTCGCTGCATTTAAACTTGAAAATCCAATATGTGTTTTAGGGCTAGTCGATTAATCAATCAGTCAATCAAGAGAACATTAATTGGCAACTGTTTGTGAAGTTTTTCTTTGTCGTAAATTGTGGTAAACAAGACATTTGAAGGTGTCACCATCTAAGAAATATAACTATTTTATACTACATTTTATAGACAAAATGATTAATTGATTATCCCTAATATGTTGTCAGATAGAATAATATATTTTATATAATATTTGTCAGGTGTCTTTGCAGTGAAGTAAATTAGTGTAAAAAATTGGTAACTTCTAGTCAGCCTGGCCTGTATTACAGTTGCATTGCATAAGTTTGAGGCTGGTCTCACAGTTGCCACCTGACTTGATCTCAGGAGAACAACAAACAAAAGCAGAACAGATAACCAGGAAGTTGCAGTTGTGGTGCTTCCCTGACAATGTAAAAGTCTTAAGTTAACACCCGAGGCTGTGGTGACCTGAACTATGGGAGAAAGTATAGTCTGCTTTATGCCATCTGTATTGTTTCTTGCAGGAAAGTATTTGTTAAAGTACTGTCCTGGGAGGTTTTAATATAGATGCAGTCATCTGGTTCTGGTTGACAACAATATTTAGAAGTGTGCTTGTAATCACACATAATGATTTGGTCATTCTGGCATCCCCAAATGTACTTGTTTAACAATTAAACCTTACAGTTTAGTCTCAAAGCGTTATCATTGAGCTGCCTATTGGCTCATAACAAAATTAGGGTCAAGTCTGTGTTTTTCAGCAAGAACACAGTTGGAGAAATGTGTAGCCCTGTTATTGTTATTGTCCACATGACAGACATGACTTCTCAGGAGTCTTACAAATAATGCCACAATAATTTATGATGATGATGTCAAACCTGACAGATGGAAACGAGGACAGTCCATGTAGACTAACCATTAACCTACAGCTTTTGTTTACCTTTACATCCCCAAGGTAAACAAATCTGTTTCACTGTTGACAATAAGCTGTTGGTGATCCATTGTCATCATCATCATACACCATCATATTCATACACCTCTGTGCCGTGTCAGGCAGACCAAAATGCAAAAACAGCAGCTCCATAATTCATACTCCTGCCCTGCGTTATGTAACTTCCTCTCTCTTAAGGTAAACCTTCCAAATATGAAGCCTTGCATAGATATAAGGCAAAGTGCAGTTCTCTCTCTCACAGGTTGATACACCTATTCTAAAATGCCAAAACAAAGTGACATAGGACTCGAGCAGCAAAACTGTCTCAGTAGCATGTTCCAAACAGTGAATCCCCCTCTTTGCATTCCTCCTAAAAGGAAAAAAAACCCGTTGAAATATATCTACTTGGTGAATGGTCAGTATGAACATAAGGAATGATTACATTCATTTGAGCTCCTGACTGTTGTTTTAAGATTGTTATCTGAACGAAATAATCCCAAGCAGCAAAAAGTGTTAAAAGTAGAAAACTTGAACGCAGCATAATGTGCTGACTTTACGAGCAGCACCTGAATGCACCATGTAGAGCAGAAAGACCGGAGAAACAGGAAATAGCAGCAGTTCGTCGACGCGCCGTCAAGACGCCCTCAAACACCGTCCAACACTCGGATAAACTGAGTTTCAGAAACGTAAACGGAGTCTACTTTGTGGTGAAGATGTATTTCATCGCAGTTTTCGTCCTTTTGGGGACGGGACTGACGGTAAACAGCGGTAAGGGAGTTTTTTTACGCATTAATGCGATTCCGGTTAAAATCGAAAGTAAAATGGTCAAAGTTGTGACGTCTTTGTAATGATCAGTTTTCTGTTGATTATTTGAGTTTAATTTGTGCATATAGACTTACAGTTTTTCGGTTTTTGTAATGTACTCTTACTCTATAAGCCTTTTACATCAAAACAGACATGAGAAAATTGATCAACTGCTTAGAAAATCGTAATTTATCGTCTGCGTGTAAAACGTCGCCAGTAGTATGTTTGACAATATGGCCACGAATTTGATTATTTTTCTGTTGATGTCCATCTCAATTTTCCAAAAGCTCGAGATGTCCTCAAATTGTTGGTTTTGTCCAACCAACAGTCCAATACCGAAAAAGAAAGGAAGAATTTGATACTGATACATAAAAGAAAGAAAAAGGAGCAAGTAACCACAGAAAATTGGACACTTGTGCTTGAAAAGAAAACTGAACCAATTAGCCTAAATGATTATCAGAATGTGCCAATCTGATTACTGGAATAATAGTTACAGCTGTAAACAACATCAATCTACAAATAAAGTGGAGTAAATTAAAGAAAGTATAGTTTGTTACAGCAGGTTCGTCATTGGTATCAATAAGCTAGGAGTATAATCAGCTCGCTCACTGCAGGGATCCAAAGTCCACTTATAATTTATTGCACCAAGGTGACTTAAACAGACTCCACTGTGTCTGATTAAGAGCAGTAGTGCTCGAAACGTCACCTTGGTGCAATAAATTATAAGTGGACTTTGGAGCCCTGCAGTGTGCAAGCTGTTCATCTGTTTATTTCGACTATCATTGGTATCAGAAAGATAATAGTAGACATGATTATTCACTGTATAGTCACTTCTAAAATGAAAAATGAGGGAAAAAAATACATTTAAATCAATTAGAAGAAATGTTTTCTCTGCATTCAACATTTTTATTAAATGTATTAAAATAATTGGTACTTGGCTAAATAGATTGATCTGTTAATTACTGGTGGACTTCAGTGTTCTGGAAATGCTATGAAGTCACATTTTGGGAGTTACAAGTAGGCAGGTGAAGGTGGAACTGTTGTGATAAAGAGATTAAAAACAGGTTGGCAGGTGTGTGTGTGTGTGTGTGTGTGTGTGTGTGTGTGTGTGTGTGTGTGTGTGTGTGTGTGTGTGTGTGTGTGTGTGTGTGTGTGTCACTGAGGTAAGCAGACAACATTGTTAAGATATTATTGACATGATGCTTAACCGTAATTGGCTCATAAACAACCGTTTTATTTCCTTGTTCTTGCTTCTTTTCTCACTCGGCTGTATGCTGGATTTTTACCAATACAGTTGAGGGATATGAGGATTTAACTGCACTAACAAACCTCTTTATGATGCCCCCAAAAATATATATTTTAAAATCATTAAATTGATTTCATATATGTGTGTCAACTAGTCAACTAATGACTTTAACTAATGACTCCTATTCAACAAGGAAAATCTTTGTTCTGGGGCAGGACTAGTTACAGTTAAGTTTTTCTGTCTGATGGGAGGAAAAAACATGAATGAACGAATGAATTATCTGCCTGTTTTGATGCAAAAGGGTTTTAGTGAAAAAATAAAAATATATTAAGATATACAGTATATCTTTAATATAAAACTGTTAACCAATAAGTTTCAAAACACTATGATGCAAAAAGTAAATAATAATAAATTAAAGAAAATTATTAATAAAAAACTTCCCATCTAGTACTGTTGGGAAGACTTTAAAGATTATAAAAGTTCTGGATCACAGGACCCCAAGTTGAATAAAGTTTGTTGGAGGCTCTTAGTGCAAACTTTTATTTTCTGTAGGTTCACAAACATCAGGTCAACAAGCCATAGGGGGGCTGATAATTTCCATTTTAATCAAATTATTCTTTGTGATAATAATGATGTATATGCTTTAATCTCCTGAACGTATTGTTTGGCTCATACATGTGGCTAAATATTCTGATCGATGCCAGTAAATAGATTGGTAAGAGTCCAAAGCATTAAGTCAAATCTGCTGGAGCTCATCTACCTCGTCTGTAAACATGTCTGTCTGTCTTTCTCTCTGTGTGACTCTCAGAGAAACATTCCCTCACTTACATCTACACTGCCTTCTCCAAACCTGTCGAACTTCCGGGCATCCACGAGTTCACAGCTATGGGTCTGATGGACAACAGGATGATCGACTACTATGACAGTGATCTAAAGAAAAAAGTTCCCAAGGAGCCCTGGATGAAAGAGCGACTTCCAGAAGACTACTGGGAGAAAGGCACACAGTCCCGCCTGAGCAAGCAGCAGTGGTTCAAAGTCAACATCGACATCCTGAAGAAACGAATGAATCAGACTGATGATGGTAAGATCCATGAACTGTGTTAGACGCAGACTGGGATCACTTTTTGATGAATCAATAATTAACACTATGAAATTAACAACTGTAATACCTTTAGTAAAGATAAATGTTCCAGCAAAAATGAAGCTGTTTTTTTCCCCTTAAGTCAGGAACAAGTGATAACTTCTAATTAGCTTCAATGAAACTGTTTTAATTGTAATTATTTGCTGCATTTTTCCATGCCCTCATTCTTTGTAATTTATTTCACTGTCACTCCCCTTTAGATGTCCATATTCTTCAGTGGATGCATGGCTGTGAGGGTGAGACGAGGCCTGATGGCAGTGTGATGTTTAGTCGCGGCGTTGACATGTACAACTACGATGGACGAGACTTCCTGTCCTTCGATGACACCAATGCAGTCTGGGTTGCCTCCACTGATATAGCAGTCCCGACCAAGAGAAAGTGGGATGGTGTCCAGGTCCTAAAAGAATACACCAAAGGCTACCTGGAGAACGAGTGTATAGATTGGTTGAACAAGTTCATGACATACGGACAAAAGCAGCTGAAAGCAGCCTGTATGTATGACAGAAAATCATTTCTGTATTTTTATATCCATTATTACTAGAGATTATAGACGTGGCTTTAGTAATAGAAGGATTACTATGCAGGTTGTTAAAATGTCAAACATGAAATCAGCTGGTCTTGATATTATTGGTATTCACACAAAATCTGGCTTTTTTTTGTTTTCCTGAATTTTAGTATTTGTGATGGAAAATTGTCAGGTCCAGATGTGGCAACATTTCCCATCAACAAACAGCACTTCACTAGGATTATGGTTCAATAGTATTTTATTGACTCTGAATCCTTTTGAATCCACTGAGGTTCAGCTTTCAACAGTTGTAGTAAAAGTTAAAAATATCTTCATGAAAGAAGGCAGAAACACTTCAGTTTCGGTTCCATTTTACAACCTGTTGCAACAACCTGAAAGTGAGATGAGCAGCAGAAGATATTAAATATTGATTAAATATGTATCTGACAGATTTAAATAACTGCTATAACCCACTTGTACACTTTATTTTTCACAAGCTACTTGTTTCAAATAATGGAAGTCCTGATTCTGAACTATTAAGTTGATTAACTTAAATAATTAATGTGATATAAATTAAAGTTTGAGCGGGAGATTTTGACAACTGAAGCTGATTTAACTGTCAATATGTCAAGTTACTTAAGGCGTTAACATTCATTGACTGCAGCTGATAGAAGACGGACAGTGTCAGCTACAGTATATACTGTAAATGAGAAAACTGTTCTCCGTCTGCTCTCTACACCAGTCTTTGCTAATAAAAGAAAAAAAAATAGCTGTTGCAGCTCAGCAAATCCGGTACTTTGCCATCATGGAACCAAATACAAAGAGAACCGGCTATTGGAACCCAACCCTCGTAAACACCATATTCAATAACAAACATGATCTTCAAATCTCAGAAAATTGTTTGGAAAAAGAGCAGAAATAATGAAATGAAGTGTGTGTCGTAGCAGCAGTGTTTTTATGTTGCTAAGTTTAGTATCACCAGTATGTTTTTGTGTTATACTTTTGTTATAATTAAAGATATCATTGTCACTATTTGTTGTAGTAGTTGTAGCAACAGATTCTATTAGTTCAGTTTATTATGAGGATGGTACAAACAGCATCACATGTGGTTTAGCATAATGCTATGTAGCCTCCCTGTAAACATGAACTCACCTAACATTTTCTCTTTCCAGCTCCGCCAGAGGTGTATGTGTTTGCTACAAAGACCAGAATTGAGACAAACGTCAAGTTGACCTGCCTGGCCACAGGTTTCTTCCCAAAAGAAATCAAACTGGAGATCAAAAGAGACGGCCGCGTTCTGACTAAAGAGGACGGATTGGAGACCTCAGGTGTTCGACCAAATGAAGACGATACCTACCAGAGAAGAGACAGTGTGGAGATTTTAAGGAGTGACGTTGCTTCATACAGATGTGAAGTCACTCACAGTGCAACCAATGTATATGTAGAGAAGGTTTGGGGTAAGAAACTTTCTTATTGCAATTTACAATTTGTCACAGTTCAACAAAGTTGATTGGGGCAAAAATGCAAATGATCAGATGATCAGACAGGTTATAACCAAGACAAACATAAGAAAATGAGATCCACGTTGTATTAAATCAGATATAGTCTTTACTTAATCAGTAATGCTTCATATTGGACCTTTTTGTATTAGCTCAGGGTGCGATGCAGTAAGAGTCTGCATCAAAAGCTGCCTACTGTCAAGTTACTTCTTCACTGGAGGAGAGTATTATATTCAAAATGTGTTTAAATGTTTGTCTTTATTGAAGATGAGGTGGATTCATTCATTTTTAGCATCACAGTTAGTAGCTACAAGAGAAAAAACACAACATTAACTGGCAAGAACCAACTTTTTGAAGTTTGAAATTCAGGACTTTTTGGTAAGAATCCTTTTTGACTCTTGACATAGTCTCCACATTTCATGTTATTTTGTGTCATTAAATTGTATCTTATCACTTTTATCACATTATCACTGATGATCACGTCTACATTTTAGTACCATGCATCAATACTGAGTCACATGAAACTAAATATTAATGATGTTAAAAGTCAACTAAATGTGAAACTAATGTAAATGTTTTCTGTGTTTTAGATGGTTATTGTCCTGACCCGGCTGGAGGAAACAGCGTAGTTATTATTGCTGGGGCGGTTGTGGGCGTCCTTGTCGTGGCTGCAGTGCTGCTGGTGTTCTTGTATAAAAAAGGGATAATTGGTAGGTGTAATATATAATCATTGTGTTTTCTCAACAAGGTACCAGTGGAGTGTGATATGTTTTTTCCCATATTTTATTCAATATCCTTTTAAAAGAAAATACATAAAACATTTAATTCCTCAAAAAAACTAGATCTACTAAGAAAAGAAACTGATTCCTGCAAGTTTTCCAGCAAACAATTGAAAAGCTCTATTTACTTAATAGTTGTTTAAATTGATTTAAAGAGTAACTACACAGTCAAACTCTCCCAGCGTATTTAAAAGATGTGCACAGGATGACTGTAGGGGGCGTGGCCTCGTGGCTACGTAGTGCGTGATGCGGGAGGTACGGGGAAGTCGACGAGAGTGGATTAAGACTGACCACCGCTCAGTGTAGCATGAACAGATGTAGAGCTGGTAGTCAGAGATAACCGGCCATGAGCAGCTGCTGTCAGACTCTCTGTGTCCGCCGGAGCTTTGACCGTCACTAGAAGCACATTCATGGCCCTTTGTAAAAGTTTCTACTACGAGAAGCTCTCAGGTGTGTGTGTGTGTCTGTGAGGGAGTGTCAGTACGTAGCTGTAGCCCTGCGGTTTATCATGTTAATGTTTCCGTCATCAGTCTGAATGTCTTTATAATACAGCACATAATACATACATCATACAGCTTTTAATACAGCACAGTTAGTTATCAGCGGGCCCATGTGTTGTGTTTACTGCCACAGAAAAGGAACAAATTATTTGTATAACCAGGGTTCTCTGAGCAGCACGACGTCTCTTATCAGACCTGCTAACGTCTTCAGCAGCTCTGTGTGAGAGGAACAAACTGAGGCTACAGTTAGCAGAGTTCTGATATTTATACTTGATGCTGCAGCTGAAATGAACCTCAGAGTCTTTTACGTCACGATAAGAAAATTCGGCTGAACTGAAATTTAAATCCAAACAGACAGAAATGAGCTAATTTTGAGCAGAAAAAGTAGTTTTTACACACAATATAAGTGTTTTGTTGGAAAAATAGAATCAGAGCAGTAATGAATTCAAAATGCTTCGTCATTGCTAAATTCAGTCAAAATTGACCCAGAAATCAAAACTGATTCACGCTGCAGATTGTAAAAACAAACCCAAGTGGTCATGGTATTAGAGGGATACTGATGGTTCTTAGTGTTTGTGCCGTCCATTACAATCATGGAACATACAACCTGTCGGGTTTTATCTCTTACATAGACTGTATTTACACCAAGATTAGACAGATATTACAGTCTCTTCTGCTATAAGTCAGGAAGGTGAAAGGGTGTTAAATCATTGTTGGTTATCTGGTGCAAAGGTCTATTATTTAATGATCATGGACATCATGAGATGTTCACAGGTCACAGTGAATATCAGTCCTGTCAGTCATCATGTAGGAAAGGTTCTTATCTTTTATTTGACTGAGTTTAAAATCCCTTCATCAAAACTCTTCATCACTCATTTGTGCAGGGAGCTAAATATTGTGAAAAGGCACTATATCATCTATCTGTCACAATATAAAATATGCAACACTGTGAAAGAGGATTTTAATAATATCTTCCATCTCTATTACTAACATGCTAAACATTAGCATGCATCCTTATTAACATGTTAACATGTACAGCTGGTTTATATTTTCAATATGATCTGTGGAAGAATACATAATGCTAATATTCCGTCTAAAAGAAAAATGCTTCAGTTATACATATAGATTTCATTTGTGCAGCCCCCGAAGTCCCAAAAGATTTTTGTATTTATTTTGTTTGAGCATATTATGTGAAAAACATTCATACATTGCACACAAGTTGTTAAGGATGTTTATAATGTTACAACAATGACTAAACTAAGGGACTAAACAGTTTCAGACCATGTCATTGACTTGACATCCATGAATAATTGAGGGCCATGTTATAGAAGCACTAGAAGCATTAAGTAGCTATCCTAAACTTAAACACACCTTTTAAATAACTTGTTCCTACCAAATAATATGTATTAAAGATTGTTTTTTGCACACAATATAACATCTCTTTGCCACAAAATTAAAAACATCTTCTGTCTGGTCTTCAGGGTCTTTGTCCATAAAAATGTTTGGGGTCAAAAAAACAAAAATTACAAATTGAGTCTTTAAAAGCTGCTCAGTTAAACCACAAGTTCTGCAAGTTACTAATTTCAGATAATCATTTTTCTCAATTGAAAAATGGATATGCATGTTTGGAATTGAAATAAGTCCAGCTGTTTGTTTTGTCCCAAGTCATGATGTTCTTCAGTTAGAGGCTTTTCCAGATTTAGAATCAGTTATGTAGTTTAGGAGTAGTAATAAGTTCAGCTGTTCATTAATGTGTTAATGTTGTCTTTATTAACAGGAGGAGGTGGACGCAACAATCATCAAGGTAACTATTTTATTTCTTCTCTTTTACTTGAAGGTTACAGCTTTGGTCAGACTTACTTAGCTTATAGGATCAGACTGGTGTTAAATATATTTCTTATTGTCAACAAGTAAAACCAACAAAGTGATGAGTCTGTCTCTACATACTTATCAACGTCCCTCCCTGTCTGTGGCTCTCAACTTCAAGCTCGTTACTTCCTACTGAAGACGTAGATCAGAAATATTTAGTTTCATGTTTTAATTGTCTCAGTCATTTTGTCACTGTAGTTTTTAACAAATAAACAGAGGAAATAGTGTATTTGTTGGGGACTATTTTCAGCGGTGGATGAATCCACATTTGAACTGTTGTGAGTATTTCTGGCAGCAGGACTGTGTGTGCAGGATTGAGTCAAAATAAAGGACAGTGTGTTCATGTTGATGAAGGAACATGTCACCCAGTACAGCGGTGTGACTCATTGACCACAGAGCCACAGAGGTCAACAGAGCTCTACGGCACAGAGGAATAAGATATATCACACAATACTTGTTAGTATAATTAATAAATAGAAAGCAGTCCAGGAAGCACTGATTTGTTGACGGCAACTTAATCCTTTTAGTTAGTCCTGGCCAGGCTGTAACTTCTGTACAATGAACTTGACAATAGTTAGTTAAGCTGTTTTTGTTTTTTATATGTGTGTTAACTTTGTGTTTATTTACAGCTGTACCACTTGATGAAGGTCCTGCTGCCCAAGGTAAGTGCTTTACTTTTCTGCTGTGGATTCTTTTAAAGATTGAAATGTTAAATATTTTGGTGCTAAAGATGTTTATAATGTTACAACAATGACTCAGAGGGAGGAATGATGGACCTGTCTGGATAAACCAGATTTAACTGTTTAAGTTAAGTTAAAGTTTAAAAAAAGCTGAGACAGAGGTGGACACAAGTTGTTACCATGTTGGAGAGATATAATGAACTATACATTCATATAGTTCTTCTCTATCATGCAACTTGCTCTCATCACCTCAAAAGTGAGAATAAAATTTGATAAAGTTTTATTTTCACCTCTGAATTTCATACAGTTGAAGTCCTACTGCTCTGGGATTGTCCTCAAATTAAATCAGTGTTCAAACTGTGTATTTTTACGCTGTGTAATTTAAAGGACAATAGATTTATCTAATGGAGGGACTAAACAGTTTCAGACCATGTCATTGACTTGACATCCATGAATAATTGAGGGCCATGTTATAGAAGCACTAGAAGCATTAAGTAGCTATCCTAAACTTAAACACACCTTTTAAATAACTTGTTCCTACCAAATAATATGTATTAAAATAAAAAATATCTTCTTTCTGGACTCCAGGGGCTTTGTCCATAAAGTGTTTGGGGTCAAAAAAACAAAAATTACAAATTGAATCGTTAAAAGCTGGCCAGTTAAGCCACAAGTTTGGCCAGTTATACATCTGAAAATCACTTTTCTCAATTCAAAAATGGAAATTCATGTTTGGAATTGAAATAAATCCAGCTGTTCGATTAGAAGAGGTGTCCCAAGTCCTAAGTTAGTCCTCCGCAGTCTTTAAACTCTCACAATGTTCTTCAGTTAGAGGCTTTTCCAGATTTAGAATCAGTTATGTAGTTTAGGAGTAGTAATAAGTTCAGCTGTTCATTAATGTGTTAATGTTGTCTTTATTAACAGGAGGAGGTGGACCCAACAATCATCAAGGTAACTATTTTATTTCTTCTCTTTTACTTGAAGGTTACAGCTTTGGTCAGACTTACTTAGCTTATAGGATCAGACTGGTGTTAAATATATTTCTTATTGTCAACAAGTAAAACCAACAAAGTGATGAGTCTGTCTCTACATACTTATCAACGTCCCTCCCTGTCTGTGGCTCTCAACTTCAAGCTCGTTACTTCCTACTGAAGACGTAGATCAGAAATATTTAGTTTCATGTTTTTAATAAAGTCTCAGTCATTTTGTCACTGTAGTTTTTAACAAACAAACAGAGGAAATGGTGTATTTGTTGGGGACTATTTTCAGCGGTGGATGAATCCACATTTGAACTGTTGTGAGTATTTCTGGCAGCAGGACTGTGTGTGCAGGATTGAGTCAAAATAAAGGACAGTGTGTTCATGTTGATGAAGGAACATGTCACCCAGTACAGCGGTGTGACTCATTGACCACGGAGCCACAGAGTTCAACAGAGCTCTACGGCACAGAGGAATAAGATATATCACACAATACTTGTTAGTATAATTAATAAATAGAAAGCAGTCCAGGAAGCACTGATTTGTTGACGGCAACTTAATCCTTTTAGTTAGTCCTGGCCAGGCTGTAACTTCTGTACAATGAACTTGACAATAGTTAGTTAAGCTGTTTTTGTTTTTTATATGTGTGTTAACTTTGTGTTTATTCACAGATATTGCCGTTGTTGTCGTTCCTGCCCAAGGTAAGTGCTTTACTTTTCTGCTGTGGATTCTTTTAAAGATTGAAATGTTAAATGTTTTGGTGCTAAAGATGTTTATAATGTTACAACAATGACTCAGAGGGAGGAATGATGAACCTGTCTGGATAAACCAGATTTAACTGTTTAAATTAAGTTAAAGTTTAAAAAACACTGAGACAGAGGTGGACACAAGTTGTTACCATGTTGGAGAGATATGATGAACTATACATTCATATAGTTCTTCTCTATCATGCAACTTGCTCTCATCACCTCAAAACTGAGAGAATCAAATTTGATAAAGTTTTATTTTCACCTCTGAATTTCATACAGTTGAAGTCCTACTGCTCTGGGATTGTCCTCAAATTAAATCAGTGTTCAAACTGTGTATTTTAACGCTGTGTAATTTAAAGGACAATAGATTTATCTAATGGAGGGACTAAACAGTTTCAGACCATGTCATTGACTTGACATCCATGAATAATTGAGGGCCATGTTATAGAAGCACTAGAAGCATTAAGTAGCTATCCTAAACTTAAACACACCTTTTAAATAACTTGTTTCTACTAAAAAAATGTATAAAAGATTGTTTTTTGCACACAATATAACATCTCTTTGCCACAAAATTAAAAACATCTTCTGTCTGGTCTTCAGGGGTTTTGTCCATAAAAATGTTTGGGGTCAAAAAACAAAAATGACAAATTGAGTCTTTAAAAGCTGCTCAGTTAAACCACAAGTTCTGCAAGTTACTAATTTCAGATAATCATTTTTCTCAATTGAAAAATGGATATGCATGTTTGGAATTGAAATAAGTCCAGCTGTTTGTTTTGTCCCAAGTCATGATGTTCTTCAGTTAGAGGCTTTTCCAGATTTAGAATCAGTTATGTAGTTTAGGAGTAGTAATAAGTTCAGCTGTTCATTAATGTGTTAATGTTGTCTTTATTAACAGGAGGAGGTGGACCCAACAATTATCAAGGTAACTATTTTATTTCTTCTCTTTTACTTGAAGGTTACAGCTTTGCTCAGACTTACTTAGCTTATAGGATCAGACTGGTGTTAAATATATTTCTTATTGTCAACAAGTAAAAGGATTGAGTCAAAATAAAGGACAGTGTGTTCATGTTGATGAAGGAACATGTCACCCAGTACAGCGGTGTGACTCATTGACCACGGAGCCACAGAGGTCAACAGAGCTCTACGGCACAGAGGAATAAGCTATATCACACAATACTTGTTAGTATAATTAATAAATAGAAAGCAGTCCAGGAAGCACTGATTTGTTGACGGCAACTTAATCCTTTTAGTTAGTCCTGGCCAGGCTGTAACTTCTGTACAATGAACTTGACAATAGTTAGTTTAGCTGTTTTTGTTTTTTATATGTGTGTTAACTTTGTGTTTATTCACAGCTGTACCACGTGATGAAGTTCCTGCTGCCCAAGGTAAGTGCTTTACTTTTCTGCTATTGATTCTTTTAAAGATTGAAATGTTAAATGTTTTGGTGCTAAAGATGTTTATAATGTTACAACAATGACTCAGATGGAGGCAGCATGATGAAGGAATCCCAAATGTCTGAATAAACCAAATTTAACTTTCTTAATAAATTCAAGTATTTAAAAAAAGCTGAGACAGAGGAGGAGGAAGGGCCTCTTGTAGGTTGGCTAGGAGCCACTGAGTGGACAGGTGCAGTTGTTCAGACATAAATCACCAACCTGAGGCAGACCTTCTGGACACGAGCCTCTGCCATACATTACCAGTTCACCTTCAGAAGTCTAACTGGTACCAGTCATTTCTGTAAACACAGCAAGAATATAGACTTATAGACCAAAAGACAACGTTTTATCAGACACATGCACTCATATTAAGAGAAGATGGTCAGTAAGTCAAATCATTAGTTAAGGCAGCCCTGTCTGTAAACTCTGAATCATGAACTTCACACTTTCCTCAGTTAATGTTGTCTTTATTCAGAAAAACACTGACTGAGGCTTTAAAGGACAAGTTCACAATTTTTAAACTCTATCATAATCAACAGTCAGGTGTCCATATGAACAGTGAAAGAGGTTTTCCTCGCTGTAATCATTCCTCCTGTTCATACTGGATATTAAAAGATCCTTCAAATGTGCTTTCAATGTAAATGATGGAGGCCAAAATCCACAGTGTGTCCACACAGTCAGAAGTGAGGGAGAAGGAGTAGATGATATTTCTAGGATTTTAAACTGGTAATTATACTTTTCTTGTGGAAAAACTATATGAGAGACGTTATTATTAGACGTAGATTATTTTTATGTCTTTATACATGTGTGGAGGGGATCTTTAAGAAAGTAAACTTTGATTTAGCTGCGTTAACGTTACTCTGAAGATCAGATTAAAACTGAAATGAAGCAGCAGAGGTTTCATGACTTTGCGTCATTTCATCATCATTTCTATATCAGACCTGCTGTATGTCAGCATGAAGCAAACATACACATAAATCTAAAGAAAAGAACCTGAAAATATACCACTGGGGAAGTTTCAGCCAGTAGAGATGAATATATGATGCAAGAAGAGGGAGAGGAGGACGATGAAGACACAAACTGGAAGATTAATTGTTGGATTCATTTTTGTGTCTGTTGGTTTAGTTTAGTTTTATTTTCTAATTCTTCCTTTTACATCAACGTCACTTATAGAACATCAGTGTTCATTTTTGAGTCTATAGTTTTTCATGAAGAAAAACAGTGAAAACTTCAAAAAACATGTAGTTTTTGGATCCTGCTGTAGGTTCTTAAGATGCTTTGAGCCTCCTGCGAGTGTTCAGGAGTCACTCGTTCATCTTTGTTTGTTTGTAAGAGCGTCGTCAGTTATGATGCTTTTGGGAAACAAACCTCTGAAACTGTAGAAGGTTCATAAGATGGATTTTACAGTTTCATCATAGCTTTAAGATGCTTTTGGAGAAAAAAACCTGGTTGTTTGGTCTGCAGCAGGGTTTGACAGCTTTCACACCACCATAAATGATCGGAGCCAACGCACCATTATGTTGATTTTCTATGATTTCTTCCTCTCACACACGTGATGTTGACAAACCTGAGAATATTATAAGATCATGTAAAAAATTAACATTATACATTAAAGCAGATTGTAGTCTTCAATTTTGTGTGTTTTTTTTTATCATTGTCTCCCCACAACTTCCCAATGATGAAGACGTGAACAAACCTCCCATGAAGGACGAGAAGGAAAAGAAAGGTAAAAGTTTTCCTGTAGGAAGACATGATGTCAGCTGCTGAGCTACATGACTTTGTACAGATTCTGATGTCAGTGTTACATAATGAAAAAAAGTTTTGATAATGAGATCATTTTATTATTGATTGTCTCACCATATTATTAATATGAAAAAGGTTGACAATTGTTATGTCTAAATTAATAATCTAAATATGACCAAAGTCTGGCCCAACATGAGATCTTCAATACTTTAACTGTTTATTAAAAATCAAACTATTATGTTTTAGTTGACTTTAAAATAATTATTAATTATAAATCACATGGTAAAAAATGTTTGTTTTCAGTGTTTTGTCCATATTACCCAACTCTGCACCCACCAATGTTCATGTAATTTGAATAATAGATTAAAAAACAATAGATGACTGAGTTTAATCTTTGAAGTTTTAAACTAAACAGGAAGTGAAGTTAGGAGGTGCTGGTGTTAATGGTGTTACAGGAAACCATCAAAACATTTTGTTAATGTCTGAAACTGTTGTGATGTTACATCACTTTAATCTATTATATATCATCATTTATAACATAAAGAAAGCTCTTCCTCTGCAGACATTGACTCAGGTCCTGAAACAGTATTTTAAAGCATTTTATCTTTAGTTTCCGTTGTATCCTCAGTGAATAAATAAATCAAAAGCAGTCCAGAAAACACAGATTGGATATAAGCAGTTATTACATACCTCAATGCATTTTCTTTTCTTCACAGGGTCTGATGGGTCTCTCAACAGCAGTGACTCTGGTGTCTCTAGTCCCCCTGGTGGTTCTGGTAAGTATCTTCTGTTGACTGATTGAAATCTGCACCACACAGGTTCATGCTTTGGCAGCTTTAAGTGGCAACAAGAGATAAATTAAAGGTTTAAAGGAGTTGCACCCAAATTACCAAAACTTAACATACTATCTTCATGGCTAGATATTACTAGAGGTAACTGAGAAAATATGTTTTGCAATTTTGATAATTGAAAAGTTAATACCAAAAATGCATCTTGGCTTCACGAGATGTGTAGAAAAACAGCGTCAGTATGTGTACAGAAAGTAACACGTCTGTTCATTCTTGCAGCCAAGGGCTCAGACGACGGCTCTGCCAACGGCTCTGACGACGGCTCTCATGGCTCCGGTCAGCCTCTCGTTACTTAAGTCTGAGAGGAACCAACTCATAAGGGGAAAAAAAGCCTTACTACTGGGAAGAGGATATAGAGTAAAAAGGGGAGTTTGAAAAACCAGAAGAGACATTAAATTGACACAAAAAACGGGAACAAAGTATTTAATTAAGCTCAGAGAGTTTCTTTAAAGGGGTTTTAACTGATCATTTGATGATGATAACAGTAGCAGTAAAAAGACACTACTTTGTGGTTGTAATGTTTCAGCAGTGATTTTAAAGTACAGACACTACAGGGATTGGGTTTGAACTTTAGTAAGTGTGATAGTTTGAGGAGTCCTGATTACTCTGGAATAATGTTCCAACAGATTTCACATATTCTTTCTTTGTAGTTTTCTTCCATTGATTGCCTTAAATGGGTGAAAAAATTCTTCCATGACTCTTTAAGCTGAACCTCAAAGTCATGGTGAAAGAAACACTATTGTTTCACATTACTGAGGCAAGTTTATTGTGATCGGGGGTAAGAGATCCTGGAACGTCAAGTGGAAACTCAGGAAGGTGATTAGAAAAGTGTGACCTGTAAGAAATGAAACAAATGTGAAGTTTAACTTTTAAAAGGAATCTCTTTGAAATCTGAAAATATTGAAGTTTAGAGATCATTAATCAGTTACACTACTCAAGCAAATGTTAAATGCTACAGTAGATTTATACAAGAGGGTAAGAATAAGTGTTTTTTCTTTAAGTTGCTGTTGATGGATGATCTGTTTATCGTATTTCAAACAAAATCTTTGTCAAATATGATTAGAATTAGTAACAGCTGGATTTGGTGAGACATTTTTAAAAGCCTGAAGACAGATCATGAAATAAAGTCAGAGTTATGAGGTGCTGAGCAAAAAATTCATGCTTGTAAACTTAGTAAAACAACTTCAGTCAGGTGCCCAGGTGGTGGGCTGCACTAAAGAGGGAAGAAATGTTTCAGGTTCACTTAAACTTCAAAAGTCCTTACTTATAAGTATGAATTATCTATTATATACATGATGTGTATGCATTATGTATATTATTTTTTGTAAATAATACTTTTCATTGAGTTTATAAGAAACATTTTCAATTGCAACACTACTTTTTGCCAAAATTCTGATCTGATACCATAAAACACGCTAACATGCCATAAACACGCAAATTTAAGCACTTTTTAAATCATATATTAAATGATATGAAAGCAAATTCACTACATGTTTAGACTTGATTTTTGCATCTGTACCTGGTGTGTTTTCTAAATACAATCATTAATGAAATACTTGCTTTATTCACATATTTTATGTTTTTATAAATGTTAATCCTGTGTTTATTTTTTTTTCTTTTTCCGGATCTGATGTGAATGTATTGTAATCCACATGTTGAACTGATTTATTTTCTTTTTAGAATTACTTCTAGTAAAAAGTGTAGGACTAATGATGACATTGTCTAAACATCTTGAAAATACACTAAAATATTTCTACCAAAAAAGTATCAATTTGTCAGTCTAACAAATCTCCGCTCAGTCCAAAAACCTACACTATCATAGAAGTGCAATAAACAGATTAATTTCCTTGCCGATTCTGTTTTAGTCTCCTGTTTGCTGTTTTGATATTCTCCTTTTTTTTGTTTTATCATGTTTTAATCATATTTTGACTCATGCAACATGAGTCAAATGTCTACATGTAAGCAATTGCGTATATGTTAATGTTTAAATAAAGGAAGTTGTGATTAAATCATTGTTTATATGAAGTGTTTTATTGGCTGTCCTGCAGTAGATATGTGAGAGTTTTGTAAAGCAGAAATATGAAATGTGGCAGCAGTTAAACTCTCCTGCTGTTTTACAAATAATTCAGGCTAACATGCTGCTATCAGGCTAAAATAATCCTGTTAATTCTCATCAAGCTAATTGGATTCTTTCAAGGCAGTTTGAGGATTAATCTGTTAAACCTGGATAAAATTATCTTGAATAATGAATGCAATGTATTATGTTTGTTACTGCTGTTATTTTATATTGCGCTACACAATGTTGCCACAGTTTTCACACTTTCATCACCGTTAAAGGACACATTCACAATGTTTCAAATCTGTCTTAAAACAACAGTCAGGTGTCCATATGAACAGTGAAAGAGGTTTTCCTCACTGTAATAATTCCTCCTGTTCATACTGGCTATTAAAAGAGCCCCTTCAAATGTGTGTTCAATGTAAGTGATGGAGGGCAAAATCCACAGTGTGTTCAGTCATTTAATGCAAAAATGCATTTAATCCTTGTGCCTTGCTTTAAAATAAGTAAAAATTTTAACCCTCAGTCAGTATTTTTGATTATCAGTCTGGAACATGGCAATAATTAGCAACTTAAGCAATTCAAGAGACATAAATCAGCAAATTTTTAAAAAATACCATGGGAATCACTTACCTGCTAGTTTCACATACATACACACACACACACACACACACACACACACACAGAGTGACAGATATGCACTTGTTCTGTCACTCCAAGTGTAGGTGAAGTTCAGGTTAAATTCAGCTCAATGGGACAACTCTGCCACCTGCTGTTGTAAATATGTACCTGCATTGAATAGTAATAGTAAATATATTTTATAGATAATCCTCTAAGCAACGGAGGATTTGCCACTAGGTAATGTGTCTGTGAATGTATGTTGACAAAATACTGTTAACAAACTGAAGGCACATAAAAGTTGAGCTGGCTTTATTTAGGTGGATATTATTTCAATTCAATTCATTTCAATTCAATTTTATTTAGATAACACCAAATCACAACAAAAGTCATCTCAGGGCACTTTCACAAGGAGCAGGTCTAGACCATACTCTTAAGTTTACAGATTCACAGAGAGAGAGAGAGAGAGAGAGAGACCCAACAATTCCCCATGAGCAAGCACTTGGCGACAGTGGTAAGGAAGAACTCCCCTCTAACAGGAAGATGTTGCTCTGTAGAGTGTGGTAATATTTAAACGTGCAGATAAGGTATTTTCTATGGTTTACCTGCCTTATGTGTAATGTAACTAGGTTACCCAATTGTTATTATAAAATGAAAAATACTAAAAAAAAGTTTAAAAAAAGTTAACAATTCGGTGAGAGAAATCTGCATACACTACAATGTCCTGCAAAACTTGATAATGCATGAAATGCCCCTGGCATAGCCCCTAGTGGAAAGCAAGGCTAATAGTATGCACTTGCTCTCTAGGACAAACAGGAGAAAATTGCCCAATCAGCTCTAAAATAGTAAAAACTACAATTTTAAAGCCACAGGTTTCAATTTGAAACCCTTATAAAATAGAATGCATGGTTTTATGCTACAATAGTCATGGAATCAAAACAGACAGTTTTGATGGATTTGCATAGGGCCATTTTTTCCATAAGGATTTGAGTGTCTGTATTTTGGTTACACACACACACACACCACATTTAGACATCCCCACTGAAGATGCAATACACCTGACTGCTGTATTCATACTAGAGGCCCCTAGTGCCCCTAGTGGAAGCCAGGAAAGTAGCATGCATTTGGCACACAGTGTTTGTAATGAAGGTCCTCTACACTACTAATATTTTGTAGTACTAGTATTTTGTAGCACATTTGCGTACAGTAGTGGTAAAAGTAATAAGGCACAAACTTGAGGGGTTAGTGGCTGGTTTGGTTACCTCAACATAATTAGCTCATTGTGGTATAACCTTTGATGGTGGATTAAATATAGTTAACTTTTACTTGATTGTGCAATAATAGAATGTGTAGTATTTGTGTAGGTCACACACCTCTGTTGTGTCTCCTCTCCAGGGTGTTTGGGCTAAAAGAGTCCCCAGTATCTGAGCATCAATTTAAAGGTTCTAGGAGATACCATGTGGAAATTAGTGTAGGGGTTTTAGTGGTTAATCTGCTGTTCAGGTTTTCTATGATTCTATTGTAATGTGTAACATTAATTTAGATTAGGTAAACTATTTGACATGGGTGTAGTATAAAAGTATTTCAATGTGTTTGTTGTGTTTTTTGTAGTTTTGATGTTAGGGGAAGGGCAGACTTCCCTACTGTGGTTCCCAGACTGTGGTAGGGATTGAGGTCATTGCAGGTGGCAATCTATATAAGGCTGCCAGTTTCCATCAAGCGCTGCTGCTGTCAGGATCACATGCTGCCTGTGGTCCACAGTATTTTATGTGGAGAATTATGACTGTTGTACTATGTCTTCATTGTGGACAAAATAAACACCTGGTTGCTGTTGGTTGCAGTTCCTTGAATGGCCACTTGAGGCTCCAAAAGTGAGTCAAGCCCCAAAGACCCCCATGTTATAATGCCCAATTTTACAGCAGAAATAAACATGTTTACAACCTGGTACAAAAAATGGTTTTGGTCTCTCTAGCTAATTTCCCCCTTCATAACAACTGTAGGAGGGGTGATTTTTTTAATAATTCACCCATTTACATTTTTTTAAGCCGTAAAGTTATGCATAATTAAAAATGTGGCCGCTTTGAGTGACAGGTCACTAGCCACTAGGTGGCTTGTTTCAGCAACCAGACTTCATTCAGCCCACCTGGGCTCCACCTCTTTGCCCATTTTGGATTAGCCAGGAGGTAGGCGCTGCCAAGACGGCGACAGCCAGAGCCGCCCACTTTGAGCTTCAAAACTGCCCTTCAGAAACCAATGGGTGACATCATGGTGGCTACGTCCATATTTTTTACAGTCTACGGTCTAACCTCTGCCTCAAGCCTCCTGCTTCAAATTCCAGCCGCTACATGACCATCCTAACAAGTGGTGTCAAGAAGCTGGGGCCTGCATCACAGAGAGGAGTCGAAAATGACTAGAGGTGGACAGAAATATGACTAGCAGGAAGAGCCAGATTATAGAGAGATTCCTCTTTGAGCTGGCCTCCAAAGACTCAAGAAAACTCTTAAGACATCTCTTTTATATGTTTTTCAACCAAATGTATCCGTATTTAATTTTTTATCGCAACAAGTTAATTTGTCTCTGATTTATTAGTAACATTAAGTCTTATTTTTAAGTAAAAACATACAGTATTTTATTTTGAAGTAGACGCCGCTGAAGATTTGAGCGTAGTCAGACTAAACTTTATTTGACACTTAACTCAAGTTATTACAAGCCAAATAAAGCCTGAACATAAGCTCCGGAAGAAGAGGAAAAAGAAGAGGAAGAAACAGAACCAAAAAACCAGAAGTGAAGCTGGCCTAAAGACTCTTTCAGAGCAGCCTGAAACGGCTTGATTCTTTACCAGAATTCAACGCCTCTGCATCTACTGAGATGTGCCACAGCTGATCCGGGCTCTTTCACTGCAACACCGCTGGAGATGCTGCGTCAAACAATGGTGGACCTGCCAAGATGACGCCTCTACCATGACGAGACACCTCAACAGTAAGGCATAACATGGCTTTGTGATCAAGGGTTGATGTGGAATAACATGTAAGTTAAAGAGTTTATTTAGAGAAGTTGAATTAGCTTTCCCTTAGCATTCCCCGGTGCAACACGTTAAGCCTTGAGTCACACATTTTGAGCCACTCTTGCTGAATAATTTTCTTTATTATTTTATTATCATTTTTAGGCCTTATTTATTTTACTTTCTTTTTATTTATTATTTTCTGTATATTATCTATGCTTTATCATGTATCCTCAAGATGTTTAGCTATTAATAAATGTCTTCATTTATCCTAAAAGTGTTTGGTTGTTTCTTTGAGCTGCAGTAAACGGAGGTCACTGTTTGGGACAAGAACCTACGATAATGAGACTGGTTCATTGATTAAATTGAGCAAGGGTTAGTGCTCCCTCCTGGCAGTAGCAAATCCTAACCAAAAAGGAGGTGGCGCCCCCAGTAACGAGGTAATTCATTAATAAAGTATTAATACTCCCACATTTATGGTGCCCTGTGTGAGGCCAAACAAACCAACTGCCCCCTGCTGCTCAAAGGTAAACAAACAATGTTAGCTTTAATGATAGCTGCTTAACAGTGCTAGAAACTCATCAAAAGTCCAGGAAATCATTTGAAGCCCAGTCGAGGTTTGCTTGTAGTTACTGTGAGATAGTGATGAAAATAATAATCCTAGTTGTGATTTGCAATCTTTGTTTTAACAGACATTAGGTGTTAGCGCTATAATTAGCCGTTAGCCTTCTAGCATGATCTTATTAGCTATTATAGCTGAACTGGTTGTTTCACTTGTTGGCTGCTGGTTGTGGTGATAACATGATTAAATTTGGCTGCTGTAATGCTTGGTGACACGTATATGTGTTTGTTTAAACTTGTCAATTGAGCTCTGTGTAAATTGTTAAAATGAAGTCTGGGGTTAGTGGCACCCAGTTATTGTGCTGCGCTGCAGTGAGCTATTGAAAGACAATAATAATAATAATAGTAATAACGCTATTTGTATAGCACCTTTCATACAAAAATAATAATCATAATAATGATAATAATGCAGCTCAAAGTGCTTGCAACAACAGGAATAACATGCACCTAGCACTGCAAATCAAGAAAAGACATAAAGTTAACGTTAATGTTAGCACTGCAGTGCATGAGATTAAAAGTGATTTCTTCAGTTTTCTTTGCACGTAGAGATGCATTCCCACCACAGTAGTGGGTCTGTGTTCTGTCAGAACTCTGAACTCTGAACTCTGCAGTGTTGCACTGGACAGAAATACCAATTAGGTCACAGCAAGAGAAAACTGACTTTCAGACATCAAGTATTTTGGTCAAAGGCAGGTATAAATAATGTCTCTTGTAAAGATCACTAAACCTAATTTGGTAACAAATAACAATAAGTTATTTAATTAACACTGTGTTTCACTATTTACATCATCAAACATAACTGCTATCTCAAGAAGAGGTTTCGAGGTGTCTTCAGAGTGACCAGCTTACTGTATCAGGTCACTCTGACCAGAAGAGACTGCAATGTTGTCGGTTAGCTGCCAAATATATTTCCAGCCTGCTAAAATGATTATAGCTTATCTGACATCAGCCATCTTGATAGATATTACTATACAGAGAATTCCATGTTAAAGCTTTGTCATTAATGTTTTATATTAATGTTGTATAGTTGTTCTGAATGTTGGATTAACAAAAAGTGACCTCTCCTGGCTGACATTTATGTTGTTCTCTCATTAGCTAAGATCTTTTGCATGAACTGTAATGCTATCAATGATATTTTCAATATTCCTGCTAAAAACATACACATTTCATTTAAACAGATGGACATTTGTTGGTCTCAGTTCATTTATTTTCAGACCCCAAACCTCCTGAACAAAGTAACATGTGTTGAAATGCTGAATTTAAAATAAAGGTTGAATAGGAGTCATGAGTGTGCAGTCCTTCTCTCCTTTGTTTATAACTTAGAACACAGTGCAAAGCCACTTTTGCCTATTTGTTCCCCTTGTTGACCATACAGATATATTAATTATGACAATTTAACAAAGAAGTGATTTCAGATTTAAACCTAAAAAGTTCTATTTACATTTTAAGACCCAGACAGTTTACACCATTTGTTGAATTAAATATTTGGCTGCCCATGAGTTGGTCATCCTGTCTTTGAAGGTAGGTCACAGTAGATTCTTGGAGATGTCATTGAACCATGTCAGTCTCTGGATTTGCAGGATGCCCAGATGTGGGTCAATTCAGCTGATCTCACACTTTTCAAAGCTTGTCTAACGAATAAATAGAAAATATCAAACAATGTTGATGCCTGTTCAAAAATCTGTAAGTCACATTGGTTTTAAAAGTGTTTTTATAACTATTTTACATGTGGTATTTAATACAAATGGTTTAATACAAAGGGGTTTATTATCAGCCTAAAAAGCAAAATTCTTATCTTCTTCCCAGTGTAGTAATGTTACAGCTGATGTGTTGCTAAACTTCATATTAGCTTCAGATAAACTTTTAAATACATTTTTACACACAAGGAGGACTGTGGATTTTGTCCTCCATCACTTACATTGTAAATGCATTATGAAGGGATCTTCTAATGGTCAGTATGAACAGGAGGAATGATTACAACAAGAAAAACATTACAATTACATGTTTCAATGTTCATTTGGGTTCCTGACCGTTGTTTTAAGACAGTTATCTGAACGAAATGATCCCATGCAGCAGAAAGTGCTAAATGTAGGAAACTTGGACGTGACGTGAACGCAGAATAGTGTCCCTACTTTAGGCAGCACCTGAACGCACCGTGCAGAGCAGACCAACCACAGATATAAAAACGTTATATAGAATCGCCTTATGTCGAAACTTTTCTATGTGAGACAGACTTGAAAAACAGGAAGCAGGCAGCAGTTTGTCGCTGCGCAGTTAAAATATCGACCAACACTTGGACAAAACGGACTTTTAGAAACGTAAACGGAGTCTACTTTGTGGTGAAGATGTATTTCATCGCAGTTTTCGTCCTTTTGGGGACGGGTCTGACGGTAAACAGCGGTAAGAGAAAGTTTTTTTTTTTTTTTTTTTGCACATTAATGCGATTCCGGTTAACAGTTAAAGTAGACACAGTTGTGACGTCTTTGTAATTATCAGTTTTCTGTTGATTATTTGAGTTTATCTCATTCATATAGACTGTTTTTTTTATTTTTGTTTTACTTTTTGTAATGTACTCTTATTCCATAAGCCTATTACATCAAAATGAAATTGATCAACTACTTAGAAAATCTTTAGTAACTTATCGCCTGAGAGTGTAACATGTCGTCTATGAATGATAATTATTTTAATTGTAGATTAACCTGACGATTATTTTCTTGATGATTCAAATAATTGTTCTTTTTTAATATTACATTAGAAAATGTCCTTCTCAATTTTCCAAAAGTTCAAGATGTCCTCAAATTGTTGGTTTTGTACAACCAACAGTCCAAAATCTAAAAAAGGCGAAGAATTTACTGATACGCAAAAGAAAGAAAAGGGAACAGATAACCACAGGAAGTTTGACACTTCTGCTTGAAAAGAAAACTGAAACAATTAGATGATTATCAAAATGTGCCAATATGATTACTGGAATAATTGTTACAACTGTAAGCAACATCAACCTGCAAACGAAGTAGAGTAAATTAAAGAAGGTACAGTTTGTTATAGCAGGTCTGTCATTGGTATCAACAAGTCAGGAGCATGTGCGCGCATCTAAGCGGAAGAGGGCAGGTGCTGGGCTGAAAGTGAGCGAATGTCGAAATACGCAGATAAACAGCTCAAACACTGATATTTTTTTGCACTAAGGTGACGTTTTGAGCACTACTTCTCTTAATCAGACTCCATCAGACTCCAGTGATTCTGATTAAGAGCAGTAGTGGTCGAAACTTCACTTTGCGCGTGTAAAATGTATAACCCTAACCCTAACCCTGATGTATTGCTAAGCGTCATATTAGCTTCAGAAAACTTTTAAATATATTTTTGCACAGAGAGAGGACTGTGGATTTTGTCCCTCATCACTTATATAGTATGAAGGGATCTTCTAACGGTCAGTATGAACAGGAGGAATAATGAAGAATGTCCCTACTTTACGAGTAGCACCTGAACGCACCGTGCAGAGCAGACAGACAATAGATATAGAACCGTTATAGGGAAATACGTTATACAGTAACGTTTCTATATGAGACAGACTTGAGAAGCAGGAAGCAGCAGTTTGTCGCTGCGTAGTTAAAATATCGTCGAACACTCGGACAAAAAGGACTTTTAGAAACGTAAACGGAGTCTACTTTGTGGTGAAGATGTATTTCATCGCAGTTTTCGTCCTTTTGGGGACGGGACTGACGGTAAACAGCGGTAAGAGAGATTTTTTTTTTTTTTTTTTTTACACATTAATGCGACTCGATCTGGTTAAAAGTTAAAGTAAAGTAGACACAGTTGTGACGTCGTTGTAATTATCAGATTTCTGTTGATTATTTGAGTTTAACTTATTCACATAGACTGATAGATTTTATAATGTATGTAATAAGAGATTCCATAAACCGGTTAAATCAAAATAGACATGAGAGAATTGATCAGCTACTCAGAAATTTTTTAGTAACTTATTGCCTGAGAGTGTAACATGTCGTCAGTATTGTTCTTCTTTAATATTACATCAGAAAATGTCCATCTCAATTTCCCAAAAGCTCAAGATGTCCTCAAATTGTTGGTTTTGTCCAACCAACAGTCCAAAACCTAAGAAAAAAAAGAAGAATTCACTGATACGTAAAAGAAAGAAAAAGGCGCAGATAACCACAGGAAGTTTGACACTTGTGCTTGAAAAGAAAACTGAAACAATTATATGATTATCAAAATGTGCCAATATGATTACTGGAATAATTGTTACAACTGTAAACATCAATCTACAAATGAAATGGAGTAAATTAAAGAAAGTACAGTTTGTTATAGCAGGTCTATCATTGGTATCAACAAGTCAGGAGCATGTGCGCACATCTAAGCGGAAGAGGGCAGGTGCTGGGCTGAAAGTGAGCGAATGTCGAAATACGCAGATAAACAGCTCAAACACTGCAGGGCTCCAATCTCCACTTATAATTTATTGTACCAAGGTGACGTTTTGAGCACTACTGCTCTTAATCAGACTCCATCAGACTCCAGTGATTCTGTTTAAGAACAGTAGTGGTGGAAACTTCACTTTGCGCGTGTAAAATGTATATTTTAAAGGCTCATTACAGTTTTGTATTTCTCTGTAATGTAGCACAGTGTTAACAATGATACTTATAACATCTTTTCAGCCCTGGAACTCAAACCAGTAGTTTCTGATGCCCCCAAAAATATATATTTAAATAATTAAATGAATATCATAATGGCTTGAACTAACGACTACTAGTCGACAAGGTAAATCTTTGTTCTGGGGCAGAACTAGTTCCAGTCACGTTTTTCTGTCTGATGGGAAAAAATACACTTCAGTTTTAATCAATGTGGTAATGTACGCAGGTTGTCTACGTGTGTAAAGCGCACGTTTCACTTGCGCTTTACACACGTAGTCTCGCGACCCAACGTGTCTTCAGTGTGTAACTACAGTGACTCTACTGATGCATGTTGGGCTGCAGAAATGTGTTTGACACACAGAAGTACTGTGACTGAATGCATCCGGAGTGAAACTGACTGAGGACTGAAGCTGCTGCTGCTGATTAGAGCTCAAAATATTTATGAACAGAAAGTTGATTTTCAACCATTTTAGTCAATTTTTCAATTCCAGTTTTTCATCCTGTGTTTCCAGCTTCTCAATTATGAAGTTTTTCTGTTTTTTTTTCTTAGTTCAAGGTGACGCCTTCAAATGTTTTGATTTTTTTGACCAGCAGTCCAAAACCCAAAGATATTCAATTTACAATGATATAAAACAGAAGAAAGCAGCAAATCCTCATATTTAAGCAGCTGTTTGAAAAGTAAATTAAAATAGTTTCCAATTACTTTTCTGTTGATTGATTAGTCAATTAAGTGATTGATCACTTTAGTACTGCACAATTTTATTACTTTCCTCCCTCAGGGTTTAATGAATTATCTGCCTGTTTTGATGCAAAAGATTTTTATTGAAAAAATAAAAATATATCAAGATATACAGTATATCTTTAATATAAAACTGTTAACCAATAAGTTTCAAAACACAATGATGCAGAAAGTAAATAATAATAAATTAAAGAAAATTATTAATAAAAAAATTCCCATCTAGTACTGTTGGGAAGACTTTAAAGATTATAAAAGTTCTGGATCACAGGACCCCAAGTTGAATAAAGTTTGTTGGAGGCTCTTAGTGCAAACTTTTATTTTCTGTGTGTTCAAACATCAGGTCAACAAGCCATAGGGGGGCTGATAATTTCCATTTAATCAAATTATTCTTTGTAATAATAATGATGTATATGCTGTAATCTTATTGAACTTATTGTCTTGTCGGTGGTCTTTGTCTGAATGTCTTGCCTCATACATGTGGTTAAATATTCTGATCGATGCCAGTAAATAGATTGGTAAGAGTCCAAAGCATTAAGTCAAATCTGCTGGAGCTCATCTGCCTCGTCTGTAAACATGTCTGTCTGTCTTTCTCTCTGTGTGACTCTCAGAGATACATTCCCTCACTTACATCTACACTGCCTTCTCCAAACCTGTTGGACTTCCGGGCATCCACGAGTTCACAGCTATGGGTCGGATGGACGACAGGATGATCGACTACTATGACAGTGATCTAAAGAAAAAAGTTCCCAAGCAGCCCTGGATGAAAGAGCGACTTCCTCCAGACTACTGGGAGAAAGGCACACAGTCCCGCTTGAGCAAGCAGCAGTGGTTCAAAGTCAACATCGACATCCTGAAGAAACGAATGAATCAGACTGATGATGGTAAGATCCATGAACTGTGTCAGACTGGGATCACTTTTTGATGAATCAATAATTAACACGATGAAATTAACAACTGTAATACCTTTAGTAAAGATAAATGTTCCAGCAAAAATGAAGCTGTTTTTTCCCCTTAAGTCAGGAACAAGTGATAACTTCTAATTAGCTTCAATGAAACTGTTGTAATTGTAATTCTTTGCCCTCATTCTGTTATTTATTTCACTGTCACTCCCTTTTAGATGTCCATATTCTTCAGTGGATGCATGGCTGTGAGGGTGAGAAGAGGGATGATGGCAGTGTGAGGTTTAGTCGCGGCATGGACAGGTACAACTATGATGGACGAGACTTCCTGTCCTTCGACGACACCAATGCAGTCTGGGTTGCCTCCACTGATATAGCAGTCCCGACCAAGAGAAAGTGGGATCATGTCCAGGTCCTAAAAGAATACACCAAAGGCTACCTGGAGAACGAGTGTATAGATTGGTTGAAGAAGTTCATGACATACGGACAAAAGCAGCTGAAAGAAGCCAGTATGTATGACAGAAAATCATTTCTGTATTTTTATATCCATTATTACTAGAGATTATAGACGTGGCTTTAGTAATAGAAGGATTACTACGCAGGTTGTTAAAATGTCAAACATGAAATCAACTGGTCTTGATGTTATTGGTATTCACACAAAATCTGGCTTTTTGTTTCTTCCTGAATTTTATTATTTGTTATGGAAAATTGTCAGGTCCAGATGTGGCAACATTTCCCATCAACAAACAGCACTTCACTAGGATTATGGTTCAATAGTATTTTATTGACTCTGAATCCTTTTGAATCCACTGAGGTTCAGCTTTCAACATTTGTAATAAAAGTTAAAAATAACTTCATGAAAGAAGGCAGAAACACTTCAGTTTCGGTTCCATTTTACAACCTGTTGCAACAACCTGAAAGTGAGATGAGCAGCAGAAGATATTAAATATTGATTAAATATGTATCTGACACATTTAAATAACTGCTATAACCCACTTGTACACTTTATTTTTCACAAGCCAGTTGTTTCAAATACTGGAAGTCCTGATTCTGAACTATTAAGTTGATTAACTTAAATAATTAATATGATATAAATTAAAGTTTGAGCGGGAGATTTTGACAACTGAAGCTGATTTAACTGTCAATATGTCAAGTTATTCAAGGCGTTAACATTCATTGGCTACAGCTGATAGAAGACGGACAGTGTCAGCTACAGTATATACTGTAAATGAGAAAACTGTTCTCCGTCTGCTCTGTACACCAGTCTTTGCTAATAAAAGAAAAAAAAATAGCTGTTGCAGCTCAGCAAATCCGGTACTTTGCCATCATGGAACCAAATACAAAGAGAACCAGCTATTGGAACCCAACCCTCGTAAACACCATATTCAACAACAAACATGATCTTCAAATCTCAGAAAATTGTTTGGAAAAAGAGCAGAAATAATGAAATGAAGTGTGTGTCGTAGCAGCAGTGTTTTTATGTTGCTAAGTTTAGTATCACCAGTATATTGTTGTGTTATACTTTTGTTATAATTAAAGATATCATTGTCACTATTTGTTGTAGTAGTTGTAGCAACAGATTCTATTAGTTCAGTTTATTATGAGGATGGTACAAACAGTATCACATGTGGTTTAGCATAATGCTATGTAGCCTCCTTGCAAACATGAACTCACCTAACATTTTCTCTTTCCAGCTCCGCCAGATGTGTACGTGTTTGCTACGAACACCAAAACTGAGGCAAACGTCATGTTGACCTGCATGGCCACAGGTTTCTACCCAAAAGACATCATCCTGGAGATCAAAAGAGATGGCCGCGTTCTGACTAAAGAGGACGGGTTGTTGACCTCAGGTGTTCGACCAAATGAAGATGAAACCTACCAGAGAACAGACAGTGTGGAGATTTTAAGGAATGACGTTGCTTCATACAGATGTGAAGTCACTCACAGAGCAACCGGTGTATATGTAGAGAAGGTTTGGGGTAAGAAACTTTCTTATTTCAATTTACAATTTGTAACAGTTCAACAAAGTTGTTTGGAGCAAAAATGCAAATGATCAGATGATCAGACAGGTTATAACCAAGACAAACATAAGAAAATGAGATCCACGTTGTATTAAATCAGATATAGTCTTTACTTAATCAGTTATGCTTCATATTGGGCCTTTTTGTATTAGCTCAGGGTGCGATGCAGTAAGAGTCTGCATCAAAAGCTGCCTACTGTCAAGTTACTTCTTCACTGGAGGAGAGTATTATATTCAAAATGTGTTTAAATATTTGTCTTTATTGAAGATGAAGTGGATTCATTCATTTTTAGCATCACAGTTAGTAGCTACAAGAGAAAAAACACAACATTAACTGGCAAGAACCAACTTTTTGAATTTTGAAATTTTGGACTTTTTGGTAAGAATCCTTTTTGACTCTTGACATAGTCTCCACATTTCATGTTATTTTGTGTCATTAAATTGTATCTTATCACTTTTATCACATTATCACTGATGATCACATCTACATTTTAGTACCATGCATCAACACTGAGTCACATGAAACTAAATATTAATGATGTTAAAATTGAACTAAATGTGAAACTAATGTAAATGTTTTCTGTGTTTTAGATCGTTATTGTCCTGACCCGGCTGGAGGAAACAGTGTAGGCATTATTGCTGGAGTGATGGTGGTTGTGGGCGTCCTTGTCGTGGCTGCAGTGCTGGTGGTGTTGTATAGAAACAGGAATGGTAGGTGTAATATATAATCATTGTGTTTTCTCAACAAGGTACCACTGGAGTGGATACATTTTTCCCATATTTTATTTTATATCCTTTAAAAGAAAATACATAAAACATTTAATTCCTCAAAAAAAAAAAAAAGATTAAGAAAAGAAACTGATTCCTGCAAGTTTTCCAGCAAAAAATCCATCCCAGCATATTTAAAAGATGTGCACAGGATGACTGTAGGGGGCGTGGCCTCGTGGCTACGTAGCGCGTGATGCGGGAGGTACGGGGACGTTGAGGAGAGTGGATTAAGACTGACCACCGCTCAGTGTAGCATGAACAGATGTAGAGCTGGTAGTCAGAGATAACCGGCCATGAGCAGCTGCTGTCAGACTCTCTGTGTCCGCCGGAGCTTTGACCGTCACTAGAAGCACATTCATGGCCCTTTGTAAAAGTTTCTACTACGAGAAGCTCTCAGGTGTGTGTGTGTCTGTGAGGGAGTGTCAGTACGTAGCTGTAGCCCTGCGGTTTATCATGTTAATGTTACCGTCATCAGTCTGAATGTCTTTATAAAGCTTTTAATACAGCACAGTTAGTTATCAGCGGGCCCATGTGTTGTGTTTACTGCCACAGAAAAGGAATAAATTATTTGTATAACCAGGGTTCTCTGAGCAGCACGACGTCTCTTATCAGACCTGCTAACGTCTCCAGCAGCTCTGTGTGAGAGGAACAAACTGAGGCTACAGTTAGCAGAGTTCTGATATTAATATTTGATGCTGAAGCTGAAGTGAAATAGTGCACATAAGTTGTAACCATGTTGGAGAGATATAATGTACGATACATTCCAGCCTGGTCGCCAAAATAAAACGTTGGCATTGTACGTTTCTGCAAACCACAGAAACGTTGAACATCCACGTTTCAACATGTGAAATACATAGCATATTAACATTTCAACAATACATATCATCTCAACATTTCTAAAGTGACGTAGTTCACATGCGATCTATATGAGCTGATCTTTCCTATTAGGAGGAGGAGGGGTCAGTGGTTGGTTAGTAAGTTTCTTGGAAATCAGCAGAGAACACGGTTCAAGACCACCTCGAAACCAATGTCCGCTTCCTGTTTCAACCGACAAAAGCGGGTGTTTTTAGTGAGACATCAGCTGTTTTTATTTTATTTTTTATTTTCATTTTAACCCAAACTATGATCTTTCCCTAACCCTTCTCTATCATGCAACTTGCTCTCATCACCTCAAAACTGAGAGAATAAAATTAGATAAAGTTTTATTTTCACCTCTGAATTTCATACAGTTGAAGTCCTACTGCTCTGGGATTGTCCTCAAATTAAATCAGTGTTCAAACTGTGTATTTTAAAACTGTGTAATTTAAAGGACAATAGTTTCATCTAATGGAGGGACTAAACAGTTTCAGACCATGTCATTGACTTGACATCCATGAATAATTGAGGGCCATGTTATAGAAGCACTAGAAGCATTAAGTAGCTATCCTAAACTTAAACACACCTTTTAAATAACTTGTTCCTACCAAATAATATGTATTAAAGATTGTTTTTTGCACACAATATAACATTTATTTGCCACAAAATTAAAAACATCTTCTGTCTGGTCTTCAGGGGCTTTGTCCATAAAAATGTTTGGGGTCAAAAAACAAAAATTACTAATTGAGTCTTTAAAAGCTGCTCAGTTAAACCACAAGTTCTGCAAGTTACTAATTTCAGATAATTTTTCTCAATTGAAAAATGGATATGCATGTTTGGAATTGAAATAAGTCCAGCTGTTTGTTTTGTCCCAAGTCATGATGTTCTTCAGTTAGAGGCTTTTCCAGATTTAGAATCAGTTATGTAGTTTAGGAGTAGTAATAAGTTCAGCTGTTCATTAATGTGTTAATGTTGTCTTTATTAACAGGAGGAGGTAGACGCAACAATAATCAAGGTAACTATTTTATTTCTTCTCTTTTACTTGAAGGTTACAGCTTTGGTCAGACTTACTTAGCTTATAGGATCAGACTGGTGTTAAATATATTTCTTATTGTCAACAAGTAAAACCAACAAAGTGATGAGTCTGTCTCTACATACTTGTCATCGTCCCTCCCTGTCTGTGGCTCTCAACTTCAAGCTTGTTACTTCCTACTGAAGACGTAGATCAGAAATATTTAGTTTCATGTTTCTAAAAAAGTCTCAGTAATTTTGTCACTGTAGTTTTTAGCGATCAAACAGAGGAAATAGTGTATTTGTTGGGGACTATTTTCAGCGGTGGATGAATCCACATTTGAACTCTTGTGAGTATTTCTGGCAGCAGGACTGTGTGTGCAGGATTGAGTCAAAATAAAGGACAGTGTGTTCATGTTGATGAAGGAACATGTCACCCAGTACAGCGGTGTGACTCATTGACCACGGAGCCACAGAGGTCAACAGAGCTCTACGGCACAGAGGAATAAGATATATCACACAATACTTGTTAGTATAATTAATAAATAGAAAGCAGTCCAGGAAGCACTGATTTGTTGACGGCAACTTAATCCTTTTAGTTAGTCCTGGCCAGGCTGTAACTTCTGTACATTGAACTTGACAATAGTTAGTTTAGCTGTTTTTGTTTTTTTATATGTGTGTTAACTTTGTGTTTATTCACAGATATTGCCTTTGTTGCCGTTCCTGCCCAAGGTAAGTGCTTTACTTTTCTGCTATGGATTCTTCTAAAGATTGAAATGTTAAATGTTTTGGTGCTAAAGATGTTTATAATGTTACAACAATGACTCAGAGGGAGGAATGATGAACCTGTCTGGATAAACCAGATTTAACTGTTTAAGTTAAGTTTAAGGCTAAAAAACACTGAGACAGAGGTGGACACAAGTTGTTACCATGTTGGAGAGATATAATGAACTATAAATTCATATAGTTCTTCTCTATCATGCAACTTGCTCTCATCACCTCAAAACTGAGAGAATAAAATTGGATAAAGTTTTATTTTCACCTCTGAATTTCATACAGTTGAAGTCCTACTGCTCTGGGATTGTCCTCAAATTAAATCAGTGTTCAAACTGTGTAATTTAAAGGACAATAGATTTATCTAATGGAGAGACTAAACAGTTTGAGACCATGTCATTGACTTGACATCCATGAATAATTGAGGGCCATGTTATAGAAACACTAGAAGCATTAAGTAGCTATCCTAAACTTAAACACACCTTTTAAATAACTTGTTCCTACTAAAAAACTGTATTAAAGATCATTTTTTGGACACAATATAACATCTCTCTGCCACAAAATTAAAAACATCTTCTGTCTGGTCTTCAGGGTCTTTGTCCATAAAAATGTTTGGGGTCAAAAAACAAAAATTACAAATTGAATCTTTAAAAGCTGATCAGTCAAACCACAAGTTCTGCAAGTTACTAATTTCAGATAATTTTTCTCAATTGAAAAATGGATATGCATGTTTGGAATTGAAATAAGTCCAGCTGTTTGTTTTGTCCCAAGTCATGATGTTCTTCAGTTAGAGGCTTTTCCAGATTTAGAATCAGTTATGTAGTTTAGGAGTAGTAATAAGTTCAGCTGTTCATTAATGTGTTAATGTTGTCTTTATTAACAGGAGGAGGTGGACCCAACAATTATCAAGGTAACTATTTTATTTCTTCTCTTTTACTTGAAGGTTACAGCTTTGGTCAGACTTACTTGGCTTATAGGATCAGACTGGTGTTAAATATATTTCTTATTGTCAACAAGTAAAACCAACAAAGTGATGAGTCTGTCTCTACATACTTGTCAACGTCCCTCCCTGTCTGTGGCTCTCAACTTCAAGCTCGTTACTTCCTACTGAAGACGTAGATCAGAAATATTTAGTTTCATGTTTTTAATAAAGTCTCAGTCATTTTGTCACTGTAGTTTTTAACAAACAAACAGAGGAAATAGTGTATTTGTTGGGGACTATTTTCAGCGGTGGATGAATCCACATTTGAACTCTTGTGAGTATTTCTGGCAGCAGGACTGTGTGTGCAGGATTGAGTCTAAATAAAGGACAGTGTGTTCATGTTGATGAAGGAACATGTCACCCAGTACAGCGGTGTGACTCATTGACCACGGAGCCACAGAGGTCAACAGAGCTCTACGGCACAGAGGAATAAGATATATCACACAATACTTGTTAGTATAATTAATAAATAGAAAGCAGTCCAGGAAGCACTGATTTGTTGACGGCAACTTAATCCTTTTAGTTAGTCCTGGCCAGGCTGTAACTTCTGTACAATGAACTTGACAATAGTTAGTTTAGCTGTTTTTGTTTTTTATATGTGTGTTAACTTTGTGTTTATTCACAGATGTACCACTTGATGAAGTTCCTGACACAGGTAAGTGCTTTACTTTTCTGCTATGGATTCTTTTAAAGATTGAAATGTTAAATGTTTTGGTGCTAAAGATGTTTATAACGTTACAACAATGACTCAGAGGGAGGCAGCATGATGAAGGAATCCCAAATGTCTGAATAAACCAAATTTAATTTTATCAATAAATTAAAGTGTAAAAAAAGCTGAGACAGAGGAGGAGGAAGGGCCTCTTGTAGGTTGGCTAGGAGCCACTGAGTGGACAGGTGCAGTTGTTCAGACATAAATCACCAACCTGAGGCAGACCTTCTGGACATGAGCCTCTGCCATACATTACCAGTTCACCTTCAAAAGTCTAACTGGTATCAGTCATTTCTGTAAACACAGCAAGAATATAGACTTATAGACCAAAAGACAAACCAAACCAACCAAAGACCAAACAATCCTGATTATTTAAAAAAAAAAAATCAAAAAGGATGTAGAGACAGAAAAAGCTCCACGTTTTATCAGACACATGGACTCATATTAAGAGAAGATGGTCAGTAAGTCAAATCATTAATCAAATCATTATGTAAACTCTGAATCATGAACTTCACACTTTCCTCAGTTAAAAAATGGATATGTATATTTTGAATTTTAATAAGTGCAGCTGTTTATTAGTAGTGTTAATGTTGTCTTTATTTACAGTCACCACTGTGCCAGCCACAACCAACAATGTCCAAGGTAACTACTTTCTTTCTTTCCCATCAGAAAAACATTGACTGAGGCTTTAAAGGACAAGTTCACAATTTTTAAACTCTATCATAATCAACAGTCAGGTGTCCATATGAACAGTGAAAGAGGTTTTCCTCGCTGTAATCAGTCCTCCTGTTCATGCTGGATATTAAAAGATCTTTCAAAAGCAAGAGATAACTTAAAGGTTTAAAGGAGTTACACCTAAATTACAAACATACTGTCTTCATGGCTAGATGTTACTAGAGGTAACTGAGAAAATATGTTTTGTAATTTGGATAAATGAAAAGTTAATACCAAAAATGCATCTCAGCCTCACGAGATGTGTAGAAAAGTTAGTACATGTATAGAAAGTAACACTTCTGTTCATTCTTGCAGACAACAACTGAAGACAACGGCTCTCATGACTCCGGTCAGCATCTCCTTACATAAGTCTGAGAGGAATCAACTAACCAGATAAAAAAAACCTTACTACTGGGCAGAGGATATAAAGTAAAGAGGAGAGTTTGAAAAACCAGAAGAGACATTAAATTGACAAATAACACAAAAACAAGAATAATCTCTTTGATATCTGAAAATATTTTTTAAAGTTTAGAGATCATTAATCACAGTTACACTCCTCAAGCAAATGTTAAATGCAACAGTAGATCTATGCAAGAGGGTAAGAATACATGTTTTTACTTTAAGTAGCTGTTGTGATGGATCTGTTGATATTTCAAACAAAATCTTGTCAAATTGGACTAGAATTAGTAACAGCTGGATTTGGTTTGAGTTATAAAGTGCTGAGCAAAAAATTCATACTTGTAAATTTTGTAAAACCAAAAAAAAAAGCCCAGGTGGCGGGCTGATATAAAGAGGGAGGATATGTTTAATGTTTCTGAGGAGAAACTTTAAACTTTCTATATGTAAGTGTATATAAATAAGGACTTTTATATTTGTGTGAAGCATTTAAAAATATTCTTTACAAAAGGTTCACATCACAGTTAACATCATGTCTGATTTTATTGCCAAAATTATGATGTTAAACATAATTAAATTAGTGGAAACCAATGGCTGCCTTAAAGGTGGGAAATAATGGTAAAAAGTACTTTAACAAATGGTAAGAACTTAGTATACAGTGTATGTGATTTGTATTGAACAGGCTACAACTGAACATTTACAGCTATGATCAATTAAGTATATCAATGGCCGAAGAGCAACGTCTCCTATCTGAAAAATGCACTTTTTTGAGAAAACTATAAAAAAAAACTTGTTTTCTTGCAGAATGCTATTTATTAAGGATACCCAATACATAATATATTACGTGTTAACAATACCAACTAGGTATTAGTGCCTCGCATAGTGCAGATAGCAGGTTTTTCCCCACTTTTCCTGGATCATTTTGCAGATAGGAGCTTTTGCACTTTGTGCAAGTTGGAAGAGGTTCTACAAAGCGATGCTCTAAATGAAGTTAATAATTTAAATTTAATTAAGAATAAAATTAAGCTTGTTTTCAGGTAAAAGATGGGCCAGTGTAATAAATGTAATAGTTACTACATTGTAGTATACTAGGGTCAGAATTCAGCTCGGTCTGGTGCTGATGCAGATTAGAGGTTTTGTGCCTCAACATGTTCCCAGCGAACCTGATAGGAAGTTTTCGTCAGGTGACTTTTCTGTCACAATGAAGGGCGGGATTATCCAGCAGACAGACTGAAGATGAGCAGCCTTCCTTGTTCTCATCATCCAAAGTGAAATCCGCCAATCAGAAAATTGTGCAGATAGGAGGTTTTGCGCTTTGGCCATCGATATGCTGAAATTAAATAAAAGTGATGGTAGCCTGAATTAAAAAGAAATAATCAATGTATTTCAACCCCAGCAAGTGATAAGCAGGGATCATTGAAAATAAATGGTTTGAATTATCAGTTATTTTTGTTTGTAAATAATATACTTTTAATGTTCATTATTTCATTTTATCACTTTTTAAATCCTTTATTAAATGATATGAAAGCAAATTCACTGCAGGTTTAAAAATGATTCTGCATTTGTACCTGTTGGGTTGAATACAATCATTATTAATGAAACATTTTCTTTTTTCACATATAATATATTTTCTGTTTTTATACATTTTTACTGTGTGATTTTTCCTTTTTCAGGCTCTGATGTGAATGTATTATAATCCAAATGTTGAACTCATTTATTTTCTTTTTAGAATGACTTTTGGTAAAAAGTGTAGTACTGATGATGACATCGTCTAAACATCTTGAAAATACTCTGAAATATTTCTATCAAACAAGTATCAGTTTGTCAGAGTAACAAATCTCCGCTCAGTCCTAAAATCTACATCACTGTTGAAGTGCAATAAACAGATTAATTTGCTCGCCGATAACATTGATTGTCAGACTGTAGCGACAAATATAAAATTTACATTTACAACTTCTGTCTAAAAAGTTTGTCATAGATTTTTCATTTTAAATCCATTTGAATTTAGGAAAGACATTACATTCAAGTCGATATTTTTAAAGTGTTTCTTTTAAACTGATGAAGCTGTTTTATTCTGTCTCCTGTTGACTGTTTTGATATTCTCCTTTTTTTGTGTGGGATCATATTTTAATCATATTTTGACTCATGGAATATATATCCTATCTGGCTATAATCTAAATGTACTCATATGTTTGTGTTTAAATAAAGTAAGTTGATTAAATCATTGTTGATATGAAGTGTTTTGTTGGCTGTCCTGCAGTAGATATGTGAGACTTTTGTGAAGCAGAAATATAAAAAAAGCAGTTAACAAACTCTCCTGCTGCTCTATAAGTAATTCAGGCTAACATGCTGCTATCAGGCTAAAATAATCCTGTTAATTCTCAACCAGCTAATTTGGTTCTTTCAAGGCAGTTTGAGGATTAATCTGTTAAACTTGGATGAAGTTATCTTGAATAATGAACACAAAATATTATGTGTGTTCCTGCATTGTTACTGCTGTTATTTTGTTTTATATTATGCTACACAATGTTGTCACAGTTTTCACACTTTCATCACTGTTAAAGGACAAGTTCACAATTTGTCAAGTCTGTCTTAAAACAAGTGTCCATATGAACAGTGAAAGAGGTTTTCCTGGCTGTAATCATTCCTCCTGTTCATACTGGATGTTAAAAGATCCTTCAAATGTGCTTTCAATGTAAGTGATGGAGGCCAAAATCCACAGTGTGTCCACACAGTCATTTAGTGAAAAAATAAGTAAAATAAATAAAAAATTTTAAATCACATCAGTGTTGATCATAACTACCAAATATCAATCACTAATTAATTACTAATCACTAATTAATTTTCAGAATGTTAACCCTTTAAATGACAGTTTTTGTGATGATAACACTAAATTTTATCAAAGAAAACACACAAAAGTATAAATATTTTCAATATGCTGGAGGCAAGGGAGAATTTTTTATTTTTATTTTTCATTATCAGTCTGGGATATGTCAATGATTAGCAACAACAGTGATATTTATTCATTATTTTTTGTGCAGTATAAGATTAAAGAATCTGACCTGTTAATTTATAGTCTATGTAAAGTGTCCTTTTACCCTTCAAAGTTCTTACGTTCTAATAGCATATCACCTTATTTTGCTCTACAAATAAAGCTGCAACATCACTGCGACATCACTTATTTTTCAAAACTTAAAATTCAACATTTAACATTCAAAAAATTCAGAACAGAAATGACTGTGTGTGTGTGTGTGTGTGTGTGTGTGTGTGTGTGTGTGTGTGTGTGTGTGTGTGTGTGTGTGTGTGTGTGTGTGTGTGTGTGTCACAGGTAAGACCTACATAGCTCCGGAGCTGGCTGTATTTATTAGTTTAGCTACGACTGCAGCTACATGAATAAACTGATGGTTTAGGATGCCTTGTTTGGTTTTTGCCGTGTAGGAGAGTCTGTATGGGTGTTTATGGGCATCGATGTCATCGGAAGCTTTGATCTTACTTTTATCTCTGTATTTCAAAGACATGAATCAGTATTTAAGAGACACAAATCGGAGCAAATGAAAAAAAATGCCATGGGAATCACTTACCCTCTTGTGTCCCACAGACACACACACAAACAAACATAGAGTGACAGATATGCACTTGTTCTGTCACTCCAAGTGTAACATAGTTGAAAAAGGTTCAGGTTAAATCCCGCTAAATGGGACAACTCTGCCACCTGCTGTTGTAAATTTGTACCTGCATTGAGTAGTAATAGTAAATATATTTCATGGCCAATCCTCAAAGCAACGGAGGATTTGCCACTAGGTAACGTGTCTGTGAATGTCCGTGGACAAAATAATGTTAACTAACTTGAAAGGCACATAAAAGTTGAGCTGTTTTTATTAAGGTGGATATTATTTGTCTCAGATTAAATTATCCATGTATTTATAAAGTTAATCATTCATTTTTTAATGTGTTTTATTGCTAGTAAAAATGTCTCCAGTGTAGCTAGCTAACATTAACATGATACAGTCTTTCCAGACAGAGCATGCGTTGTTTGTCAACAAGAGATGATCATTCTATTCTATTGTCCTTTGTCATAAATGCAGGTATGATACAGTATGTTGCTCAATAGAGTGTGGTAATATTGAAACATGCAGATTAGGTGAAGTATTTTCCATGGAAAATAGTAAAAACTACAAATTTGAAGCCAGGGCTTCAGTTTGAAAGTCTTATAAAACAGAATGCATGAATTTATGCTGTAGCGACCATGGGATCAAAAAATGTGGTTTTAATGGGTTTCATTGGGACCTGAAGGGCTCTAATGTGCTGAAAATTAGTATTGCTTCCACACAGTGTATTATAGACTTAAAGCTTACGAGACTTTTGTCTCCCCCCAGTGAGAGTAAAGGGGGGTGCTCGGCTGTGATTGCCCGACACAAGCATGCAGCACGCTCTTGTGTGCAACCCCAATGACAGTCACACAGAGAGGGCAGGTAAAAACTGATATGTTTCTAATGGTCCATTGGCATTTGTCCCTGTATGCCAGTACACCACTGGCTGTAACCTGCTGCTGTGGCTGTAAAACGATGGATAAATTGTTTTGAGCATCACACAACCCCCATGAAATGATCTGTTTCACTATCAGAATTTGATCCATTCAGTCCTATAACATTTATAAAGTCTAGAAGAGCCGCACGATTGATGTCCCTACTGACTTAAGATTTAAAAACTCATACTGTGAAATACAGAGAGATTCATCTGTCTTAAACGGCATTGTGTGAACTCGTTTGACAAGGACTTGAATGTAGCAGACATTCATTTATATGTGAAAGTTCTGCACTGCAGGTTTAATATAGGATACGTAGTTGAATTTCCAAAAATTGATTAAAAAAAATACACCCCTTTGCCAAAGATCATGGCTACAGCATAATCACAGCCAAAATGATCGAAAAAAATAAAATGTTAAAGGTCCTTTTAGGTCCCTAGTGAGGCACAAGGGTTAAAAGTATATCTGAAGCCTATATGAAGCTTCAGCAGTCTGAGTTAGTCCTATCAAGTGGATATCTGCCACATTTAGTCTTTAGCATCAAATTCCCTCTTTGTGTTTCCTCAGACAGTGTTTCCCTGTTGAGCTGCAGGTGGAAGTATAGTAACAAAAAGAGGGACTTTGGCACTAAAAAGACTGTAACGTTGAAAGATATCTACTTGATTTGACTCGTTGGATGCTGAAGCTTCATATTAGCTTCAGATAAACTTTGACATACATTTCTGCACAGAAGGGGAAGTGTGAATTTTGTTGCCCATCACTTACATTTTAAGTGCATTATGAAGGGATCTTTTAATGGTCAGTATGAACAGGAGGAATGATTACAGCAAGAAAAACATATTCCAATGTTTATTTGGGTTTCTGATATTGTTTTAACAGTTATCTGAATGAAATGATCCCATGCAGCAAAAAGTGCTAAAAGTAGGAAACTTGGACGTGACTTGAACGCATAATGTCCAAACCGTAAAAGCAGCACCTGAATGCACCATGCCTAGCAAACAGACAGGAGAAAGAGGAAACAGGCAGCAGGTTGTCGCCGCGCCGTTAAACAGCGTCCAACACTCGGATAAGACGGAGTTTTCAAAACGTAAATGGAGTCTACTTTGTGGTGAAGATGTATTTCATCGCAGTTTTTGTTCTCTTGGGGACGGGAGTGACGGTAAACAGCGGTAAGGGCCATGCATTGGATTTTTACCAATATAGTTTCTTGAGTTTAAAGTTTAAAGGTTTTACTTCCTCGTTCTGTCATAAATACATCTTGGGCATTTCTTTACTGCATTGTCTAGTATTTATCATCAGTAAGAGATCTGTGAAGAGCTTTACTTTAAACTAACATATTTCTCAGAGGCTGTCTCTACAGGAACTGTTTCAGCTAGGGCTGCCTCCTAGTAATCAACCAACTGTTAGTTGATGTTTTCATTGGTCAGTTAGTCGCAGGAAAAAAAAACCTCAAACTCAAAAATAGGTCAAAACCTCATATATGGCTAGACTGTGTGATGGATGCTAGAGGGCTTTTAAATTACTAATAAGGACGGATACAGGAAGTGGTGACAAAATGGCATAACTTCATCACTCAGTCAGTGACCCCTTCCCGGTTGTCTGTGATAACTGAAGCACTGATTCCTCTGGAAATATCTATCAGTTTCGATAAAATGAGAGATAGGAGGATTAGGGGATAATCAACGAGTAGGTGTGCGTTAAAGGTTTTAAGGCATGACGTATACCATGGTCATTTGCCAACAATATAAAATAAAAGCATTCGCAAAGTTTTGGTGAAAGTTTTGCACTCAAAATCGAAAGGTTAAGATGCAAGAGTTTACCGTTGTTATGACAACTTGCCATACTGTACGTCACCGGCCTGAACCGAGGCATAAAATTCACGTAACGTTTCATTAAGCATAACGGCAGAGTTTGTCATCAAATCAGTGTTCTTTTGTTTTTGGTAGAGAAGTCTTTCAGTATATTAACTGTCCATTTTGTTGCTTTTTTTGTATTAATTTCATCCTGCTCTTCCTTTATCATTTTAAGCTCTTCAGGTGTCAATTCCTTGTGCTGTTTTTCGTTTGTTTTTTTTTCTTTTCTTCTCACTCTCTTTTTCCTCTGTTGCCATTCTTCAAAACTTCCTAACCAGTAAACTTTGACAGCTGTGCTCTTTTATGGTTACAAGTTGGGTAGCGGATGAATTTAGAACGGTGATTAAACTTGAGCCGAACTACTTGTGCATTAAACGGTTTTAACGCACACCTGCTGGCCAATCAGAAAAGAGTATTCACCCAGACCATGGTACAGATGGAACTAACTGACCGACGGGATTGGAGAGGTAACTCAGTCTCCTTGCTGGTTGTTCTGATACTTTCATCGTCGTTAACGGGCGGCTCGCTTTGTGCGTGCGCTTATAAAGGCTCATTATTATGGTTTTGTATTTCTCTGTAATGTAGCACAGTGTTAACAATGTTACTTGTAACGTCTTTCTCAGACAGGTGAAATGTACCGATCACTAGTTACTTGTTTGATCTAACGTTAACAACATGCTGCTTCTCTCACCTGTTTTTGGCCTCTAGTATATCTAAATCCAAAAATATGACTGTTCAGTACGATTAATGAGTGTTGGTTAACATTACCTGCAGTAGTCAGTTGTAAAAACGTTAGCTAACTTACTTCATTATTGCGTCATGTTGTTTCCCAGTGATATTTCTGACAGCAGTGTGGGACATAAAAGGAAACATTAAAAACGTCTTAACATGATCAGCTCAAATGTAAAAATCACAGAAAGCCATAAAAAGTTTCATTATTTCTGTTTACATCACAAAGTCAAGCTGGTTATAATTAGAGCTGCTACGATTATTGGATCCATCAATTAGTTGCCAACTATTAAACTGATCGCCAACTTTTTTGACAATCGATTGTTTTGAGTCATTTCTTTAGAGGAAAATTTCAAAATTCTCTGATTCCACCTTCTTAAATCTGAATATTTTCTGGTTTCGTTAGTCCTCTAAACTAAAGAACTGAATATATTTGGGTTGTGGACAAAACTAAACATTTTATGATGTCATTTTGGGTTTAGGTAATCAGTAATCAATATTTTTCACCATTTTCTGACATTTTATAGAGCAAACAATCGTTCAATTAATCGAGAAAATAATTGACGGACTAATAAATAATGAAAATAATCGTCAGTTGCAGCCCTAGTTATAATATTGTATCAACATATAACTATATAATTGATTATAGGTTTATCCACACAACTATCTAAATCACATAGATTTTACAGACTTTGAATATGTGTAATATTTTATTCATAGACGTCTTTTCACTGCATTGAAGCTTGAAAATCTAATATGTGTTTTAGAGCTCGATTAGTCAATTAGTCGATCAACAGAAAATTAATTGGCATTTACTTTGATAATTGATTGATTGTTTTAGCAATTTTGTAAGTTAAAATGGAAAAGAAATGCTGGTTGCAGCTTCTCGAAGGTGAGAATGTGAAGCTTTTCTTTGTCATACATTACAGTAAACTCAATATCTTCTGGATTTTTAATTGGACAAATTGAGACATTTGAAGATGTCACCATGAACTCTAAGAAGTTATAACATAATTTTTCACTATTTTCTGACATTTTATAGACTAAATAATTAATTGATTATCCCTAAGATGTTTTCATATAGAATAATTTGTCATATAATAATATAATATTTGTCAGGTGTCCTTGCACTGAAGTAAATTAGTTAAAAAAGTTGATAACTTCTAGTCAGCCTGGCCTGTATTACAATCATATTGCATAAGTCTGAGGCAATGAACTTGATCACAGAAGAACAAAAAACAAGAAACAGAACAGATAACCAGGAAGTTGCAGTTATGATGCAACTTCCTTGACAATGTAAAAGTCTTAAGTTAACACCCAAGGCTGTGGTGACCTGAACTATGGGAGAAAGTATAATCTGCTTTATGTCATCTGTATTGTTTCTTGCAGGAAAGTATTTGTTAAAGTACTGTCCTGGGAGGTTTTAATATAGATACAGTCATCTGGTTCTTGACAACAGTATTTAGAAGTGTGCTTGTAATCACACATAATGATTTGGTCATTCTGGCATCCCCAAATGTACTTGTTTAACAATTAAACCTTACAGTTTAGTCTCAAAGCGTTATCATTGAGCTGCCTATTGGCTCATAACAAAATTAGGGTCAAGTCAGTGTGTTTGTCAGTAAGAACACAGCTGTGTTCTGTGTTTCTTTTTCAAAAATGAAGAAAATAATGATCCCACTGAAAGTTATCAGACCTCAAGATGATGTCTTGTATTTTCTGGTTCAATCTGAGCAACAGCTGAACAAAAACTAAAGTTGTTCAAATTACAACAATCCTCAGTTTTGAGAAGCTATATCCAGCTAAAATTTGGTATTGGACAGCAGATTGACAAATTTTAGTTTATCATTTAGTTATCCAAGTTTTTATTTGTTAATTCAGAATCGAAACTTCAGCAAGTACACGGATACAAGAAATCTGTTTTGGTTTCAGGTGTCAGTAGAATAATATAAAGGTAAGAAAACATAAAAAAAAGTAAGTTGGGTAATTTATGATAATTTTACATAAAGTATGTATAAACGTTATAGAAATATACGATTAAACAAAATATATATAACAAAATTTACAGAGAAAGAAAACTTCCATTAAATGTGTTAAATTTATATAATGTGGAGAGATTTATACAACTTGTGCAGTGCCCGTTCAAAACGTGCCTGTTCAGAACGGGCAGGTTGCTTATTATTTTTTGAGAACCATATATATATGTATCAGTTGACAAACGTATCAATTAAACGATAAGGATTTAGTAAATTAAATGGTTTTAATCCAGACAGATACTTCAATTTCAGACAGTGAGACTAAACTGAGGTTAAACTGTGGAAGCAGTTTACGGCGTTCCATTGCTTGATTCTGCTGCCAATCAAACATGTCTGCGCTCCTATTGGCTAGTTTTATAACCTCTGCCTCTGTTTTTTTCTCCTATGTGCGCTTGTTCTTCTCTCTCGGGCAGTTTAATTTAGTGGGGCGTGTGCCTTTGTCCCGCTCAGCAAATTAGAGCCCAGAAGCCCCGCCCCGCTGTGATGTGACAGTGTTTATATCAAATAGCCCCTGCTGCACTCAGACACGAAGCTGAGTCGCTCGCTGTTCACTTGTTTATTCAAAGTTTATTAATATTTAACATGTCGTGTGTCCAAAATTGCACCAAAAGAACGTCTGTCTCCTCAGTAAATCACCTGTTGAGTGTTTGATGGTTGTTTATTTGTGCTTTAAAACGTAACTGCCATGAAACAATCAGAAAATAACGTTGTATTTCTGTCATTCAGGGGCTTTGTCTCTCTCAGAGAAAGCTTTCCAGCCTGTCTCTGTCACTTGATCGCCCTCCCTCTCTTTGTTTCCAGTCTTTTTAAAAAAAAAAAAAATGAGTCAGAAATTGACCACAAAGCTTAACTTTGAATGTCATCAAATGAAGAGAGATGTAGTCCCCTCGTCTCTCTCATGACAGGGTTGTACAGCTCTGATCATGACATTCACAGAGCCCAGAAGCCCCTCCCGGCTGCTGCAGAGCAAAGCGCTGATTGCTTGTTTATTCAGAGTTTAAGTTTATTAATATTAATCATGCCACGTGTCCAAATTGCACCAAATTTGACACTCCTTTTGTTCCCCAGCAATGCACCCACCAAGTGTGGAGTGGATCTGATGAATGGCTCAAGAGATATGCGAAGGACATACAGACAGAGATTCCTTCTTTAGTAGATAGATAGATGCAGATGGTGGCCACAAAAAATATACAGAATCTGCAAAGAAGCATTTTGTGCAGAAGTATTTGTAGGAAACTGTTTATCAGAGGTTTTAAGCCCTCCAGTTTGTGTCACATCTTTTCTATTGTACTGCACAAATTATGATGACTTGAGAGAGCTACTGTTTCATGAAATTGCTCGACTAAACCCTGAAATACTTTGGTGTTCAGATGAGCAAAAACTAGAATGGTTGTTTAATTTTGATGTATTTAGGTTTGCTAACTTTATATCTAATGATTGGAAGAGAAGGCGAGACAGATTGTTTACCTAGACTTTTCAGTAATATATGGAAAGCTTTTGACAGTAAATTAGAATATCTGTACTATTTGATGATGGTCTCTGGATCTGAAGGCGAAAGATTTTCTTTTTGCAATATATACGTTGTACTCTGGTCCTGGATTGTGGGAATTCATGGTGTCTTGTAAGCCCATGTGGGCTGGGCATACAGTTGTATGCATGACACAATAATAAAAATTTCATTCATTCATTCATTCATTCATTCTCATCTCGTGATTGTGTTGTATTTATTTATCAGGACAGTGTGCATTTTTCAACATAAATGATGCACTGCATCAGAGTTAGCTCAAAGCTATTTTGCATCTGTAGTCCCCCACAATCAAAACATACAACAGCACAACAAACAGTACAAAGCAAAAAACACACAGAACACATTATACAAAATACAAAGCTACACACAACAACACATCACATACACCCACAATGTCAACTAGAAATTAATAATGTAAACTTGTCAAATTAAAAGCAAGACTTCCTGTGCTAATGAGAAGACCATAGATGAAATTAAGATCCAGTTGTTACAGAGCTGATTGATTTTAAGTAGGTTTTTTAAATTTGGCCTTGAATGTATTGATGGAACTACAGTTCTTCATATAATCAGGTAGGGCATTCCTCTGGGTTGTGGCTTTCACAGAGAAAGCTAACTGTCCAAATGCAGTGCAATAAAATGGTCTGGTACAATCTTGTATAGAAGATATTCTGGAGGATCTAATAGAACTTACTGAATGAGTGTACACAAAGTCACATAGTGGAGGAGGCCAAACGATTAAAAAATTATAAACTAGGCACAAATTTGAAAATAATCTAAATTCTAAAAGCTCAGTAAAATGTATTTCTCCAGTATCCTACAGTGTTAGAAATGCATTGGTTTTTTGTCTGGAGTTTTTAGAGTTTGTTTGTGTAAGGACTCTTATGGCTGTTTCTCCAGCCTGCCCCCAACATGTGATGCAATAAGACATATCAGTAGAATCATAACATGCATAAATATCTTGGCTGCGTCCAAAGAGAGACAGTTTCTGATATGTCTAAAATTTGCTAAGTTGTACTTTGTTGTTTTAAGACACACTTGAAAAACTGTGAACCTGTCATTTAAGGCTTGATCAATCATGTCTGAGTCTAAATGTAAACAAGACAAAAGGTATGTTTTTTTCTAAAACTATGGTACAACTTCCTAACACTGATATTCTCATCAAAGGTGAAAATATTGACACAGTCATTGATTTTAAATGTCTTGGCGTGACAGTGGATCCAAATTTGAACTTTAAGAAACATGTTAAAAAAACTGTGAAAACCATAATCAGGTGTCACTGACCTGGAAAAGGTTTTCCATGCTGTAATCATCCTGGTCATACTGGCTATTAAAAGATCCCCTTCAAACATGCTTTCAATGAAAAAAATAAATAAATAAAAGTTGATGTGAAGCTTATATGAGGCTTCAGCAGTCTGAGTTAGTCATATCAAGTGGATATCTGACACATTTACAGTCTTTTTGCCATCAAATTCCCTCTTTGTGTTTCGTCGGACAGTGTTTCCATGTTGAGCTGTGGTGGAAGTATGGTAACAAAAAGAGGGACTTTGGCACTAAAAAGACTGTAAGGTTGAAAGATATCTACTTGGTCAGTATGAACAGGAGGAATGATTAAAGCAAGAAAAACAAGTTTCAATGTTCATTTGAGCTCCTGACGGTTGTTTGAACGAAACAATCCCATGCAGCAAACAGTGTTTCAAGTAGAAAACTTGGTCGTGACTTGAACGCAGTATAATGTCCCGACTTTACCAGCAGCACTTGAACGCACCACGTGGAGCACACAGACCGGAGAAAGAGGAAATAGCAGCAGTTCGTCGATGCGCCGTCAAAACGCCCTCAAACACCGTCTAACACTCGGATAAAACTGAGTTTTAGAAACGTAAATGGAGTCTACTTTGTGGTGAAGATGTATTTCATCACAGTTGTGACGTCTTAGAAATGATCAGTTTTCTGTTGATTATTTGAGTGTAACTTATTCATACGGACTGATAGTTTTTCAGTTTTTATAATGTACTCTTACTCCATAAGCCTATTACATCAAAACAGACATGAGAAAATTGATTAACTAAGTTACTAAGAAAATCGTAATTTATCTCCTGCGTGTAAAACATGTCGTCAGTAGTATGACTTTAGTATGGCCACGAGTTTGATTATTTTTCTGTTTCAAATACTAAAAAGATGAAACAAGGACATCATTATAACTATAAATGATAATTATTTTAATTATAGATTAACCTGCCGATTTTCTTCTTGATGACTCAAATAATTGTTCTTTGTTAAATTACATAAGAAAATGTCCATCTCAATTTTTCAAAAGCTCATGATCCTCGAATGTCCTCGAATTGTTGGTTTTGTCCAACCAACAGTCCAAAACCTAAGAAAAGAAGAATTTACTGATAAATTGAACTGAAAGAAAAGGAGTAGATGACCACAGAAAGTTTGACATTTGTGCTTGAAAAGAAAACTGAAACAATTAGCTGATTATCCACATGTGCCAATATGATTACTGGAATAATTGTTACAGCTGTAAACAACATCAACCTATAAATGAAATGGAGTAAATTAAAGAAAGTATAATGTGTTATAGCAGGTTTGTCATTGGTATCAACAAGTTAGGAGAATGTACGCACATCTAAGCGGAAGAGGGCAGGTGCTGGGCTGAAAGTGAGTGAATGTCGAAATAAACAGATAAACAGCTCGCACACTGCAGGGCTCCAATGTCCACTAATAACATATTGCACCAAGGTGATGTTTCGAGCACTACTGCTCTTAATCAGACTGTGGACTCTGTTTAAGTCACCTTGGTGCAGTAAATTATAAGTGGAGATTTGAGCCCTGCAATGTGCAAGCTGTTTATCTGTTGATTTCGAAACATATTTTTATTAAATGTATAAAAATAATTGCTAGACTGATCAGATTGATCTGTTAATTACCGGTGGATTTTATTGTTCTGGAAATGCTATGAAGTCACATTTTGGGAGTTACAAGGAGGCAGGTGAAAGTGGAACTGTTGTGATGAAGAGATAAAAACAGGTTGGCAGGTGTGTGTGTGTGTCACTGAGGTGAACAGACAACGTTGTTAAGATATTATTGACATGCTTAATTGTAATTGGCTCATAAACAACGATTTTCCTCGTTCTTGATTCTTTTCTAACTTGTCCACATACTAGATTTTTACCGATACAGGTGAGAGACACGAGGATTTAACTGAACTAACTGACCCACAAATCTGAAAAAGGTAAATCAGTCTCTTTGCTGGTTGTTCTGACACATTGATTATCGTTAACAGGTGGAATGCTTCATGCATGTAAAATGTATAATTTAAAGGCTCATTATCATGGTTTTGTATTTCTCTGTAATGTAGCAGAGTGTTAACAATGATACTGTTGGGCCTCAAACCACGAGGTCACACAGAGAAGGCCTACATGTAACCTGTGAGGCCTGACCACGAGGTGCTTTTTCCTTTGTTTCCCCCAAGACAAAGGAATAGCACCAAAATGCTGCTTACAGACAATGGGAGTCCATTGCAAACTCCATTTCCAAGGATGCTTTGCGATTTTCACACCTCAGCAGTGAACAGTCAACATACAGTCTCTCATTGGCGGAGACGCTCCTGCACAGCGGAGCGTCCTGATGACGCAGCCATGACATCACCATCCCTTTAAAAACTGAATGTGCCCTGAAGCACACGCCTTTCCCATGTCATTGAGCTAGGGGTAACTTCTGTTCCTCTGTGAGTCAGCCTGACTAAAGGGGGTATCCCATGCACGTGTTTTTCCCCTCACCGAAGACTCCCCTCACCGGACGAGACGAGACTTCGCCCATGTTCACCCGAACACATTCCTGGATCCGAGAGAGATCACTTCTGCAACCAGTGTCCTCAAATTCCCTCGAGAAGGAGGAAACACTCCGCTCTTATTCACTGAGTTGACTCTGCTGTTCTCTCCGCCACGCCGCTGAGAGCCAGCTGCCGTGCTTTTCGCCGACCGTGCGAGAACGGCCACCGTCTGCATCCGAGCCCAGGACTAAGCCGGACATAAAGACGGACTACACACACACCCTGCTCGCTTTCTGAAGCGACCAAGGAAGAGGCATAAGTCTGGGCAGAGGCAGTGTTAGTTGTGTGTTCCTATCAGCATCTGTTGCTGTTGTTTAGCATTTATCTTTTAGCTTTTGCTATTGTTTGTTGTGTTGTTGACGGACCGCCGAGTCCATTTTTCTCTGCTTTACTCTGAGGAGTATTTTAAGTTTGCTGCCTGTTTAGTTGTGTTCACCACGCTAGACTTTTTTGTGTTTGTCCCGCTCAGGACTACTGCTGTGTTTGTGCCATCGTGAGTGAGAAAGTAAATTGCTTTGTCGATCAGAAACCAGACAATGTGCGTTACAGACTGCCGTCCGTACGCGCACTGTCTGTGGACAAAGGAACCGCCTCTTTTCCTCTCACGATCGCTTTCTCTCCTTCTTCCCTCTCTCTTCTGACTAACACATACACACGCGCGCGCGCACACACACATACATGCACCGACATCTTTTTGCACATCTGATGGTCAGATAACGTCGGACAAAACTTTGCTTTGTCTTTCCTTATCCACCATCAGACACGTGTGTTTTTCACAGAATTGGGTGAGTGCAAGACGCCGACCACCAGGCGGCGCCGTCTTGCTTCTGTCTAACCAAGACACCACCATATTTCTGCCATCCGGTTCTCGCACAACGTGACTTCCTCCCATAGTCACGTCCGCGTCGCAGACCGACGACGTCATTACGTCAGGCCCCGTTGCCATCTTGTCGCACACACACACACACACGCGCGCGCGCGCACGCACGCACACACACACACACACACACACACACACACACACACACACACACGCATTCCCCTGCATGTGTCCAACCCTGTACATAGCTGTTTGTGTTTTGTTTGGTAGGATTAGATTTTAGGATAGTTGTTTATTGAATGAAGCATTTGTTAACTTTGTCAATTTTGCTAAGTTTAATAAACACTGTTATATCTTTAAAGAGAAGTTCTTCTGTCATTATTGTGTGTAATATTGTGAAAAGTGGCTGATTGAAGGAGTCAGAGCTCGAATTCACCCTTCTTTGTTCACCCTTGAATGTTGATATCTCTCAGATATTAACATTCTAGGTGAACTCCCATTTATGAGACTACCTTGTTTGGTTATTGGTCCTGGTTCCCGGGTGGTGCCCCGTATTTGTTAATTCTTATTAATAATTCTATTAATTGTTATAAGTAGTTAATTATCTTTGATAGTTGATAATTATTGCAAATAATCAACTGTGTTCCTCACAGATCCAACAGTTGGTGCATGAATTATTGATTAAGGTTAACAATATCTTGATTTCATAATTCATAATTATCTATGATAATTATGAATTATTGCTAATAACCAAACGCACTACTGCCTGTCCCAACATTAATGGTGCCCCGTGTGAGGCTCCTGAGATATCAGCCTTTTTGCAATATTTATGCACAATAATCAATAATTAATAATTTTTGCATTATTAATATTTTTTTTCAAAATTTCAATTTTTTTGAAATTTTGACTTCTCTTGTGCTCTGCCCAGCATATACAGTGTGGTTGTGTATCATATCCAGTGTGCGCTAGTGGTTGTGTTAGCAGAGAGTTGTTAGTGCAGCATTAGCAGTTTACCACAACAATTTTTAGAGCCGCCATGTACTGTGCATTTACTACAAGTAAAATGAGTCACCAGGTACCCCACGTGGCCGGAGCCGTAGCTCCCCACAGGCCAGATGACCAAGACATGCAGGATATCGTCACTGCCCTCCTCCGCTTCTCCAGAGAGGAGCGAGAGAATCTTAACTGCTATAGTGTTAGCGACTGTGATTATTTGTCACAGGAATTAGTTGAGTACGCCTACAGCCCGGCCGGGAAGCCCAGGCATACCATCCCGGACCTGTTTGGTGAGATGTTTCTCCTCCATCAGCGCATAGCCCAGCTGCTAGCCTCAGAGAGCCAAGCACAACAGAGCCAGCTGCAACACAGCTACCAGGCTGTACTGGAGGAGAACCGCAGGCTGAGTCAAGACCGCCTACGCTCAGGTACTGAGATACTCTGGCTACAGGATGCCAACAGAACCCTGCGTGTGCAGATCCAGTCTCTTCAGACGAGACCAGAGGACAGACACGAAAAAGGCCAGACCAGACAGATGAGCACTGCTGTCGACATGGCCACCCAGGAACCGAGTGATGTTCCCGACCTTGAAGAGGTCCCTTCTCCCGGCGCAACCAGCCGAAGCCTGCCCCAGGAAACCTTACAGGTAAAGGAGCAGATGACCCCAGTCCACCAGGAGATGCAAGCTAGTAGCCTAGCGACTCCTGGTGATGCAGTCCCTGACCTCAACAGTCCAGATGACTGCCAAGTGCCTCCATCAGACCACCTGATGGATGCAGGTGCCCCTCACTCCAATGGTGCACGCCCCTCAATCCTCAGTCACACCCCTTCGTGTTCAGATCGAAGGGGGGAGGATCACTCCACAGATGAGAGTGGTGTGAATGCCTCCAGGCCCCCCTTGACCAGTGAGCTGACCACATCACAGAGCTCACACCCCTGTCTCAGCAGAACTCCATCCCCACCAGAAGGAGGAAGAAGTCGTTCTCATCGCCTTGGTGACCTGAGTGACTCTGGAGTCTCTGATGTTGCAGACAGTCTGCCGCAACGTCGACGCCAACGCTTGCGCACTTGACAGCTCGAGTCCCTCACAAGCGACGTCGAATGCTTCGACTCTGATAGTCAAGATTCAGACATCGACAACTATCTCCAGGAAGTCGAACGCTATCAGAGTGAGTCACCTCACCTCACGCACCCTGCTAGAGGGCAAGAAGACGACGCCAGAGTCCTGTGGATCCACACCTCAGGATATGCCAACCTAGCGTTGGAAGGCAACAAGATGCCTCGCGCCAAGATGGATGGCAGAACAGGACCTCCCAGGCGCCGACCACCTCGCCAGCGGGGTGGGAAACAAAACCACAGGGGTGATGACCAGACCTTTCCCCTGACTGAGCTTTTTCAGCCATTTCCACTCCCTAGATGCATGGAGCAGCCTCCACATCGAAGGGTGGTGGAGCCATTGTGGTAGTGTCCCCTCTAGTGGAGTGTACTGTACTGTACCCACAACCCAGCATGCACTAACGCTTACTACCACTCCCTCCTTTACCATGGTTACCATCAGCTTGCAGTTTGTTTCCCCATAACCCCTGCATGCCTTAGATATTATGTCAGGTTTGAGGTCAGGTGTAACATAGGTGAGTATGTAAGTTAGACTAAGTTCTTAGATCTGCTACTATTACTGCCATGAAACCTTCACAAACACATCAGACATATAGTCTTGGCATTGCACTTCAAATCCAGTTACAACTAGGATTCACACATCTTGTACAGGTACATTCAACACACACAGGCCAGACTGGACTCCCTCCTTCCATCCAGCACGCCAGTCTGCGCCAGTCCACTGGCTAACTCCAACCTCTTTCAAGAGCGAGCCTATCAACCTAACCAACTTTCCTTTTCCCTTTCTTTCATGACCTATCTGTTGTGTTTAGTGGTGATAACCAAAGAGCAGCAAAAGGATTGTGTTGGTTAATACTGAATGTCCATAGGTTTGTTAGAACACTGCTCAGACTCTGCCTCTGTCACTAGCCTGATTTTGCCTCTGACTTTGCCTCTGACTTTGCCTTAGTAGCTGCCCAGACAAGCCTCTGAACTTCGTGAACTGTATGGACTGTTTCAACCTTTTCTTGTTCTCAGGAAATACGGACTGTTCCAGCCTTCCACCTGTCTCTGGAGCAAATGGACTGTGTGACCACCAGGTTACTTCTAACCCACAGGGACTGCTCGGCCCTTGGGTTGCTCTGAAGATTGTGGCCAGCACCCCACTCTTCAGACCAAAGGGGGGATGTTGGGGCTCAAACCACGAGGTCACACAGAGAAGGCCTACATGTAACCTGTGAGGCCTGACCACGGGGTGCTTTTTCCTTTGTTTCCCCCGAGAAAAAAGGAATAGTGCCAAAATGCTGCTTACAGACAATGGGAGTCCATTGCAAACTCCATTTCCAAGGATGCTTTGCGATTTTCACACCTCAGCAGTGAACAGTCAACATACAGTCTCTCATTGGCGGAGACGCTCCTGCACAGCGGAGCATCCTGATGACGCAGCCATGACATCACCACCCCTTTAAAAACTGAATGTGCCCTGAAGCACATGCCTTTCCCATGTCACTGAGCTAGGGGTAACTTCTGTTCCTCTGTGAGTCAGCTTGACTAAAGGGGGTACCCCATGTACATGTTTTTCCCCTCATCGAAGACTCCCCTCGCCGGACGAGACAAGACTTCACCCGTGTTCACCCGAACACATTCCTGGATCCGAGAGAGATCCAGCATCCTCAAATTCCCTAGAGAAGGAAGAAACGCTCCGCTCTTCTTCACTGAGTCGACTCTGCTGTTCTCTCCGCCACGCCACTGAAAGCCAGCTGCCGTGCTTTTCGCTGACCGTGCGAGAACGGCCACCGTCTGCATCCGAGCCAAGGACTAAGCCAGACATAAAGACTGACTACACACACACCCTGCTCGCTTTCTGAAGCAACCAAGTAAGAGGCATGAGTCTGGGCAGAGGCAGTGTTAGTTGTGTGTTCCTATCAGCATCAGTTGCTGTTGTTTAGCATTTGGCTTTTAGCTTTTGCTATTGTTTGTTGTGTTGTTGACGGACCACCAAGTCCATTTTTCCTGCTTTACTCTTAGGAGTATTTTAAGTTTGCTGCCTGTTTAGTTGTGTTCACCACGTTAGACTGTTTTGTGTTTGTCCCGCTTGGGACTACTGCTGTGTTTGTGCCATCGTAAGTGAGAAAGTAAGTTGCTTTGTCGATCAGAAACCAGACAACGTGCGTCACAGACTGCCGTCCGTACACATGCTGTCTGTGGACAAAGGAACCGCTTCTCTTCCTCTCACGATCGCTTTCTCTCCTTCTTCCCTCTCTCTTCTGACTAACACATACACAGGCGCGCACACACATACATGCACCGACATCTTTTTGCACATCTGATGGTCAGATAACATCGGACAAAACTTTGCTTTGTCTTTCCTTATCCACCATCAGACACGTGTGTTTTTCATAGAATTGGGTGAGTGCAAGACACCGACCACTCGGTGCCATTTTGCTTCTGTCTAACCAAGACACCGCCATATTTCTGCCATCCAGTTCTCGCACGACGTGACCTCCTCCCATAGTCACGTCCGCGTCGCAGACCGATGACGTCATCACGTCAGGCCCCGTTGCCATCTTGTCGCACACGCGCACACATGCATTCCCCTGCATGTGTCCAACCCTGTACATAGCTGTTTATGTTTTGTTTGGTAGGATTAGATTTTAGGATAGTTGTTTATTGAATGAAGCATTTGTTAACTTTGTTAATTTTAATAAACACTGTTATATCTTTAAAGAGAAGGTCTTCTGTCATTATTGTGTGTAATATTGTGAAAAGTGGCTGATTGAAGGAGTCAGAGCTCGAATTCACCCTTCTTTGTTCATCCTTGAATGTTGATATCTCTCAGATATTAACATTCTAGGTGAACTCCCATTTATGAGACTACCTTGTTGGGTTATTGGTCCCGGTTTCCGGGTGGTGCCCCGTCTTTGTTAATTCATATTAATAATTCTATTAATTGTTATAATTAGTTAATTATCTTTGATAGTTGATATTTATTGCAAATAATCAACTGTGTTCCTCACAGAGCCAACAATTGGTGCCTGAATTATTGATTAAGGTTAACAATATCTTGATTTCATAATTCATAATTATCTATGATAATTATGAATTATTGCGAATAACCAAACGCACTACTGCCCGTCCCAACAATACTTATAACATCTTTTCAGCCCTGGAACTCAAACCATTTTCTGATGCCCCAAAAAATATATTTTAATAATTAAATTAATATCACAATGGCTTGAACAAACGACTACTAGTTGACAAGGTAAATCTTTGCTCTGGGGCAGGACTAGTTACAATCACGTTTTTCTGTCTGATGGGAAAAATACACTTTTTAACACAGTTTTAACCAGTTTGGTTGTCTACACAGGTTGTGAGACGCATGTTTCACTTGCGCTGTATGCACGTAGTCTGTGACCCAACGTGTCCTCGTTTTGTGTGTAACTTGCAGAAGAATACACATTTTGGTAGAGATCAAGTGACGTCTGGGACAATCCTCTTTCCTGCCTCCTGACCCCTGCTGATTTGACCCCTCCTGACTTGCCCCTGGATATGCCTTGATCTTTTATGTAAATGCACTCCCCTCCTATCTTTTGTTCACCATTTGTTGGTCACTGCTTTGATCCTTACTGTATAAAGTCTTTCCATTTCTTCTGCTCTGGGTCAGTCTACTGTATCAGACCAGCTCTGTGTCAGTAAGCTCACCGCATTTCCGGAATGCTATTAAACCACTTCCACCACAGCAAACTTTGAACAAGGACTTGAGTGAATTTTCTTCAACAAACTACAGTGACTCTACTGATGCATGTCGGGCTGCAAAAATGTAGTTGACACACAGAAGTACTGTGACTGAATGCATCCGGAGTGAAACTTACTGAGGACTGAAGGTGCTGCTGATTAGAGCTGAAACTATTCATTGACAGAAAGTTGATTTTCAACTATTTTGATAGTTGATTCATCGTTTTAGTCAATTGTTCAATTTCAGTTTTCATCCTGTTTCCAGCTTCTCAATTATGAGGATTTGCTGTTTTCTCTTTGTCTATAAAATGTTAAAAAATTGTGAAAAATGTTTTCCAGAGTTCAAGGTGACACCTTAAAATGTTTTGTTTTTTTGACCAACAGTCCAAAACCCAAAGATATTCAATTTAGAATGATATAAAACAGGAAACCAGCAAATCTTCACATTTAAGCAGCTGGAACCAGCAAATTCTTGGCATTTTTGCTTGAAAAGTAAATTAAAATAGTTACCAATTAATCTTCTGTTGATTGATTAATGAATTCATTGACTAATCATTTTAGTACACTATTTTACTACTTTCTTCCCTCAGGGTTTAATGAATTATCTGCCTGTTTTGATGCAAAAGGTTTTTATAGAAAAATAAATATATATTAAGATATACAGTATATTTTTACAATGAAACTGTTAACTAGTAAGTTTCAAAACACGATGCAAAAAGTAAATAATACTAAAATAAAGAGAATTATAATAAAAACAAAAAAATTCTAGTACTAGTACTGTTGGGAAGACTTTAAAGATTATAAAAGTTCTGGATCACAGGACCTCAAGTTGAATAAAGTTTTTTGGAGGCTCTTAGTGCAAACTTTTATTTTCTGTAGGTTCACAAACATCAGGTCGCCAAGCCATAGGGGGGCTGATAATTTTCATTTTAATCTTATTATTTGTGATAATAATGATGCATATGCTATAATCTCCTTGAATTTATTGTTCAGCTTGTACATGTGACTAAATATTCTGATTGATGCCAGTAAATAGACTGGTAAGAGTCCAAAGCATTAAGTCAAATCTGCTGGAGCTCATCTGCCTCATCTGTAAACATGTCTGTCTGTCTTTCTCTCTGTGTGACTCTCAGAGAAACATTCCCTCACTTACATCTACACTGCCTTCTCCAAACCTGTCGGACTTCCGGGCATCCACGAGTTCACAGCTATGGGTCTGCTGGACGGCAGGATGATCGACTACTATGACAGTGATCTCAGGAGAAAAGTTCCCAGGGAGCCCTGGATGAAAGAGCGACTTCCAGCAGACTACTGGGAGAAAGGCACACAGTCCCGCCTGAGCAAGCAGCAGTGGTTCAAAGACAACATCAACATCCTGAAGAAACGAGTGAATCAGACTGATGATGGTAAGATCCATGAAATGTGTCAGACTGGAATCACCTCTTGATGAATCAATAATTAACACTATGAAATTAACAACTGTAATACCTTTTGTAAAGATAAATGTTCCAGCAAAAATGAAGCTGTTTTTCCCCCTTAAGTCAGAAACAAGTGATAACTTCTAATTAGCTTTAATGAAACTGTTTTTTGTAATTATTTGCTTCATTTTTCCCTTTAGATGTCCATATTCTTCAGTGGATGGTCGGCTGTGAGGGTGAGACGAGGCCTGATGGCAGTGTGACGTTTAGCCGCGGCGTGGACATGTACAACTATGATGGACGTGACTTCCTGTCCTTCGACGACGCCAATGCAGTCTGGGTTGCCTCCACTGATATAGCAGTCCCGACCAAGAGAAAGTGGGATGGTGTCGAGGTCCTTAAAGAATACACCAAAGGGTACCTGGAGAATGAGTGTATAGATTGGTTGAACAAGTTCATGACATACGGGGAGAAGCAGCTGCAAGAAGCCCGTATGTATTTTTATATCCATTACTACTAGAGATTATAGACGTGGCTTTAGTAATAGAAGGATTACTATGCAGGTTGTTAAAATGTCAAACATGAAATCAGCTGTTCTTGATAGTATTGGTATTCACACAAAATCTGACTTTTTTTTTGTTTTCCTGAATTTTATTATCTGTCATGGAAAATTGTCAGGTCCAGATGTGGCAACATTTCCAACAGCACTTCACTAGGATTATGGTTCAATAGTAATTTATTGACTCTGGATCCTTTTGAATCCATTTAGGTTCAGCTTTCAACATTTGTAAGTAAAATGAAAAATAACTTCAGGAAATGAAGGCAGAAACACTTCAGTTTCGGTTCCATTTTATAACCTGTTGCAACAACCTGAAAGTGAGATGAGCAGCAGAAGATATCAAATATTGATTAAATATGTATCTGACACATTTAAATAACTGCTATAGCCTACTTATACACCTTATTTTCCACGAGCTCCTTGTTTTGCTCCTTAGCTTAAATAATTAATATGATATAAATTAAAGTTTGAGCGGGAGATTTTGACAACTGAAGCTGATTTAACTGTCAATATATCAAGTTACTCAAGGCATTAACATTCATTGGCTACAGCTGATAGAAGATGGACAGTGTCAGCTACAGTATATACTGTAAATGAGAAGCCTGTTCCCCGTCTGCTCTGTACACCAGTCTTTGCTAATAAAAGAAAAAAAAAATAGCTGTTGCAGCTCAGCAAATCCGGTACTTTGCCATCATGGAACCAAATACAAAAGAGAACCCGCTATTGGAACCCAACCCTCGTAAACACCATATTCAATAACAACCATGATCTTCAAATCTCAGAAAATTGTTTGGAAAAAGAGCAGAAATAATGAAATTAAGTGTGTGTCGCAGCAGCACTGTTTTTATGTTGCTAAGGTTAGTATCACCAGGGTCCAGGTATCATTGGATAATTCGTAATTCATTTGTAATTCAAAAACCAAAAAACGGTAAATCTGTTATTTGATTCAAAACAAAAAACAAAAAAACGTTTTTGGTGTCAGAATCAAATAATAAAAAACCAATCAAACCCGGCCCGTTTTTGGTTTTTGCCGATTCGTTGTATCGTTATTCCTTTTTGGATTGAATATCCAGCAGATCTGCGGACATCAAGCCAATTCGTTTTTGCGTTTGAAACCAAAAACAGAAGTCACATGGTTATTTCCTTTTTTCATTTTAAACCAAAAATGAAAAACGAAATCACGTGATCTATTCCTTTTTTGTTTCCCAACAAAAATCCAGAAAACCAAATTCAAAAGACTGTGCAATTTTGGTTTAGAAATCAAATATTTTTGTCAGTTTTGTACGATAGCGGAAGCGACCGTTGCTATGGTGAAAACGCCAGCCAAAAGGAATAGTCATTGTTGGCACGACAGTGACCGCCACATTGTCGCCTGTGTTGCCTTTATTATCTCCGTTTCAATGGAAATACATGGGGTATGACTAATACCTGGAAAACAATCCCTCACGTCAGTAGAATCCTATGTAATGAGGCCTAGTTTACTACTCCAGCAAATAGGTCGACAGAGATTATTTCTAGTCCCTGTTGAGTCAGCCAGCCAACTTCAGCTAATGCTTTCTAGAGGTTGCGGCATTTCCCAAACTGAATAAATGCCTTACATTTAAACAGAAAAATCCTTTGCTAGCTCAATCTTGTTGTAACCAAGATATCCGCCGAAAAAAAATAATTTTCCCATGGACAGATTTAGCTACTACGTCCACAAACTTCACAGACATTTTTAAGCTAGTAGCGCCGTGATGAAGGATGCTAGAGTGGAAACTGAGAGTCTCAGAGTTCTATCCACAAAGGGTCTGTTTTGTTTTCCCCACAACCCCTAATCAGTTCAGTTCAATCCAGTTTCACAAACATAAAAGAAAGACAACTCAAAACTCTGCTAAGGGTTTTCACTGCAGACATTTGTTGTAGTAGTTGCAGCAACAGATTCTATTAGTTCAGTTTATTATGAGGGTGGTACAAACAGGATCACATGTGGTTTAGCATAATGCTATGTAGCCTCCCTGCAAACATTAACTCACCTAATGTTTTCTCTGTCTAGCTCCGCCAGATGTGTACACATTTGCTACAAACACCAAAATTGAGACAAACGTCATGTTGACCTGCCTGGCCACAGGTTTCTACCCAAAAGACATCACCCTGGAGATCAAAAGAGACGACCGTGTTCTGACTAAAGAGGACGGGTTGTTGACCTCAGGTGTTCGACCAAATGAAGACGACACCTACCAGAGAAGAGACAGTGTGGAGATTTTAAGGAGTGATGTTGCTTCATACAGATGTGAAGTCACTCACAGAGCAACCAGTGTATATGTGGAGAAGGTTTGGGGTAAGAAACTTTCTTATTTCAATTTACAATTTGTCACAGTGCAACAAAGTTGATTGGGGCAAAAATGCAAATAATCAGATGATCAGACAGGTTATAACCAAGACAAACATAAGAAAATGAGATCCACGTTGTATTGAATCAGATATAGTCTTTACTTAATCAGTTATGCTTCATATTGGACCTTTTTGTATTAGCTCAGGGTGCGATGCAGTAAGAGTCTGCATCAAAAGCTGCCTACTGTCAAGTTACTTCTTCACTGGAGGAGAGTATTATATTCAAAATGTGTTTAAATGTTTGTCTTCATTGAAGATGAGGTGGATTCATTCATTTTGAGCATCACAGTTAGTAGCTACAAGAGAAAAAACACAACATTAACTGGCAAGAGCCAACTTTTTGAATTTGAAATTTTGGACTTTTTGGTAAGAATCCTTTTTGACTCTTGACATAGTCTCCACATTTCATGTTATTTTGTGTCATTAAATTTACTAGCTTAAATAATTAATATGATATAAATTAAAGTTTGAGCAGGAGATTTTGACAACTGAAGCTGTTTTAACTGTCAATATGTCAAGTTACTCAAGGCGTTAACATTCATTGGCTACAGCTGATAGAAGACGGACAGTGTCAGCTACAGTGTATACTGTAAATGAGAAAACTGTTGTCTGTCTGCTCTGTACACCATTCTTTGCTGATTTAAAAAAAAAAATTACCCTGGAGTTCAGCAAATCCGGGACTTTGCCAACCTGAAACCAAATACAAAGAGAACCGGCTATTGGAACCCAACCCTCTCAATAACAAACATGATCTTCAAATCTCAGAAAATTGTTTGGAAAAAGAGCAGAAATAATGAAATGAAGTGTGTGTCGTAGCAGCAGTGTTTTTATGTTGCTAAGTTTAGTATCACCAGTATGTTTTTGTGTTATACTTTTGTTATAATTAAAGATATCATTGTCACTATTTGTTGTAGTAGTTGTAGCAACAGATTCTATTAGTTCAGTTTATTATGAGGATGGTACAAACAGTATCACATGTGGTTTAGCATAATGCTATGTAGCCTCCCTGCAAACATTAACACACCTAACGTTTTCTCTTTCCAGCAAAGCCAGATGTGTCCATGTTTGCTACGAATGCCAAAATTGAGACATATGTCATGTTGACCTGCCTGGCCACAGGTTTCTACCCAAAAGACATCATTCTGGAGATCAAAAGGAACGGCCGCGTTCTGACTAAAGAAGACGGGTTGTTCTCCTCAGGTGTTCGACCAAATGAAGACAGTACCTACCAGAGAAGAGACAGTGTGGAGATTTTAAAGAGTGATAATGCTACATACAGATGTGAATTCCGTCACAGAACAACCAATGTATCTGTGGAGAAGGTTTGGGGTAAGAAACTTTCTTATTTCAATTTACAGTTTGTCACAGTTCAACAAAGTTGTTTGGGGCAAAAATGCAAATGATCAGGTGATCGGACAGGTTATAACCAAGACAAACATAAGAAAATGAGATCCACGTTGTATTAAATCAGATATAGTCTTTACTTAATCAGTTATGCTTCATATTGGACCTTTTTGTATTAGCTCAGGGTGCGATGCAGTAAGAGTCTGCATCAAAAGCTGCCTACTGTCAAGTTACTTCTTCACTAGAGGAGAGTATTATATTCAAAATGTGTTTAAATGTTTGTCTTCATTGAAGATGAGGTGGATTCATTCATTTTGAGCATCACAGTTAGTAGCTACAATAGAAAAAACACAACATTAACTGGCAAGAACCAACTTTTTGAATTTGAAATTTTGGACTTTTTGGTAAGAATCCTTTCTGACTCTTGAAGTAGTCTCCACATTTCATGTTATTTTGTGTCATTAAATTTACTAGCTTAAATAATTAATATGATATAAATTAAAGTTTGAGCGGGAGATTTTGACAACTGAAGCTGATTTAACTGTCAATATGTCAAGTTACTCAAGGCGTTAACATTCATTGGCTACAGCTGATAGAAGACGGACAGTGTCAGCTACAGTATATACTGTAAATGAGAAAACTGTTCCCCGTCTGCTCTGTACACCATTCTTTGCTAATAAAAGAAATTAGCCCTGGAGCTCAGCAAATCCGGTACTTTGCCATCATGGAACCAAATACAAAGAGAACCGGCTATTGGAACCCAACCCTCGTAAACATCATATTCAATAACAAACATGATCTTCAAATCTCAGAAAACTGTTTGGAAAAAGAGCAGAAATAATGAAATGAAGTGTGTGTCGTAGCAGCAGTGTTTTTATGTTGCTAAGTTTAGTATCACCAGGATGTTTTTGTGTTATACTTTTGTTGTAATTAAAGATATCATTGTCACTATTTGTTGTAGTAGTTGTAGCAACAGATTCTATTAGTTCAGTTTATTATGAGGATGGTACAAACAGTATCACATGTGTAGTTTAGCATAATGATATGTAGCCTCCCTGCAAACATGACTCACCTAATGTTTTCTCTTTCCAGCTCTGCCAAAGGTGTTTGTGTCTGCTACAAAGACCAGAAATGAGACAAACATCATGTTGACCTGCCTGGCCACAGGTTTCTACCCAAAAGACATCACCCTGGAGATCAAAAGAGATGGCCGCGTTCTGACTAAAGAGGACGGGTTGTTGACCTCAGGTGTTCGACCAAATGAAGACGACACCTACGAGAGAAGAGACAGTGTGGAGATTTTAAGGAGTGACGTTGCTTCATACAGATGTGAAGTCACTCACAGAGCAACCAATGTATCTGTGGAGAAGGTTTGGGGTAAGAAACTTTCTTATTTCAATTTACAATTTGTCACAGTGCAACAAAGTTGTTTGGGGCAAAAATGCAAATGATCAGATGATCAGACAGGTTAGAACTAGGGCTGGGTGATATGACCAAAATCTCATATCCTGATAACGATACCTTTCCCGATTACATTTACATAGCATGCTGGCGTTGTGGATCCAGAGGCGTGACAGTGGTGGAGAGTTGACAACAACTAAACTCATTATGTTACTGTAAGTGCAATAAAAGCTTGGCAAGTAAAGCCAAGAAGAGTAATGTATCAATGTAATCTGCACAAAGAATGGACAGACTCCAAATGACAAAAAATATTGCAGTGATTTGCGTCACAATGATATAAACAATAGAGCACAATATGAAACGATGGACATTTTTCTCTCGTCACACGATATGTATTGTCATATTGCACAGCCCTAGTTAGAACCAAGACAAACATTAGAAATTGAGACACAAGTTGTATTAAATCAGATATAGTCTTTACTTAATCAGTTATGCTTCATATTGGATCTTTTTGTATTAGCTCAGGGTGCGATGCAGTAAGAGTCTGCATCAAAAGCTGCCTACTGTCAAGTTACTTCTTCACTGGAGGAGAGTATTACATTCAAAATGTGTTTAAATGTTTGTCTTCATTGAAGATGAGGTGGATTCATTCATTTTGAGCATCACAGTTAGTAGCTACAAGAGAAAAAACACAACATTAACTGGCAAGAACCAACTTTTTGAATTTGAAATTTTGGCCTTTTTGGTGAGAATCCTTTTTGACTCTTGACATAGTCTCCACATTTCATGTTATTTTGTGTCATTAAATTGTATCTTATCACTTTTATCACATTATCACTGATTATCACGTCTGCATTTTAGTACCATGCATCAACACTGAGTCACATGAAACTAAATATTAATGATGTTAAAAGTGAACTAAATTTGAAATTAATGTAAATGTTTTCTGTGTTTTAGATCGTAAACTTCCTGACCCTCCTGGAGGAGACATCATAGGAAACAGCTTGAAACAGCAACATAATGCTGGGGTGATTGTGGTTGTGCTCCTCCTTGTCGCCATCGTGGCTGCAGTACTGGTGGTGTTGTATAAAAAAGGGATAATTGGTAGGTGTAATATATAATCATTGTGTTTTCTCAACAACAAGGTACCAGTGGAGTGTGATATATTTTTTCCCATATTTTATTTTAAATCCTTTAAAAGAAAATACATAAAACATTTAATTCCTCAAAAAAAACTAGATTAAGAAAAGAAACTGATTCCTTCAAGTTTTCCAGCAAACAATTGAAAAGCTCTATTTACTTAACAGTTGTTTTTTATGTCTTTAAATTGATTTAAAGAGTAACTACACAGTCAAACTCTGCTAGCTCCCGCCATCCCAGCATATTTAAAAGATGTGCACAGGATGACTGTAGGGGGCGTGGCCTCGTGGCTACGTAGCGCGTGATGCGGGAGGTACGGGGACGTTGACGAGAGTGGATTAAGACTGACCACCGCTCAGTGTAGCATGAACAGATGTAGAGCTGGTAGTCAGAGATAACCGGCCATGAGCAGCTGCTGTCAGACTCTCTGTGTCCGCCGGATCTTTGTTTAAGTTTCTGTGCGGTTCCTGTGTTGTAGCTTAGCTAGCGGCTTTACTACGAGAAGCTCTCAGGTGTGTGTGTGTCTGTGAGGAAGTGTCAGTACGTAGCTGTAGCCCTGCGGTTTATCATGTTAATGTTACCGTCATCAGTCTGAATGTCTTTATAAAGCTTTTAATACAGCACAGTTAGTTATCAGCGGGCCCATGTGTTGTGTTTACTGCCTCAGAAAAGGAATAAATTATTTGTATAACCAGGGTTCTCTGAGCAGCACGACGTCTCTTATCAGACCTGCTAACGTCTCCAGCAGCTCTGTGTGAGAGGAACAAACTGAGGCTACAGTTAGCAGAGTTCTGATATTAATACTTGATGCTGCAGCTGAAATGAAATATACCAAGTAAAACCAACAAAGTGATGAGTCTGTCTCTACATACTTGTCAACGTCCCTCCCTTTCTGTGGCTCTCAACTTCAAGCTTGTTACTTCCTACTGACAACGTAAATCTTAAAATCTGCTCACAAATATTTAGTTTCATGTTTTAAAAGTCTCAGTAATTTTGTCACTTTAGTTTTTAGCAAACAAACAGAGGAAATAGTGTATTTGTTGGGGACTATTTTCAGCGGTGGATGAATCCACATTTGAACTGTTGTGAGTATTTCTGGCAGCAGGACTGTGTGTGCAGGATTGAGTCAAAATAAAGGACAGTGTGTTCATGTTGATGAAGGAACATGTCACCCAGTACAGCGGTGTGACTCATTGACCACGGAGCCACAGAGGTCAACAGAGCTCTACGGCACAGAGGAATAAGATATATCACACAATCCTTGTTAGTATAATTAATAAATAGAAAGCAGTCCAAGAAGCATCGATAGGATATAAGCAGGTTCCCAAACACGTTAACACAAACCTTGATGCATTTTCTTTTCTTCACAGGGTCCAGAGTGTCTTGGAGCAGAGGTGGTTCTAGCCCTGATGCCTCATGTAAGTATCTTTGGTTGACTGATTGAAAGCCGCACCACGCAGATTAGTGTTGTGGAAACTGTCTGAAAAAACAAAACACACATATGAAATGATACACAAAACACTGCTGAGTTGAAGATTAAAAAATAGTATTGTACAATATGGAGACAGAACACACAAAGATTTGCATCAGTTCGTCTCACTGAACAAAGAGCAAATCATATAAAGACACAAAAGTACCTCCATATAAATCAAAAGAAAAGATACAGAACCTGAAAATATACCGCTGTGGAAGATTCAGTCAATAGATGAATATTTGATGTAAAAAGAAGGAGAGGAGGATGATGACGACACAAATTGGCAGATCAATATTTGGATTAAGTTTTGTGTCTGTTGGTTTAGTTTAGTTTTACTGAGCGTCGTCAGTTATGATGCTTTTAGGAAAAACACCTCTGAAACTGTAGAAGGTTCATAAGATGGATTTTACAGTTTCATCATAGCTTTAAGATGCTTTTGGGAAAAAACCTGGTTGTTTGGTCTGCAGCAGGGTTTGACAGCTTTCACACCACCATAAATGATCGGAGCCAACGCACCATGATGTTGATTTTCTATGATTTCTTCCTCTCACACACGTGATGTTGACAGGCCTGAGAACATTATAAGATAATATAAAAAAATAATGTAATACATTAAAGCAGATTTTAGTCTTTAATTTTTGTGTGTGTGTTGTCAATGACTTCTCCCCCCAGATTCCCAATGATGAAGATGTGAACAAACCTCTCCTGCCGGACAAGAAAGACCAGAAAGGTAAAAGTTTTCCTGTAGGAAGACATGATGTCAGCTGCTGAGCTACATGACTTTGTACAGATTCTGATGTGCAGTGTTATATAATGAAATACTGTTTTGATAATGACATCATTTTATTCTTGATTGTCTCACCATATTATTAATATGAAAAAGGTTGACAATTGTTATATCTAAATTAATAATATAGCAAGCAGCAAGAGATAAATTAAAGGTTTAAAGCAGTTACACCCAAATTACAAAACGAACATGCTAACTTAATGGCTAGATATAACTAGAGGTAACTGAGAAAATATGTTTTGTAATTTGGATAAATGAAAAGTTAATAACAAAAATGCATCTTAGCCTCACAAGATGCGTAGAAAAGCAGCATTAGTTCATGTATATAGAAAGTAACATGTCTGTCAATTCTTGCAGACAACAGCCAAGGTAACAGCTCTGATGGCAGCAGTCAGCCTCTCCTTCCGATACTGTTTTAAGTCTGAGAGGAACCAGCTCACCACACAAAAACAGTTTTCCAAGTTAATTGATTATATGATGATGATGATGATGAGAACAGTAGTAGTAAAAAGAGACTGCTTTGTGGTTGTAATGTTTCAGCAATGATCCTGGAGTACGGGTAATACAGGGATTGGGTTTGAACTTTAGTAAGTGTGATAGTTTGAGGAGTCCTGATTACTCTGGAATAATGTTCCAACAGATTTCACATATTCTCTCTTTGTAGTTTTCTTCCATTGATTGCCTTAAATGGGTGAAAAAATTCTTCCATGTCTCTTTAAACTGAACCTCAAAGTCATGGTGAAAGAAATACTATTGTTTCACATTACTGAGGCAAGTTACTTGTGATCGGGGGTAAGAGATCCTGGAACGTCAAGTGGAGACTCAGGAAGGTGATTAGAAAAGTGTGACCTGTAAGAAATGAAACAAATGTGACGTTTAACTTTTAAAAGGAATCTCTTTGAAATCTGAAAATATTGAAGTTTAGAGATCATTAATCACAGTTACTGAAGCAAATGTTAAATGCTACAGTAGATTTATGCAAGAGGGTAAGAATAAGTGTTTTTACTTGAAGTAGCTGTTGTGGATCTGTTGATATCGTATTTCAAACTAGAACTTGACTAGAATCAGTAACGGCTAAATTTGATGAGACATTTTGAAAAGTCTGAAGACAGATCATGAAATAAAGTCAGAGTTATGAGGTGCTGAGCAAAAAATTCATGCTTGTAAATTTAGTAAAACAACTTGTCAATATTACACTTGTGAGAGAGATTTAAATAGTGGTTATCATTTAATGTATTTCTTGTATATATTATATATGTTACACATGTTTTTAAACTAAAGGGTCAGTGTTTGTTCTCTATTCAATGTGATGTAACATCACTGTGACACTGTGAAATAAGAAATTCTACCTCCTAGGTTAGTTGAACTCTTGAACTTGTTTGTATCTGAGGGTTGTTTGCTGACCTCTGGGGTTTATCTACAGATATCTTTGCCTTAATCCTACTGTTTTACAAACTGTGGATCATCAGGTACCTAGTTGAGCTAAATTTGAAGGATGTCCTTGTTTGAAGTTATTGACTGACCATCAGGTCTCTGTGACATCATCCTATGACCCTTCTTGTTTGTAAGAAGGTATATGTTGAAGTGTCCATTTAGAGACCTGACTGTCTTTAACTTTGCTGGTATAAAGCTGTCTGGTTTGTGTTTGCAATCTTTAGCGAAAGGTCAACATTAACAACATGCTTTCTCTCCAAAAATACAAGATAACTGTGTTTTTTTTTTTGGATATTTGTATAATTGTCACTGATTGTGTGATGTACTGTTCAGTGTCTACAACTGCTTCAACAAATTATAATGTTTAATGCTCACTTGATCACTTTTTAAATTCTATATTAAATGATATGAAAGCAAATTCACCGCAGGTTTAAACAGATGATTTTTGCATCTGTACCTGGTGGGTTGAATACAATCATTATTAATGAAATATTAGTCTGCTTTATTCACATGTATCAAATATATTTAATGTTTTTATACATTTTTACTGTGTTTTTTTTCCCCTTTTTCGGGCTCTGATGTGAATGTATTATAATCCAAATGTTGAACTCATTTATTTTCTTTTTAGAATGACTTTTGGTAAAAAGTGTAGTACTGATGATGACATCGTCTAAACATCTTGAAAATACTCTGAAATATTTCTATCAAACAAGTATCAGTTTGTCAGTGTAACAAATCTCCACTCAGTCCTAAAATCTACATCACTGTTGAAGTGCAATAAACAGATTAATTTGCTCGCCGATAACATTGATTGTCAGACTGTAGCGACAAATATAAAATTTACATTTACAACTTCTGTCTAAAAAGTTTGTCAAAGATTTTTCATTTTAAATCCATTTGAATTTAGGAAAGACATTACATTCAAGTCAATATTTTTAAAGTATTTCTTTGAAACTGATGAAGCTGTTTTATTCTGTCTCCTGTTGACTGTTTTTATATTCTCCTTTTTTTGTGTGTGATCATATTTTAATCATATTTTGACTCGTGGAATATATATCCTATCTGGCTATAATCTAAATGTACTCATATGTTTGTGTTTAAATAAAGTAAGTTGATTAAATCATTGTTGATATGAAGTGTTTTGTTGGCTGTCCTGCAGTAGATATGTGAGACTTTTGTGAAGCAGAAATATAAAAAAAGCAGTTAACAAACTCTCCTGCTGCTCTATAAGTAATTCAGGCTAACATGCTGCTATCAGGCTAAAATAATCCTGTTAATTCTCAACCAGCTAATTTGGTTCTTTCAAGGCAGTTTGAGGATTGATCTGTTAAACTTGGATGAAGTTATCTTGAATAATGAACACAAAATATTATGTGTGTTCCTGCATTGTTACTGCTGTTATCTTGTTTTATGTTGTGCTACACAATGTCGTCACAGTTTTCACACTTTCATCACTGTTAAAGGACAAGTTCACAATTTGTCAAGTCTGTCTTAAAACAAGTGTCCATATGAACAGTGAAAGAGGTTTTCCTCGCTGTAATCATTCTCCTGTTCATACTGGCTGTTAAAAGATCCTTCAAATGTGTTTTCAATGTAAGTGATGGAGGCCAAAATCCACAGTGTGTCCACACAGTCATTTAGTGAAAAAATAAGTAAAATAAATAAAAAAATTTAAATCACATCAGTGTTGATCATAACTACCAAATATCAATCACTAATTAATTACTAATCACTAATTAATTTTCAGAATGCTAACCCTTTAAATGCCAGTTTTTGTGATGATAACACTAAATTTTATCAAAGAAAACACACAAAAGTATAAATATTTTCAATATGCTGGAGGCAAGGGAGAATTTTTTATTTTTATTTTTCATCAGTCTGGGATATGTCAATGATTAGCAACAACAGTGATATTTATTCATTATTTTTTGTGCAGTATAAGATTAAAGAATCTGACCTGTTAATTTATAGTCTATGTAAAGTGTCCTTTTACCCTTCAAAGTTCTTACGTTCTAATAGCATATCACCTCATTTTGCTCTACAAATAAAGCTGCAACATCACTGCGACATCACTTATTTTTCAAAACTTAAAATTCAACATTTAACATTCAAAAAATTGAGAACAGAAATGACTGTGTGTGTGTGTGTGTGTGTGTGTGTGTGTGTGTGTGTGTGTGTGTGTGTGTGTGTGTGTGTGTGTGTGTGTGTGTGTGTGTGTGTGTCACAGGTAAGACCTACATAGCTCCGGAGCTGGCTGTATTTATTAGTTTAGCTACGACTGCAGCTACATGAATAAACTGATGGTTTAGGATGCCTTGTTTGGTTTTTGCCGTGTAGGAGAGTCTGTATGGATGTTTGCCAGGAGTTGCCACTAGGTAACGTGTCTGTGAATGTCCGTGGACAAAATAATGTTAACTAACTCGAAAGGCACATAAAAGTTGAGCTGTTTTTATTAAGGTTGATATTATTTGTCTCAGATTAAATTATCCATGTATTTATAAAGTTAATCATTCATTTTTTATGTGTTTTATTGCTAGTAAAAATTCTCCAGTGTAGCTAGCTAACATTAACATGATTCAGTCTTTCCAGACAGAGCATGCGTTGTTTGTCAACAAGAGATGATCATTCTATTCTATTATCCTTTGTCATAAATGCAGGTATGATACAGTATGTTGCTCAATAGAGTGTGGTAATATTGAAACATGCAGATTAGGTGAGGTATTTTCCATTGGAAATAGTAAAAACTACAAATTTGAAGCCAGGGCTTCAGTTTGAAAGTCTTATAAAACAGAATGCATGAATTTATGCTGTAGCGACCATGGGATCAAAAAAATGTGGTTTTAATGGGTTTCATTGGGACCTGAAGGGCTCTAATGTGCTAAAAATTAGTATTGTTTCTACACAGTGTATTATAGACTTAAAGCTTACGGGACTTTTGTCTCCCCCCTCTGGCAGTGAGAGTAAGGGGGGTGCTCGGCTGTGATTGCCCGACACAAGCATGCAGCACGCTCTTGTGCGCACCCCCAATGACCGTCACACAGAGAGGACAGGTAAAAACTGATATATTTCTAATGGTCCGTTGGCATTTGTCCCTGTATGCCAGTATGCCAGTCTGCTGCTGTGGCTGTAAAACGATGGATAAATTGTTTTGAGCATCACACAACCCCCATGAAATGATCTGTTTCACTATCAGAATTTGATCCATTCAGTCCTATAACATTTGGAAAGTCTAGAAGAGCCGCACGATTGATGTCCCTACTGACTTGAGATTTAAAAACTCTGCATACTGTGAAATACAGAGAGATTCATCTGTCTTAAACGGCATTGTGTGAACTCGTTTGACAAGGACTTGAATGTAGCAGACATTCATTTATATGTAAAAGTTCTGCACTGCAGGTTTAATATAGGATACGTAGTTGAATTTCCAAAATTTGATTAAAAAAATACACCCCTTTGCCAAAGATCATGGTTACAGCATAATCACAGCCAAAATGATCGAAAAAAATAAAATGTTAAAGGTCCTTTTATGTCCCTAGTGAGGCACAAGGGTTAAAAGTATATCTGAAGCCTATATGAAGCTTCAGCAGTCTGAGTTAGTCATATCAAGTGGATATCTGCCACATTTAGTCTTTAGCATCAAATTCCCTCTTTGTGTTTCCTCGGACAGTGTTTCCCTGTTGAGCTGCAGGTGGAAGTATAGTAACAAAAAGAGGAACTTTGACACTAAAAAGACTGTAACGTCGAATCTATCTATCTATCTATCTATCTATCTATCTATCTATCTGAGTGTGCATGTGTGTGTGTATATATATAGATATATATACATAAACACACACATATATAAATATTTGTGTAAAATAAAATTGGTATACTGTCATAATGTACATACATGTGCATGATAATATATGTTTTTGCAGTGAAAATAACATGTCTTCCAGTTTCAAACTAAATTTACATATGAACCAATTTTTTTTTTACCCCTAATCTGGCAACGTATCTCGTGGGATACATACATTTCAAAAGTTGCTGAATAACACCATGAACACCTTCAGACAATTTTTTCTTCATCCGAATATTAAGACATTAGTCATAGTTAGTGTTATGAATTTATATTGTTGTTTTACTGAAAATAACTATGATTAATATATAATTACTTACCACCTGGTAAACATGTCCTGCACCACTGGCGGCCATGAACATTTCTGATCAGGCTGACTAAAAAATGACAGATAACCTGAACAAAGTCATGCGACCTAGATACCAATACCAGATAAAACTTTTGATAAATGATAACTTGATTGGGTGAAAATCTTTAAATAAGCCCCCAACATTATGTTAAAGAATGTGTATCTCCTGGTGCACGTTGCCTGTTTAAGGGTTCAAGCATGTTATGGAAGTGAAGAACCACCTTTCCGCCAAGTGCTTTAAAACCTACACCTACAAGTTGATTATCTGGCTTATACCATGGTCATTTGCCAACAACATATAATAAAAGCATTTGCAAAGTTTTGGTGAAAGTTTTGCACTCAAAATTGAGAGTTTATGAAGCAAGAGTTTACCGTTGTCATGACAACTTCCCACACTGTACTCACCACCAGCCTGAATCGAGGCATATCGCTTTGTGCGTGCGCTTGTAGATTTGATTTTTTAAAGGCTCATTATTATGGTTTTGTATTTCTCTGTAATGTAGCACAGTGTTAACAATGTTACTTGTAACGTCTTTCTCAGACAGGTGAAATGTACCGATCACTAGTTACCTGTTTGATCTAACGTTAACAACATGCTGATTCTCTCACTTGTTTTTGGCCTCTAGTATATCTAAATCCAAAAATATGACCGTTCAGTACGATCAATGAGTGTTGGTTAACATTACCTGCAGTAGTCAGTTGTAAAAACGTTAGCTAACTTGCTTCATTACTGCGTTATGTTGTTTCCCAGTGATATTTCTGACAGCAGTGTGAGACATAAAAGGAAACATTAAAACGTCTTAACATGATCAGCCCAAATGTAAAAATCATAGAAAGCCATAAAAAGTTTCATTATTCCTGTTTACATCACAAAGTCAAGCTGTTTATAATTAGAGCTGCTATGATTAGTGGATGCATTGATTAGCTGCCAACTATTAAATTGGTTGCCAACTATTTTGATAATCGATTGTTTTGAGTCATTTCTTTAGAGGAAGCTGTTCACTTGTTTAATCAAACCTTATCAATATTAAACGTGTTGTGTGTCCAAATTGCACCAAAAGAACGTCTGTCTCCTCAGTAAGTCACCTGTTTAGTGTTTGATGGTTGTTTATTTGTGCTTTAGAATGTAACTGCCATGAAACAATCAGGAAATAACATGGTATTTCTGTCTCTCTTTCAGAGAAAGCTTTCCAGCCTGTCTCTTTGTCACTTCATCACCCTCTCTCTCTCTCTCTATTTCTCATCTTTTTTTAAATGAGTCAGGAAACCCACAACAAAGCTTAACTTTTAATGTTATCAAATGAAGAGAGATGTCGTCCCCTCATCACTCTCATGGCAGGGTCGACAGCTCTGATCGTGACATGCAGTCACAGAGCCCAGAAGCCCCGCCCGGCTGCTGCAGAGCTGATCGCTTGTTTATTCAGAGTTTAAGTTTATTAATGTTAATTGTGCCATGTGTCCAACTTGCACAAAGTCGGCCCTTTGTTCCCCAGCAATGCACCCACCAAGTATGGAGTTGACCGGATGAACACTTCAAGAAGGACATACAGACAGAGATTCCTTCCTTTAGTAGATAGATTGATGCAATTGGTGGCTACAAAAAATATACAGAATCTGCAAAGAAGCATTTTGTGCAGAAGTATTTGTAAGAAACTGTTTATCAGAGGTTTTCAGCCCCCCAGTTTATGTCACATCTCATCTCATGATTAAATTAGTTAGTTGAGGACGGCCTTAAAGGACAGATTCACAGTTTTTCAAGCGTGTCTTAAAACAACAGTCCACTGACCACTGGAAGAGGTTTTCCTCACTGTAATCACTCTTCCTGTTCATACTGGCTATTAAAAGATCCCCTTCAAATGCACTTTCAGTGAATAAAATAAATAAATAAAAGTTGATGTGAAGCTTATATGAGGCTTCAGCAGTCTGAGTTACTCATATCAAGTGGATATCTGCCACATTTACAGTATTTATAGCATCAAATTCCCTCTTTGTGTTTCCTTTCCCTGTTGAGCTGAAGTATAGTAACAAAAAGAGGAACTTTGGTACTAAATAGACTGTAATGATAATGGTTAGTATGAACAGGAGGAAAGATTACAGCAAGAAAATTAAGTTTCACTGTTCATTTTGGCTCCTGACTGTTTTTTTTTTTTTTTTTATGTTTAACAGTTATCTGAACGAAATGATCCCATGAAGCAAAAAGTGCTAAAAGCAGGGAACTTGGACGTGACTTGTACGCAGCATGATGTCCCGACTTTACGAGCAGCACCTGAATGCACCATGTAGAGCAGACAGACCGGAGAAACAAAAAGTAGCAGCGGTTCGTCGACGCGCCGTCAAGACGTCCTTAAACACTGTCCAACACTCGGATAAAACTGAGTTTCAGAAATGTAAACGGAGTCTACTTTGTGGTGAAGATGTATTTCATCGCAGTTTTCGTCCTTTTGGGGACGAGACTGACGGTAAACAGCGGTAAGGGAGTTTTGTTTTTTTTTTTACACATTAATGCGATTCCGGTTAAAATCGATTAGATTACTTAGAAAATCATAATTTATCGCCTGCGTGTGTAACATGTCGTCAGTAACGTTAGTATATGATAATTAATTTAATTGTAGAGTAACCTGCCGATTATTTTCTTAATGACTCAAACAATTGTTCTTTTTAAAATATCTTAAGAAAATGTCCATCTCAATTTCCCGAAAGCTCAGAATGTTCCTAAATTGTTGGTTTGCTTGGTGCAATAAATTATAAGTGGACTTTGGAGCCCTGCAGTGTGCGAGCTGTTCATCTGTTTATTTCGACTATCATTGGTATCAGAAAGATAATAGTAGACATGATTATTCACTGTATATTGACTTCTAAAATGAAAAATGAGGAAAACAAATACATTTAAATCAATTAGAAGAAATGTTTTCTCTGCATTAAACATTTTTATTAAATGTATTAAAATAATTAGTACTTGGCTAATTAGATTGATCTGTTAATTACTGGTGGACTTCAGTGTTCTGGAAATGCTATGAAGTCACATTTTGGGAGTTACAAGTAGGCAGGTGAAGGTGGAACTGTTGTGATAAAGAGATAAAAACAGGTTGGCAGGTGTGTGTGTGTGTGTGTGTGTGTGTGTGTGTGTGTGTGTGTGTGTGTGTGTCACTGAGGTGAACAGACAACATTGTTAAGATATTATTGACATGATGCTTAACCGTAATTGGCTCATAAACAACCATTTTATCTCCTTGTTCTTGCTTCTTTTCTCACTCAACTGTATGCTGGATTTTTACCAATACAGTTGAGGGATATGAGGATTTAACTGCACTAACAAACCTCTTTATGATGCCCCCAAAAATATATATTTTAAAATCATTAAATTGATTTCATATATGTGTGTCAACTAGTCAACTAATGACTTGAACTAACGACTCCTATTCAACAAGGAAAATCTTTGTTCTGGGGCAGGACTAGTTACAGTTATGTATTTCTGTCTGATGGGAGGGAAAATACATTTAAGTTTTAATCAATGCGGTTGTCTATGCAGGTTGTGTAACGTGCATAAAGTGCAAGAGAAACGCACCCTTTATGCATGAAAAGTAAATTAAAATAGTTACCAATTAATTTTCTGTTGATTGATTCATCAATTAACTGACTAATCATTATAGTATTACACTATGTTACTACTTTCCCCCTTCAGGGTTTAATGAATTATCTTCCTGATGTGGAAGGTTTTTATTGAAAAAATAAAAATATATCAAGATATACAGTATATCTTTAAAATAAAACTGTTAGCCAGTAAATTTCAAAACACAATGATGCAAAAAGTAAATAATATACAAAATAAAGAAAATTATTAATTAAAAAAAATTTCCATCTAGTACTGTTGGGAAGACTTTAAAGATTATAAAAATTCTGGATCACAGGACCCCAAGTTGAATAAAGTTTGTTGGAGGCTCTTAGTGCAAACTTTTATTTTCTGTGTGTTCACAAACATCAGGTCAACAAGCCATAGGGGGGCTGATAATTTCCATTTCAATCAAATTATTCTTTGTGGTAATAATGATGTATATGCTGTAATCTCCTGAACGTATTGTTTGGCTCATACATGTGGCTAAATATTCTGATTGATGCCAGTAAATAGATTGGTAAGAGTCCAAAGCATTAAGTCAAATCTGCTGGAGCTCATCTACCTCGTCTGTAAACATGTCTGTCTGTCTTTCTCTCTGTGTGACTCTCAGAGAAACATTCCCTCATGTACATGTACACTGCCTTCTCCAAACCTGTCGAACTTCCGGGCATCCACGAGTTCACAGCTATGGGTCTGATGGACGACAGGATGATCGACTACTATGACAGTGATCTAAAGAAAAAAATTCCCAAGGAGCCCTGGATGGAAGAGAAGCTTCCAGCAGACTACTGGGAGAACGGCACACAGTCCCGCCTGAGCAAGCAGCAGTGGTTCAAAGTCAACATCGACATCCTGAAGCAACGAATGAATCAGACTGATGATGGTAAGATTCATGAACTGTGTCAGACTGGGATCACTTTTTGATGAATCAATAATTAAAACTATGAAATTAACAACTGTAATACCTTTAGTAAAGATAAATGTTACAGCAAAAATGAAGCTGTTTTTTTCCCTTAAATCAGGAACAAGTGATAACTTCTAATTAGCTTCAATGAAACTGTTTTAATTGTAATTATTTGCTGCATTTTTCCATGCCCTCATTCTCTGTAATTTATTTCACTGTCACTCCCCTTTAGATGTCCATATTCTTCAGTGGATGGTCGGTTGTGAGGGTGAGAAGAGGCCTGATGGCAGTGTGAGGTTTAGTCGCGGCGTTGACATGTACAACTATGACGGACAAGACTTCCTGTCCTTCGACGATGCCAATGCAGTCTGGGTTGCCTCCACTGATATAGCAGTCCCGACCAAGAGAAAGTGGGATGATGACCAGGTCCTAAAAGAATACACCAAAGGCTACCTGGAGAACGAGTGTATAGATTGGTTGAAGAAGTTCATGACATACGGACAAAAGCAGCTGCAAGCAGCCTGTATGTATGACAGAAAATCATTTCTATATTTTTCCATTATTACTAGAGGTTATAGACGTGGCTTTAGTAATAGAAGGATTACTATGCAGGTTGTTAAAATGTCAAACATGAAATCAGCTGTTCTTGATATTATTGGTATTCACACAAAATCTGGCTTTTTGTTTCTTCCTGAATTTTAGTATTTGTCATGGAAAATTGTCAGGTCCAGATGTGGCAACATTTCCCATCAACAAACAGCACTTCACTAGGATTATGGTTCAATAGTATTTTATTGACTCTGAATCCTTTTGAATCCACTGAGGTTCAGCTTTCAACATTTGTAATAAAAGTTAAAAATAACTTCATGAAAGAAGGCAGAAACACTTCAGTTTCGGTTCCATTTTACAACCTGTTGCAACAACCTGAAAGTGAGATGAGCAGCAGAAAATAATAAATATTGATTAAATATGTATCTGACACATTTAAATAACTGCTGTAGCCTACTTGTACACTTAATTTTTCACAAGCTACTTGTTTTAAATACTGGAAGTCCTGATTCTGAACTATTAAGTTGATTAACTTAAATAATTAATATGATTATAAATTAAAGTTTGAGCGGGAGATTTTGACAACTGAAGCTGATTTAACTGTCAATATGTCAAGTTACTCAAGGCGTTAACATTCATTGGCTACAGCTGATAGAAGACGGACAGTGTCAGCTACAGTATATACTGTAAATGAGAAAACTATTCTCTGTCTGCTCTGTACACCAGTCTTTGCTAATAAAAGAAAAAAAATAGCTGTTGCAGCTCAACAAATCCGGTACTTTGTGTTGGGCCGTGGCTACAAGTTTGGCTATCAGCAATAATTAATGATTATCAAAGATAATTGTTAATTATTAAAATCAATAAAATTATTAATAAGAATTAATAATAATGGGGCACCACCCTGGACTCAGGGAAAAAGATAGCCAATTCAGTCTCAAAGTGTACTAATCTATGAATTTGGGACTTTGATTAATAATTAATTTAATAACTATAAACAAAATCACCATATCAATAGCTAGTAAAGGTTGAAGGATTTGGAGTTCTTTACAGAGCAGAGGTTGGCAAAACTCATTCTTGTGCAACATTAAAACAGACAACAGGTATATCCAAAAGCATTTATTTAACAAAAGGGTAAAAGCAACACACAATACTAATCTAGCTAAGTGTACCTATATACAAGTGTGAATGTGTGAATGTGTGAGTGTGTGTGTGTGTGTGTGTGTGTGTGTGTGTGTGTGTGTGTAGGGAAGACAATAGCAAGATGGCTGCAGTCACCTGGTGACTGAGCACATGGCATGTCGACACGTTGGCTGATAAAGGGAACTACAGGGATAAAAGGCCAGACCATGTGGTGTCTTGAACCACATGTGCTGCCTGAACCAAAGTTTGCCAAACTAGGTTTTAACCTCTTAACTGTGTGGTTCTCTATTCAAGGCCAATTGGTGTATACTAAAGGTGCCAGGTTAAGATGAGGTTAGTTGCATACAAGGCCTAGTTACTGGATGTAACATGTTAAGCATGCTATCGTTAACCTAGCGGTGTGGCTATGCAGTATCCTGACTATAAGCAACAAGGACATCACAACAACAGTTCAATGTATAACCTTAACCAAATCAATACACGTACAGTACATTGTTTGAGTTAAACATTCTTGCTTAGCCGTACTATGCTTCACTGTGTTGCTAGGCTATGCCCAGTTGTTACCAGTCCATGAAGGAAGAGATGCTTTGTGGTGTCCTGCTTTGTAGCCGGTGAATCCGTGTGTGAGTCAGGCTGAGAAGGCTTTGGCTCTGAAGTTGAAGATGCAGGCGTTGCTGGGCAGACAGCACTCCAGTCGTGCAGAGTGCCCAGGTCACTCCTTGGTGTAGAGTTAGCAGCAAGCTAACTCAATTTTGCGGCTCCTGTACTTGTTAAACTGGCCAGCAGACTTGTGTGTTAGCTGCTGGCACAAGGAAACTTAGTTTCTGAGTCTTAGGCAGGCTCTCGCGTCTTCTGCCGTAAAGAAGACTGTGTGTGTCTGCTGTGAGCAGGCCACACACGAGAGCAGAGAGCTGCTCCAGCAGCTGCTGGAGGTGTGAAAGAGAGCAAGGAGCTGCTCCTGCTGCAGCTCGTGGAGAAAAAAAAAAGATAAGAGAGGAATCTCTAGTTTTGATAACCTGGATCCATGGGTGGAGCTTCACACTTTGGGTGCGAACCCCCAGGGCTCAGGTTTCTTGGAGTCTTGAAACATGTGGTAAACTGTGGTCCACATGTAGTCCCAACATCCCCCCTTTGGTCCTAGGATTGCACCTGATGTGTGATCCCGGGAGCACAAACATACATGTACTGTATGGTCCACAGTTGAAAGAGTTAATTTGTCCGTTCATTCAAGTTCGTAACATCTGGGCAGTGGTTAACACTATCTATCTTGGCTAAGCAAGAACAGTCAGAGTTACAAAACAAAAGCATGATAGACAACAACAAAGGCATAGTCCTAAATAACATAACCTGGGTTTCTCATTACTCTTTGGGTCAGTGAGAACAGGAATGTTAGTGGTGTAACTTTGTTAAGGTGAGAAAGCGGCACCTAAAATGATAAAGCCATTTCTGGATTGTCCAAGAGTGTTTGTTGTTTCACTCATTGGATCTGATGACAATACTGACTACTCAATGTAGTACTCAGTCTGATCTTGGCAGACTTTACAATTTTGTCCTTCAGGCAAGTGTAGCTGCAGAAGGATGTCATCATATTTCCAAAAATCCCAAAGTCCTAATGGCTGTATCGTTGTTTGTTTGGCACTATGTCCTAAACTTGTGGTGGATGAAGACATGTGTATAACTACTTCTGAAAGTACATAATGGAGTGTCCTAAGCTAGTGTTTTGCAAAGTGATCCTATTGACAAAATACTACCAAAGAGTTGATCCAATTGTACTTGCAAAGTAGGACAGTGGTGTCTGAGCTGAATCAGAATTTAGGCTTTCCTCAACTAATAGCAGGCTGTCTGGCTATTACTGAGTTTAGAATAACTGAGGTTGCTACTGTTGCTAACAAACCCAAGTGTATCTATGTAACTGCAGGAAAAGTAAGGCACTGGTATCTGTCTTACTGTCAGTACAGGGGTGGACTGTGTTGCTGTCTAGAATTGTGAGAAGCGAACTCTAGAGCTCTTGTGCCTTAAGTTTCTAACTTGTGGCTCAGGGCTGTAACGCTCCGTGTAGCCAGAGGGAGAGAGACATTCAGAGGCACTGTCACTGTCTGATAGATGGTGACCATGTACTGAACTGTGGTCAGAGATGCTGTGGTCATCATCTGATCTGTCCATTGTCTGGTCACACTTCTGGGCCAGAATCTCTGCGTATGGCCTTCTAAAGCTTCTACTGTGTGAATGCCTATCTCGACGCAGTTGGTGGACATGGCGCTTACGCTCAGTGTCCCTATGCTGCCTTTTGTCACCCCCCTTTGGACTGTTATGAGGGTGGTCTTTTGAGGCAGCAGACCTGTATGACGCTTCAGTGTTTGAGCTGGCAGGCTCAATTGTTTTCCCTCCTGCTTTGGAAGTGACAGCAGTTTCCCAAGCCACCTGTGTCATCTTTCTTATCTCACGCAGTGAGGGGTTACCTTGGTGTGTCATAAGTACAACGTGAGTGCGTACGCATGGATGAAGGTTCTGCAAGAATATGGACTTGAAGGTGGGGTTTTCTTCTAAGCCTGGTGCATTCTTACCCTGGAAGTACGCATGCCTCAAACGTTGGTAATAATCCCTGGGATGCTCACGATGGGAATGTTTAACTTGGAGGGCTGCAACCATTGATGTGGTCTTGTCAGCAGTAAAAGAGAATTCTTCTACTAGTGCTTGACGGAGCTCTTGGTAGTCATTTCTGACTCTGGAAGGTTGTGATTGTATAAACTTGTGTACAGCTTTAGAGCTGGTTTTCCACACAAGTTTAACTTTCTCACTTTGGGTTGCATGGGGCAGGTCAACTAGATTGTATTCTAGTTCTCTAAAGTAATCTTCAATGTGGTGATTACAGCTGTCTGGGTCAAAATGATCAATGTCCTTAGCTATGAGCTCAAGCACTTTAAGGCGGGGACACTGTGAAGTCATTTCTGGTGAAGACAAGACTAAACTAGCACTATCATGGACATGTGCATCACGTACTACAGTTCTCTCTGGTTGAAGGGCAGGGGCTGAACAACTGTTATCACTTTCCTGATAGTGCTGAGGAGAGGCTGAACAGTTCTGGGATGATCTAGTCCCCCCTTCGGAAGGATGAGCACGGATGAATGTGTCATGTATTGGTGGCTGAGAAAAACACTGGGCAGAATATCTTCTAGAGGATAAACTACATGTCTCTTCAGTGTCTGTTTCAGAGAGATGGGAACTCAGGTAGCTGTTAGCTCTGTCTCTCAGTGGAGGTTGAGAAGCTGACTTCATTCCCAAGAACTTAGGGTCAGTTGGGAATTGTTCCAATCTTCTGAGTGGAGAGGGAGTTAACCTTTCATTATGGGAGGAGTATGAATCGGAATAACTGGAATCACATTGGCTGAATGACTGTAGTGGGGCAGGACATTCTGACCTAAGCCTTAACAATTCCTCCTTGTGTGAGCAGAGATTTAACTCTGCTGAGTACAGGTCTTCTAAATAGCACATGGCTTTCTTATTGGCCGTCTGAACCTCATGGAGGAGGCAAGCATTTTGCGCTCTAAGGAAATCTACCTCCTTTTCTAGGGCTGCTCTGCTCTGACAGGCAAGGCTGGTTTGCCTGTGGAAGTTCAGAAGCAAGCATAACAATGGGTCTTTGGATGCGGTCTGTGCATCATTCCTGTCCTTGAGTAGTGAGTCTATCTCTTTCCTGCACCCACTGAAATTCAACCTGCTGATGAATTCTGGGTAGCCAGGTTCTAGGCTCTGTGCTAGGGAAGAAATAAACTGTTCTACACAGGGGTTCTCCATTGTTGTATCCGGAACGGAGGATTAGATTAACAGTTGACTAGTACAACAAAACAATGTGGTTGGCTATGGTGTTGCGTGGCAGACACTTTGTAGTGTAGTTTGGGCAGTACACTAGCCTAACCAAACAATTTTGTGGCTTACACTATGGGGAGTAGCTTCCTGTGGAGGAGGGGTAGCTACGACACCGTCTAGTGGCTCTAGTGGGCACAACAGATTTCAACATGCACTAACTGAGATGCAGCGCAGTAACAGCTAGAGGATTGTTTCTTAAAGTTGACTCAGGCTGGAATGCATGGCAGTAACAGCTAGAGGATAACTTTCAAGCCCTGTGATAAGTTTCACAGGGCTGGTAGCACACTGTGACTCTATCTCACAGGCTCTATTTCTTACTCAGGCTGGAATGCATGGCAGTAACAGCCAGGTACAAGCTCTCTATGTGTCACAGGGCCGGTGGCACACTGTGTTTTAATTAACAAGGGGAGCACTTGAATTAACAACTAATTCTGACAGCTTGACTGGATGGCATTGAATGTGTACTATTCGAATGCTGAACCAAAATTCTTACACTTCCTACAGAGTAGGTTTAACCTGAGTGGCTAGCAGCAATAGCAATCTCTTAGTTTAACACTACGAGGGCTTAAAGTGGTAGTTATCAACAACTCAAGATTTGGGTTACCAATTGCTTTAGCGAAAATTGATTTGAAAAAATCAATTCTCCCAACACTTGACTTGTTTGTAAGTACAGCTAGATATCTTCTCCTATGGCAGACTGGTCGTGTTAAATATAAAGACTTTTGGATAGTCTAAAGGTTTTAGATTCCAGAATTTTGTTACTGGCCAAAATTATGCTGAAATTAATATTGCACAATTATGAATAATTGCCAACAATACTCTGCCTCACACGGGGCACCATTTTGTTGGGCCGTGGCTACAAGTTTGGCTATCAGCAATAATTAATGATTATCAAAGATAATTGTTAATTATTAAAATCAATAAAATTATTAATAAGAATTAATAATAACGGGGCACCACCCTGGACTCAGGGAAAAAGATAGCCAATTCAGTCTCAAAGTGTACTAATCTATGAATTTGGGACTTTGATTAATAATTAATTTAATAACTATAAACAAAATCACCATATCAATAGCTAGTAAAGGTTGAAGGATTTGGAGTTCTTTACAGAGCAGAGGTTGGCAAAACTCATTCTTGTGCAACATTAAAACAGACAACAGGTATATCCAAAAGCATTTATTTAACAAAAGGGTAAAAGCAACACACAATACTAATCTAGCTAAGTGTACCTATATACAAGTGTGAATGTGTGAATGTGTGAATGTGTGAGTGTGTGTGTGTGTGTGTGTGTGTGTGTGTGTGTAGGGAAGACAATAGCAAGATGGCTGCAGTCACCTGGTGACTGAGCACATGGCATGTCGACACGTTGGCTGATAAAGGGAACTACAGGGATAAAAGGCCAGACCATGTGGTGTCTTGAACCACATGTGCTGCCTGAACCAAAGTTTGCCAAACTAGGTTTTAACCTCTTAACTGTGTGGTTCTCTATTCAAGGCCAATTGGTGTATACTAAAGGTGCTAGGTTAAGATGAGGTTAGTTGCATACAAGGCCTAGTTACTGGATGTAACATGTGTTAAGCATGCTATCGTTAACCTAGCGGTGTGGCTATGCAGTAGCCTGACTATAAGCAACAAGGACATCACAACAACGATTCAATGTATAACCTTAACCAAATCAATACACGTACAGTACATTGTTTGAGTTAAACATTCTTGCTTAGCCGTACTATGCTTCACTGTGTTGCTAGGCTATGCCCAGTTGTTACCAGTCCATGAAGGAAGAGATGCTTTGTGGTGTCCTGCTTTGTAGCCGGTGAATCCGTGGGTGAGTCAGGCTGAGAAGGCTTTGGCTCTGAAGCTGAAGATGCAGGCGTTGCTGGGCAGACAGCACTCCAGTCGTGCAGAGTGCCCAGGTCACTCCTTGGTGTAGAGTTAGCAGCAAGCTAACTCAATTTTGCGGCTCCTGTACTTGTTAAACTGGCCAGCAGACTTGTGTGTTAGCTGCTGGCACAAGGAAACTTAGTTTCTGAGTCTTAGGCAGGCTCTCGCGTCTTCTGCCGTAAAGAAGACTGTGTGTGTCTGCTGTGAGCAGGCCACACAAGAGAGCAGAGAGCTGCTCCAGCAGCTGCTGGAGGTGTGAAAGAGAGCAAGGAGCTGCTCCTGCTGCAGCTCATGGAGAAAAAAAAAAGATAAGAGAGGAATCTCTAGTTTTGATAACCTGGATCCATGGGTGGAGCTTCACACTTTGGGTGCGAACCCCCAGGGCTCAGGTTTCTTGGAGTCTTGAAACATGTGGTAAACTGTGGTCCACATGTAGTCCCAACATTTGCCAACCTGGAACCAAATACAAAGAGAACCGGCTATTGGAACCCAACCCTCATAAACACCATATTCAATAACAAACATGATCTTCAAGTGTGTGTCGTAGCAGCAGTGTTTTTATGTTGCTAAGTTTAGTATCACCAGTATGTTTTTGTGTTATACTTTTGTTATAATTAAAGATATCATTGTCACTATTTGCTGTAGTTGTTGTAGCAACAGATTCTATTAGTTTAGTTTATTATGAGGATGGTACAAACAATATCACATGTGGTTTAGCATAATGCTATGTAACCTCCCTGCAAACATGAACTCACCTAACATTTTCTCTTTCCAGCTCCGCCAGATGTGTACGTGTTTGCCACGAACACCAAAACTGAGACAAACGTCACGTTGACCTGCCTGGCCACAGGTTTCTACCCAAAAGACATCATCCTGGAGATCAAAAGAGACGGCCACGTTTTGACTAAAGAGGACGGGTTGTTGACCTCAGGTGTTCGACCAAATGAAGACGATACCTACCAGAGAAGAGATAGTGTGGAGATTTTAAGGAGTGATGTTGCTTCATACAGATGTGAAGTCACTCACAGAGCAACCGGTGTATATGTGGAGAAGGTTTGGGGTAAGAAACTTTCTTATTTCAATTTACAATTTGTAACAGTTCAACAAAGTTTTTTGGGGCAAAAATGCAAATGATCAGATGATCAGACAGGTTATAACCAAGACAATGGTTATGCTTCATATTGGACCTTTTTGTATTAGCTCAGGGTGCGATGCAGTAAGAGTCTGCATCAAAAGCTGCCTACTGTCAAGTTACTTCTTCACTGGAGGAGAGTATTATATTCAAAATGTGTTTAAATGTTTATCTTTATCGAAGATGAAGTGGATTCATTCATTTTTAGCGTCACAGTTAGTAGCTACAAGAGAAAAAACACAACATTAACTGGCAAGAACCAACTTTTTGAAGTTTGAAATTTTGGACTTTTTGGTAAGAATCCTTTTTGACTCTTGACATAGTCTCCACATTTCATGTTATTTTGTGTCATTAAATTGTATCTTATCACTTTTATCACATTATCACTGATTATCACGTCTACATTTTAGTACCATGCATCAACACTGAGTCACATGAAACTAAATATTAATGATGTTAAAAGTGAACTAAATGTGAAACTAATGTAAATGTTTTCTGTGTTTTAGATGGTTATTGTCCTGACCCTCCTGGAGGAAACAGTGTAGGCATTATTGCTGTAGTGATTGTGGTCGTTCTGCTTGTCATCATCGTGGCTGCAGTGCTGGTGGTGTATAGAAAAGGTAAAATTGATAGGTGTAATATGTAATCATCGCGTTCTCTCAACATCCCAGCATATTTAAAAGATGTGCACAGGAAGACTGTAGGGGGTGTGGCCTCGTGGCTATGTAGCGCGTGATGCGGGAGGTACGGGGATGTTGACGAGAGTGGATTAAGACTGACCACCGCTCAGTGTAGCATGAACAGATGTAGAGCTGGTAGTCAGAGATAACCGGCCATGAGCAGCTGCTGTCAGACTCTCTGTGTCCGCCGGAGCTTTGACTGTCACTAGAAGCACATTCATGGCCCTTTGTAAAAGTTTCTACTACGAGAAGCTCTCAGGTGTGTGTGTGTCTGTGAGGGAGTGTCAGTACGTAGCTGTAGCCCTGCGGTTTATCATGTTAATGTTACCGTCATCAGTCTGAATGTCTTTATAATACAGCACATAATACATACATCATACAGCTTTTAATACAGCACAGTTAGTTATCAGCGGGCCCATGTGTTGTGTTTACTGCCTCAGAAAAGGAATAAATTATTTGTATAACCAGGGTTCTCTAAGCAGCACGACGTCTCTTATCAGACCTGCTAACGTCTCCAGCAGCTCTGTGTGAGAGGAACAAACTGAGGCTACAGTTAGCAGAGTTCTGATATTTATACTTGATGCTGCAGCTGAAATGAACCTCAGAGTCACGATAAGAGAATTTGCCTGAACTGAAATTTAAATCCAAACAGACAGAAATTAGCTAATTTTGAAGTAATGAATTCAAAATGCTTCATCATTGCTGTTGTAAATAAAACGTGGTGCCATAGTTACTGAATTCAGTCAAAAGTGACCCAGAACTTAAAATTGAACTGATTCACGCTGCAGATTGTAAAAACAAACCCAAGTGGTCATGGTATTAGAGGGATACTGATGGTTCTTAGTGTTTGTGCCGTCCATTTCAATCATGGAACATACAACCTGTCGGGTTTTATCTCTTACATATACTGTATTTACACCAAGATTAGACAGATATTACAGTCTCTTCTGCTATAAGTCAGGTAGGTGAAAGGGTGTTAAATCATTGTTGGTTATCTGGTGCAAAGGTCTATTATTTAATGATCATGGACATCATGACATGTTAGGAGAAGGAAATCCACTGAAACACAACATTTGCATTTGGTGTTTTTAAATAGATTTATTATGTCACAAGTTGTTACCATGTTGGAGAGATATAATGAACTATACATTCATATAGTTCTTCTCTATCATGCAACTTGCTCTCATCACCTCAAAACTGAGAGAATAAAATTAGATAAAGTTTTATTTTCACCTCTTAATTTCATACAGTTGAAGTCATACTGCTCTGGGATTGTCCTTACTGTGTATTTTAACGCTGTGTAATTTAAAGGACAATAGATTTATCTAATGGAGGGACTAAACAGTTTCAGACCATGATTGTTTTTTGCACACAGTATAACATCTTTTTACCCCAAAATAAAAAATATTTTCTCTCTGAACTTCAGGGGCTTTGTCCATAAAAATGTTTGGGGTCAAAAAACAAAATTACAAATTGATTCTTTAAAAGCTGATCAGTCAAATAACAAGTTGGGCCAGTTACTTAGCTTATAGGATCAGACTGGTGTTAAATATATTTCTTATTGTCAACAAGTAAAACCAACAAAGTGATGCGTCTGTCTCTACATACTTTTCAACTTCCCTCCCTGTCTGTGGCTCTCAACTTCAAGCTCGTTGCTTCATACTGAAGATGTAAATCTTAAAAACTGCTCACAAATATTTAGTTTCAAGTCAGTCATTTTGTCACTGTAGTTTTTAACAAACAAACAGAGGAAATAGTGTATTTGTGGGGGTCTATTTTTCGGCGGTGGATGAATCCACATTTGAACTCTTGTGAGTATTTCTGGCAGCAGGACTGTGTGTGCAGGATTGAGTCAAAATAAAGGACAGTGTGTTCATGTTGATGAAGGAACATGTCACCCAGTACAGCGGTGTGACTCATTGACCACGGAGCCACAGAGGTCAACAGAGCTCTACGGCACAGAGGAATAAGATATATCACACAATACTTGTTAGTATAATTAATAAATAGAAAGCAGTCCAGGAAGCACTGATAGGATATAAGCAGGTTCCCAAACACATTAACACAAACCTTGATGTATTTTCTTTTCTTCACAGGGTCCAGATCACGTCGCAGAAGCAGCCATAATTATAGCACTGGTGCCTCATGTAAGTATCTTTGGTTGACTGATTGAAAGCTGCATCACACAGGTTCATGCTTTTCAGTTTGATCAGTTTGTTGTTTTTGCTTTTTTCATACCAACTTAATCCTTTTAGTTAGTCCTGGCCAGGCTGTAACTTCTGTACAATGAACTTGACAATAGTTAGTTTAGCTGATTTTGTTTTGTGTGTTATCTTTGTGTTTGTTCACAGCTTTACCACTTGATGAAGTTCCTGCCCCAGGTAAGTGCTTTACTTTTCTGCTGTGGATTCTTTTAAAGATTGAAATGTTAAATGTTTTGGTGCTAAAGATGTTTATAATGTTACAACAATGACTCAGATGGAGGCAGCATGATGAAGGAATCCCAAATGTCTGAATAAACCAAATTTAACTTTATTAATAAATTAAAGTGTAAAAAAAAAGCTGAGACAGAGGAGGAGGAAGGGCCTCTTGTAGGTTGGCTAGGAGCCACTGAGTGGACAGGTGCAGTTGTTCAGACATAAATCACCAACCTGAGGCAGACCTTCTGGACACGAGCCTCTGCCATACATTACCAGTTCACCTTCAGAAGTCTAACTGGTATCAGTCATTTCTGTAAACACAGCAAGAATATAGACTTATAGACCAAAAGACAAACCAAACCAACCAAAGACCAAACAATCCTGATTATTAAAAAAAAGAATCAAAGAGGATGTAGAGACAGAAAAAGCTCCACGTTTTATCAGACACATGGACTCATATTAAGAGAAGATGGTCAGTAAGTCAAATCATTAGTTAAGGCAGCCCTGTCTGTAAACTCTGAATCATGAACTTCACACTTTCCTCAGTTAAAAAAAGGATATGTATATTTTGAATTTTAATAAGTGCAGCTGTTTATTAGTAGTGTTAATGTTGTCTTTATTTACAGTCACCACTCTGCCAGCCACAACCAACAATGTCCAAGGTAACTACTTTCTTTCTTTCCCATCAGAAAAACACTGACTGAGGCTTTAAAGGACAAGTTCACAATTTTTAAACTCTATCATAATCAACAGTCAGGTGTCCATATGAACAGTAAAAGAGGTTTTCCTCGCTGTAATCATTCCTCCTGTTCATACTGGATATTAAAAGATCCTTCAAATGTGCTTTCAATGTAAGTGATGGAGGCCAAAATCCACAGTGTGTCCACACAGTCAGAAGTGAGGGAGAAGGAGTAGATGATATTTCTAGGATTTTAAAGTGGTAATTATACTTTTCTTGTGCAAAAACTATATGAGAGACATTATTATTAGATGTAGAGAATTTTTATGTCTTTATACATGTCTGGAGGGGATCTTTAAGAAAGTAAACTTTGATTCAGCTGCGTTAACGTTACTCTGAAGATCAGATTAAAACTGAAATGAAGCAGCAGAAGTTTCATGACTTTGCGTCATTTCATCATCATTTCTGTATCAGACCTGCTGTATGTCAGCGTGAAGCAAACATACACATAAATCTAAAGAAAAGAACCTGAAAATATAGCACTGGGGAAGTTTCAGCCAGTAGAGATGAATATATGATGCAAGAAGAGGGAGAGGAGGACGATGAAGACACAAACTGGCAGATTAATTGTTGGATTAATTTTTGTGTCTGTTGGTTTAGTTTAGTTTTATTTTCTAATTCTTCCTTTTACATCAACGTCACTTATAGAACATCAGTGTTCATTTTTGAGTATAGTATATAGTATATAGTATAGTTTTTCATGAAGAAAAACAGTGAAAACTTGAATAAAACATGTAGTTTTTGGTTCCTGCTTTAGGTTCTTAAGATGCTTTGAGCCTCCTGCGAGTGTTCAGGAGTCACTCGTTCATCTTTGTTTGTTTGTAAGAGCGTCGTCAGTTATGATGCTTTTTGGAAACAAACCTCTGAAACTGACGAAGGTTCATAAGATGGATTTTACAGTTTCATCATAGCTTTAAGATGCTTTTTGGAGAAAAAAACCTGGTTGTTTGGTCTGCAGCAGGGTTTGACAGCTTTCACACCACCATAAATGATCGGAGCCAACGCACCATTATGTTGATTTTCTATGATTTCTTCCTCTCACACACGTGATGTTGACAAACCTGAGAATATTATAAGATCATGTAAAAAATTAACATTATACATTAAAGCAGATTGTAGTCTTTAATTTTGTGTGTGTGTGTGTGTGTGTTTATCAATGTCTCTCCACAACTTCCCAATGATGAAGGTGTGAACAAAACTCCCCTGAAGAACAAGAAGAAAAAGAAAGGTAAAAGTTTTCCTGTAGGAAGACATGATGTCAGCTGCTGAGCTACATGACTTTGTACAGATTCTGATGTCAGTGTTACATAATGAAATACTGTTTTGATAATGAGATATTATTTTGTCCATATTGCCCAACTCTGCACCCACCAATGTTCATGTAATTTGAATAATAGATTAAAAAACAATAGATGACTGAGTTTAATCTTTGAAGTTTTAAACCAAACAGGAAGTGAAGTTAGGAGGTGCTGGTGTTAATGGTGTTACAGGAAACCATCAAAACATTTTGTTATTGTCTGAAACTGTTGTGATGTTACATCACTTTAATCTATTATATATCATCATTTATAACATAAAGAAAGCTCTTCCTCTGCAGACATTGACTCAGGTCCTGAAACAGTATTTTAAAGCATTTTATCTTTAGTTTCCATTGTATCCTCAGTGAATAAATAAATCAAAAGCAGTCCAGAAAACACAGATTGGATATAAGCAGTTATTACAAACCTCAATGCATTTTCTTTTCTTCACAGGGTCTGATTGGTCTCAACAGTGGTGACTCTGATGTCTCTAGTCCCCCTGATGGTTCTAGTAAGTATCTTCTGTTGATTGACTGAAATTCTGCACCCCGCAGGTTCATGCTTTGGCAACTTCAAGTGGCAGCAAGAGATAAATTAAAGGTTTAAAGGAATTACACCCAAATTACCAAAACTTAACATACTATCTTCATGACTAGATATTACTAGAGGTAACTTAGAAAATATGTTATGTAATTTGGATAAACGAAAAGTTAATACCAAAAATGCATCTCAGCCTCACAAGGTACATAGAAAAGCAGCATTAGTTCATGTATAGAAAGTAACACATCTGTTAATTCTTGCAGACAACAGCTCAAGACAACGGCTCTGATGGCTCCAGTCAGTCTCTCCTTAAGTCTGAGAGGAATCAACTAACCAGATAAAAAAAACCTTACTACTGGGCAGAGGATATAAAGTAAAGATGGGAGTTTGAAAAACCAGAAGAACCAAAGAGAGCCAGAGAGCCTCTTTTAAGAGTTTTCCAAATTAATTGATCATTTGATGATGATGAGAACAGTAGTAGTAAAAAGACACTGCTTTGTGGTTGTAATGTTTCAACAGTGATTTTAAAGTACAGACACTACAGGGATTGGGTTTGAACTTTAGTAAGTGTAATAGTTTGAGGAGTCCTGATTACTCTGGAATAATGTTCCAACAGATTTCACATATTCTCTCTTTGTAGTTTTCTTCCATTGATTGCCTTAAATTTGTTAAAAAATTCTTCCATGTCTCTTTAAACTGAACCTCAAAGTCATGGTGAAAGAAACACTATTGTTTCACATTACTGAGGCAAGTTTATTGTGATCGGGGGTAAGAGATCCTGGAACGTCAAGTGGAAACTCAGGAAGGTGATTAGAAAAGTGTGACCTGTAAGAAATGAAACAAATGTGACGTTTAACTTTTAAAAGGAATCTCTTTGAAATCTGAAAATATTGAAGTTTAGAGATCATTAATCACAGTTACTGAAGCAAATGTTAAATGCTACAGTAGATTTATACAAGAGGGTAAGAATAAGTGTTTTTACTTGAAGTAGCTGTTGTGGATCTGTTGATATTGTTTTTCAAACAAAAGTTTTGTCAAATTTGTCTAGAATCAGTAACAGCTGGATTTGATGAGACGTTTTGAAAAGCCTGAAGACAGATCATGAAATAAAGTCAGAGTTATGAGGTGTTGAGCAAGAAATTCATGCTTGTAAATTTAGTAAAACAACTTGTCAGTATTACACTTGTGAGAGTGATTTAAATAGTGATTCATTTAATGTATTTCTTGTATATATTATATATGTTACACATGTTTTTAAACTAAAGGGTTCAGTGTTTGTTCTCTATTCAATGTGATGTAACATCACTGTGACACTGTGGAATAAGAAATTCTACCTCCTAGGTTAGTTGAACTCTTGAACTTGTTTGTATCTGAGGGTTGTTTGCTGACCTCTGGGGTTTATCTACAGATATCTTTGCCTTAATCCTGCTGTTTTACAAACTGTGGATCATCAGGTACCTAGTTGAGCTAAATTTGATAGATGTCCTTGTTTGAAGTTATTGACTGACCATCAGGTCTCTGTGACATCATCCTATGACCCTTCTTTTTTGTAAGAAGGTGTAACGGTTTGTTGAAGTGTCCATTTAGGGACCTGACTGTCTTTAACTTTGCTGGTATAAAGCTGTCTGGTTTGTGTTCTCAATCTTTAGCGAAAGGTCAACCTTAACAACATGCTTTCTCTCCAAAAATACAAGATAACTATTTTTTTTTTTTGGATATTTGTATAATTATTACTGATTGTGTGATGTACTGTTCAGTGTCTACAACTGCTTCAACAAGTTATAATGTTTAATGCTCACTTGATCACTTTTTAAATTCTATATTAAATGATATGAAAGCAAATTCACTGCAGGTTTAAACATGATTTCTGCATCTGTACCTGTTGGGTTGAATACAATCATTATTAATGAAATATTAGTCTGCTTTATTCACATGTATCAAATATATTTAATGTTTTTATACATTTTTACTGTGTTTTTTTTTTTTCCTTTTTCAGGCTCTGATGTGAATGTATTATAATCCAAATGTTGAACTCATTTATTTTGTTTTTAGAATGACTTTTGGTAAAAAGTGTAGTACTGATGATGACATTGTCTAAACATCTTGAAAATACTCTGAAATATTTCTATCAAACAAGTATCAGTTTGTCAGTGTAACAAATCTCCGCTCAGTCCTAAAATCTACATCACTGTTGAAGTGCAATAAACAGATTAATTTTCTCGCCGATAACATTGATTGTCAGACTGTAGCGACAAATATAAAGTTTACATTTACAACTTCTGTCTAAAAAGTTTGTCATAGATTTTTCATTTTAAATCCATTTGAATTTAGGAAAGACATTACATTCAAGTCGATATTTTTAAAGTATTTCTTTGAAACTGATGAAGCTGTTTTATTCTGTCTCCTGTTGACTGCTTTGATATTCTCCTTTTTTTGTGTGTGATCGTATTTTAATCATATTTTGACTCGTGGAATATATATCCTATCTGGCTATAATCTAAATGTACTCATATGTTTGTGTTTAAATAAAGTAAGTTGATTAAATCATTGTTGATATGAAGTGTTTTGTTGGCTGTCCTGCAGTAGATATGTGAGACTTTTGTGAAGCAGAAATATAAAAAAAGCAGTTAACAAACTCTCCTGCTGCTCTATAAGTAATTCAGGCTAACATGCTGCTATCAGGCTAAAATAATCCTGTTAATTCTCAACCAGCTAATTTGGTTCTTTCAAGGCAGTTTGAGGATTAATCTGTTAAACTTGGATGAAGTTATTTTGAATAATAAACACAAAATATTATGTGTGTTCCTGCATTGTTACTGCTGTTATTCTGTTTTATATTATGCTACACAATGTCGTCACAGTTTTCACACTTTCATCACTGTTAAAGGACAAGTTCACAATTTGTCAAGTCTGTCTTAAAACAAGTGTCCATATAAACAGTGAAAGAGGTTTTCCTCGCTGTAATCATTCCTCCTGTTCATCCTGGATGTTAAAAGATCCTTCAAATGTGCTTTCAATGTAAGTGATGGAGGCCAAAATCCACAGTGTGTCCACACAGTCATTTAGTGCAAAAATGCATTTAATCCTTGTGCCTCACTTTGAAATAAGTTAATTTCTTTAAACCCACATCAGTCTTGATCATAATTTCCAAATATTCATTAATTTTCAGAATGTTAACCCTTTAAATGCCAGTTTTTGTTATGATAACACTAAATTTTATCAAAGAAAACACACAAAAGTATAAATATTTTCAATATGCTGGAGGCAAGGGAGAATTTTTTAATTTTATTTTTCATTATCAGTCTGGGATATGTCAATGATTAGCAACAACAGTGATATTTATTCTTTTTTTTTGTGCAGTATAAGATTAAAGAATCTGACCTGTTAATTTATAGTCTATGTAAAGTGTCCTTTAACCCTTCAAAGTTCTTATGTTAAAATTCAACATTTAACATTCAAAAAATTCAGAACAGAAATGACTGTGTGTGTGTGTGTGTGTGTGTGTGTGTGTGTGTGTGTGTGTGTGTGTGTGTGTGTGTGTGTATGTGTGTGTGTGTGTCACAGGTAAGACCTACATAGCTCCGGAGCTGGCTGTATTTATTAGTTTAGCTTCGACTGCAGCTACATGAATAAACTGATGGTTTAGGATGCCTTGTTTGGTTTTTGCCATGTAGGAGAGTCTGTATGGGTGTTTGTGAGCATCTATGTCATCGGAAGCTTTGATCTTACTTTTATCTCTGTATTTCAAAGACATGAATCAGTATTTAAGAGACACAAATCGGAGCAAATGAAAAAAAATGCCATGGGAATCACTTACCCTCTTGTGTCCCACACACACACACACACACACAAACATAGAGTGACAGATATGCACTTGTTCTGTCACTCCAAGTGTAACATAGTTGAAAGAGGTTCAGGTTAAATCCCGCTAAATGGGACAACTCTGCCACCTGCTGTTGTAAATTTGTACCTGCATTGAGTAGTAATAGTAAATATATTTCATGGCCAATCCTCAAAGCAACGGAGGAGTTGCCACTAGGTAACGTGTCTGTGAATGTCCGTGGACAAAATAATGTTAACTAACTTGAAAGGCACATAAAAGTTGAGCTGTTTTTATTAAGGTGGATATTATTTGTCTCAGATTAAATTATCCATGTATTTATAAAGTTAATCATTCATTTTTTATGTGTTTTATTGCTAGTAAAAATTCTCCAGTGTAGCTAGCTAACATTAACATGATACAGTCTTTCCAGACAGAGCATGCGTTGTTTGTCAACAAGAGATGATCATTCTATTCTATTGTCCTTTGTCATAAATGCAGGTATGATACATTATGTTGCTCAATAGAGTGTGGTAATATTGAAACATGCAGATTAGGTGAGGTATTTTCCATGGAAAATAGTAAAAACTACAAATTTGAAGCCAGGGCTTCAGTTTGAAAGTCTTATAAAACAGAATGCATGAATTTATGCTGTAGCGACCATGGGATCAAAAAAATGTGGTTTTAATGGGTTTCATTGGGACCTGAAGGGCTCTAATGTGCTGAAAATTAGTATTGTTTCCACACAGTGTATTATAGACTTAAAGCTTACGGGACTTTTGTCTCCCCCCTCTGGCAGTGAGAGTAAAGGGGGGTGCTCGGCTGTGATTGCCCGACACAAGCATGCAGCACGCTCTTGTGCGCACCCCCAATGACAGTCACATAGAGAGGGCAGGTAAAAACTGATATATTTCTAATGGTCCGTTGGCATTTGTCCCTGTATGCCAGTATGCCAGTCTGCTGCTGTGGCTGTAAAACGATGGATAAATTGTTTTGAGCATCACACAACCCCCGTGAAATGATTTGTTTCACTATCAGAATTTGATCCATTCAGTCCTATAACATTTGGAAAGTCTAGAAGAGCCGCACGATTGATGTCTCTACTGACTTGAGATTTAAAAACTCTGCATACTGTGAAATACAGAGAGATTCATCTATCTTAAACGGCATTGTGTGAACTCGTTTGACAAGGACTTGAATGTAGCAGACATTCATTTATATGTAAAAGTTCTGCACTGCAGGTTTAATATAGGATACGTAGTTGAATTTCCAAAATTTGATTAAAAAAATACACCCCTTTGCCAAAGATCATGGTTACAGCATAATCACAGCCAAAATGATCGAAAAAAATAAAATGTTAAAGGTCCTTTTATGTCCCTAGTGAGGCACAAGGGTTAAAAGTATATCTGAAGCCTATATGAAGCTTCAGCAGTCTGAGTTAGTCATATCAAGTGGATATCTGCCACATTTAGTCTTTAGCATCAAATTCCCTCTTTGTGTTTCCTCGGACAGTGTTTCCATGTTGAGCTGCAGGTGGAAGTATAGTAACAAAAAGAGGAACTTTGACACTAAAAAGACTGTAACGTCGAATCTATCTATCTATCTATCTATCTATCTATCTATCTATCTATCTATCTATCTATCTATCTATCTATCTATCTATCTATCTATCTGAGTGTGCATGTGTGTGTGTATATATATAGATATATATACATAAACACACACATATATAAATATATGTGTAAAATAAAATTGGTATACTGTCATAATGTACATACATGTGCATGATAATATATGTTTTTGCAGTGAAAATAACATGTCTTCCAGTTTCAAACTAAATTTACATATGAACCAATTTTTTTTTTACCCCTAATCTGGCAACGTATCTCGTGGGATACATACATTTCAAAAGTTGCTGAATAACACCATGAACACCTTCAGACCATTTTTTCTTCATCCGAATATTAAGACATTAGTCATAGTTAGTGTTATGAATTTATATTGTTGTTTTACTGAAAATAACTATGATTAATATATAATTACTTACCACCTGGTAAGCATGTCCTGCACCACTGGCGGCCATGAACATTTCTGATCAGGCTGACTAAAAAATGACAGATAACCTGAACAAAGTCATGCGACCTAGATACCAATACCAGATAAAACTTTTGATAAATGATAACTTGATTGGGTGAAAATCTTTAAATAAGCCCCCAACATTATGTTAAAGAATGTGTATCTCCTGGTGCACGTTGCCTGTTTAAGGGTTCAAGCATGTTATGGAAGTGAAGAACCACCTTTCCGCCAAGTGCTTTAAAACCTACACCTACAAGTTGATTATCTGACTTATACCATGGTCATTTGCCAACAACATATAATAAAAGCATTTGCAAAGTTTTGGTGAAAGTTTTGCACTCAAAATTGAGAGTTTAGGAAGCAAGAGTTTACCGTTGTCATGACAACTTCCCACACTGTACTCGCCACCAGCCTGAATCGAGTCATATCGCTTTGTGCGTGCGCTTGTAGATTTGATTTTTTAAAGGCTCATTATTATGGTTTTGTGTTTCTCTGTAATGTAGCACAGTGTTAACAATGTTACTTGTAACGTCTTTCTCAGACAGGTGAAATGTACCGATCACTAGTTACCTGTTTGATCTAACGTTAACAACATGCTTCTTCTCTCCTGTTTTTGGCCTCTAGTATATCTGAATCCAAAAATATGACCGTTCAGTACGATCAATGAGTGTTGGTTAACATTACCTGCAGTAGTCAGTTGTAAAAACGTTAGCTAACTTACTTCATTACTGCGTCATGTTGTTTCCCAGTGATATTTCTGACAGCAGTGTGAGACATAAAAGGAAACATTAAAACGTCTTAACATGATCAGCCCAAGGTAAAAATCATAGAAAGCCATAAAAAGTTTCATTATTCCTGTTTACATCACAAAGTCAAGCTGGTTATAATTAGAGCTGCTATGATTAGTGGATCCATTGATTAGTTGCCAACTATTAAATCGGTTGCCAACTATTTTGATAATTGATTGTTTTGAGTCATTTCTTTAGAGGAAGCTGTTCACTTGTTTAATCAAAGCTTATCAATGTTAAACGTATTGTGTGTCCAAATTGCACCAAAAGAACGTCTGTCTCCTCAGTAAATCACCTGTTTAGTGTTTGATGGTTGTTTATTTGTGCTTTAGAACATCACTGCCATGAAACAATCAGGAAATAACATGGTATTTCTGTCTCTCTCTCAGAGAAAGCTTTCCAGCCTGTCTCTTTGTCACTTCATCACCCTCTCTCTCTCTCTCTCTCTCTCTCTCTATTTCTCATCTTTTTTTTAAATGAGTCAGGAAACCCACAACAAAGCCTAACTTTTAATGTTATCAAATGAAGAGAGATGTCGTCCCCTCATCACTCTCATGGCAGGGTCGACAGCTCTGATCGTGACATGCAGTCACAGAGCCCAGAAGCCCCGCCCGGCTGCTGCAGAGCTGATCGCTTGTTTATTCAGAGTTTAAGTTTATTAATTTTAATTGTGCCATGTGTCCAACTTGCACAAAGTCGTCCCTTTGTTCCCCAGCAATGCACCCACCAAGTATGGAGTTGATCGGATGAACAGTTCAAGAGATTCGCAAAGGACATACAAACATACAGACAGAGATTCCTTCCTTTAGCAGATAGATTGATGCAATTGGTGGCTACAAAAATATACAGAATCTGCAAAGAAGCATTTTGTGCAGAAGTATTTGTAGAAACTGTTTATCAGAGGTTTTCAGCCCCCCAGTTTATGTCACATCTCATCTCATGATTAAATTAGTTAGTTGAGGACGGCCTTAAAGGGCAGATTCACAGTTTTTCAAGCGTGTCTTAAAACAACAGTCCAATGACCACTGGAGGAGGTTTTCCTCACTGTAATCACTCTTCCTGTTCATACTGGTTATTAAAAGATCCCCTTCAAATGCACTTTCAGTGAATAAAATAAATAAATAAAAGTTGATGTGAAGCTTATATGAGGCTTCAGCAGTCTGAGTTACTCATATCAAGTGGATATCTGACACATTTACAATATTTATAGCATCAAATTCCCTCTTTGTGTTTCCTTTCCCTGTTGAGCTGAAGTATAGTAACAAAAAGAGGAACTTTGGTACTAAAAAGACTGTAATGATAATGGTTAGTATGAACAGGAGGAAAGATTACAGCAAGAAAAATAAGTTTCACTGTTCATTTTGGCTCCTGACTGTTTTTTTTTTTTTTTTTTTTTTTTTTTTAAATCTTAACAGTTATCTGAACGAAATGATCCCATGAAGCAAAAAGTGCTAAAAGTAGGAAACTTGGGCGTGACTTGCACGCAGCAAGATGTCCCGACTTTACGAGCAGCACCTGAATGCACCATGTAGACCAGAAAGACCGGAGAAACAGGAAGTAGCAGCAGTTCGTCGACGCGCCGTCAAAACGTCCCTAAACACCGTCCAACACGGTGCTCGTACTCGTATTCCATAAGCCTATTTCATCAAAACAGACATGAGAAAATCGATTAACTACTTAGAAAATCGTAATTTATCGCCTGCGTGTAAAACGTCGCCAGTAACGTTAGTAAGACTTCAATGTGGCCACGAGTTTGATTTTTTTTTGTTTTAAATACTAAAAAGATTAAACAAGGACATCATTATAACTATAAATGATAATTAATTTAATTGTAGAGTAGCCTGCCGATTATTTTCTTAATGACTCAAACAAATATCTTAAGAAAATGTCCCTCTCAATTTTCCCGAAAGCTCAAAATGTCCCCAAATTGTTGGTTTTGTCCAACCAACAGGCCAAAACCTAAAAAAAAGAATTTGCTGTCGCATAAAAGAAAGAAAAAGGAGCAGATAATCACAGAAAGTTGTACACTTGTGCTTGTAAAGAAAACAATTAGCTGATTATCAGAATGTGCCAATCTGATTACTGGAATAATAGTTACAGCTGTAAACAACATCAATCTACAAATAAAGTGGAGTAAATCAAAGAAAGTATAGTTTGTTACAGCAGGTTCGTCATTGGTATCAATAAGCTAGGAGTATAATCAGCTCGCTCACTGTACACATTGTACCAAGGTGACATTTAGAGCACTACTGCTCTTAATCAGACACAGTGGAGTCTGTTTAAGTCTCCGTGGTGCAATAAATTATAAGTGGACTTTGGAGCCCTGCAGTGTGTGAGCTGTTCATCTGTTTATTTTGACTATCATTGGTATCAGAAAGATGATAGTAGACATGATTATTCACTGTATATTCACTTCTAAAATGAGAAATGAGGGTGTGTGTGTGTGTGTGTGTGTGTGTGTGTCACTGAGGTGAGCAGACAACATTGTTAAGATATTATTGACATGATGCTTAACCGTAATTGGCTCATAAACAACCGTTTTATTTCCTTGTTCTTGCTTATTTTCTCACTCGGCTGTATGCTGGATTTTTACCAATACAGTTGAGGGATATGAGGATTTAACTGCACTAACAAACCTCTTCATGATGCCCCCAAAAATATATATTTAAATCATTAAATTGATGTCATATGTGTGCGACAACTAGTCAACTAATGGCTTGAACTAATAACTCCTATTCAACAAGGTAAATCTTTGTTCTGGGGCAGAACTAGTTCCAGCTACGTTTTTCTGTCTGATGGGAAAAAATACACTTCAGTTTTAATCAATGTGGTAATGTACGCAGGTTGTCTACGTGTGTAAAGCGCACGTGTCTTCAGTGTGTAACTACAGTGACTCTACTGATGCATGTTGGGCTGCAAATATGTGTTTGACACACAGAAGTACTGTGACTGAATGCATCCGGAGTGAAACTGACTGAGGACTGAAGCTGCTGCTGCTGATTAGAGATCAAAATATTTATTAACAGAAAGTTGATTTTCAACCATTTTAGTCAATTTTTCAATTCCAGTTTTCCATCCTGTGTTTCCAGTTTCTCAATTATGAAGTTTTTCTGTTTTTTTCTTAGTTCAAGGTGACGCCTTCAAATGTTTTGATTTCTTTGACCAGCAGTCCAAAACCCAAAGATATTCAATTTACAATGATATAAAACAGAAGAAAGCAGCAAATCCTCATATTTAAGCAGCTTGAACCAGCAAATTCTTGGCATTTCTGTTTGAAAAGTAAATTAAAATAGTTTCCAATTACTTTTCTGTTGATTGATTAGTCAATTAAGTGATTGATCACTTTAGTACTGCACAATTTTACTACTTTCCCCCCTCAGGGTTTAATGAATTATCTACCTGTTTTGATGCAAAAGGTTTTTATTGAAAAAGTAAAAACATATTAAGATATACAGTATATCTTTAATATAAAAACATACACATTTCCTTCAAACAGAAAGACATTTGTTGGTCCGTCCAGATGTGGGTCACTGCAGCTGATCTCACGCTTTTCAAAGCTTGTCTAACAAATAAATAGAAAATATCAAACAATGTTGATGCCTGTTCAAAAATCTGTGAGTCACATTGGTTTTAAAAGTGTTTTTATAACTATTTTACATGTGGTCTTTAATACAAATGGTTTAATACAAAGGGTTTTATTATCAGCCTAAAAAGAAAAAAATTCTTATCTTCTTCCCAGTGTAGTAATGTTACAGCTGATGTGTTGCTGAGCTTCATATTAGCTTCAGATAAACTTTTAAATACATTTTTACCCACAAGGAGGACTGTAGATTGTAAAGTGCATTATGAAGGGATCTTCTAATGGTCAGTATGAACAGGAGGAATGATTACAACAAGAAAAACAGGTTTCACTGTTCATTTGGGTTTCTGACTGTTGTTTTAAGACAGTTATCTGAACGAAATGATCCCATGCAGCAGAAAGTTCTAAATGTAGACGCGACGTGAACGCAGAATAATGTCCCTACATTACGAGCAGCACCTGAACGCACCATGCAGAGCAGACAGACAATAGCTATAGAACCGTTATAAAGACAGGCGTTGTATCGAAACGTTTCTGCATCTATGAGACAGAATTAGGAAGCAGGAAGCAGTTTGTCGCTGCGCAGTTAAAATATCATCAAACACTCGAACAAAAAGGACTTTTAGAAACGTAAACGGAGTCTACTTTGTGGTGAAGATGTATTTCATCGCAGTTTTCGTCCTTTTGGGGACGGGACTGACGGTAAACAGCGGTAAGAGAGATTTTTTTTTTTTTTTTTACACATTAATGCGACTCCGATTAACAGTTAAAGTAAAGTAGACACAGTTGTGACGTCTTTGTAATTATCAGTTTTCTGTTGATTATTTGAGTTTATCTCATTCATATAGACTGTTTTTTTTTATATTATTTTTGTTTTACTTTTTGTAATGTACTCTTATTCCATAAGCCCATTAAATCAAAACAGACATGATAAAACTGACCAACTATTTAGAAAATCTTTAGTAACTTATCACCTGAGAGTGTAACATGTCGTCAGTGAGTTTGATTATTTTTCTGTTCAAATACTAAAAAGATAAAACAAAGACATCACCATAAATATAAATGATAATTATTTTAATTGTAGATTAACTTGACGATTATTTTCTTGATGACTCAAATAATTGTTCTGTTTTAATATTACATTAGAAAATGTCCATCTCAATTTTCCAAAAGTTCAAGATGTCCTCAAATTGTTGGTTTTGTCCAACCAACAGTCCAAAATCTAAAAAAGGCGAAAAATTTACTGATACGTACAAGAAAGAAAAAGGAACAGATAACCACAGGAAGTTTGACACTTCTGCTTGAAAAGAAAACTGAAACAATTAGATGATTCTCAAAATGTGCCGATATGATTACTGGAATAATAGTTACAACTGTAAACAACATCAATCTACAAATGAAGTAGAGTAAATTAAAGAAAGTACAGTTTGTTATAGCAGGTCTGTCATTGGTATCAACAAGTCAGGAGCATGTGCGCACATCTAAGCGGAAGAGGGCAGGTGCTGGGCTGAAAGTGAGCGAATGTCGAAATACGCAGATAAACAGCTCAAACACTGCAGGGCTCCAATCTCCACTTATAATTTATTGTACCAAGGTGACGTTTTGAGCACTACTGCTCTTAATCAGACTCCATCAGACTCCAGTGATTCTGATTAAGAACAGTAGTGGTGGAAACGTCACCTTACGCGTGTAAAATGTATATTTTAAAGGCTCATTACGGTTTTGTATTTCTCTGTAATGTAGCACAGTGTTAACAATGATACTTATAACATCTTTTCAGCCCTGGAACTCAAACCAGTAGTTTCTGATGCCCCTAATATAAATATATATTTAAATAATTAAATGAATATCACAATGGCTTGAACTAACGACTACTAGTCGACAAGGAAAATCTTTGTTCTGGGGCAGAACTAGTTCCAGTCACGTTTTTCTGTCTGATGGGAAAAAATACACTTCAGTTTTAATCAATGTGGTAATGTACGCAGGTTGTCTACGTGTGTAAAGCGCACGTTTTACTTGCGCTTTACACACGTAGTCTCGCGACCCAACGTGTCTTCAGTGTGTAACTACAGTGACTCTACTGATGCATGTTGGGCTGCAAATATGTGTTTGACACACAGAAGTACTGTGACTGAATGCATCCGGAGTGAAACTGACTGAGGACTGAAGCTGCTGCTGCTGATTAGAGATCAAAATATTTATTAACAGAAAGTTGATTTTCAACTATTTTAGTCAATTTTTCAATTCCAGTTTTTCATCCTGTGTTTCCAGTTTCTCAATTATGAAGTTTTTCTGTTTTTTTCTTAGTTCAAGGTGACGCCTTCAAATGTTTTGATTTTTTTGACCAGCAGTCCAAAACCCAAAGATATTCAATTTACAATGATGTAAAACAGGAAAGCAGCAAATCTTCATATTTAAGCAGCTTGAACCAGCAAATTCTTGACATTTCTGTTTGAAAAGTAAATTAAAATAGTTTCCAATTACTTTTCTGTTGATTGATTAGTCAATTAAGTGATTGATCACTTTAGTACTGCACAATTTTACTACTTTCCCCCCTCAGGGTTTAATGAATTATCTGCCTGTTTTGATGCAAAAGGTTTTTATTGAAAAAATAAAAACATATTAAGATATACAGTATATCTTTAATATAAAACTGTTAACCAATAAGTTTCAAAACACAATGATGCAGAAAGTAAATAATAAATTAAAGAAAATTATTAATAAAAATTCCCATCTAGTACTGTTGGGAAGACTTTAAAGATTATAAAAGTTCTGGATCACAGGACCCCAAGTTGAATAAAGTGTGTTGGAGGCTCTTAGTGCAAACTTTTATTTTCTGTGTGTTCAAACATCAGGTCAACAAGCCATAGGGGGGCTGATAATTTCCATTTAATCAAATTATTCTTTGTGATAATAATGATGCACATTATGCTGTAATCTCCTGAACGTATTGTTTGGCTTATACATGTGGCTAAATATTCTGATCGATGCCAGTAAATAGATTGGTAAGAGTCCAAAGCATTAAGTCAAATCTGCTGGAGCTCATCTGCCTCGTCTGTAAACATGTCTGTCTGTCTTTCTCTCTGTGTGACTCTCAGAGAAACATTCCCTCACTTACATCTACACTGCCTTCTCCAAACCTGTTGGACTTCCGGGCATCCACGAGTTCACAGCTATGGGTCTGCTGGACGACAGGATGATCGACTACTATGACAGTGATCTAAAGAAAACAGTTCCCAAGCAGACCTGGATGAAAGAGCAACTTCCAGAAGACTACTGGGAGAGAGGCACACAGTCCCGCCTGAGCGAGCAGCAGTGGTTCAAAGTCAACATCGACATCCTGAAGAAACGAATGAATCAGACTGATGATGGTAAGATTCATGAACTGTGTCAGACTGGGATCACTTTTTGATGAATCAATAATTAACACTATGAAATTAACAACTGTAATACCTTTAGTAAAGATAAATGTTCCAGCAAAAATGAAGCTGTTTGTTTTCCTTAAGTCAGGAACAAGTGATAACTTCTAATTAGCTTCAATGAAACTGTTTTAATTGTAATTATTTGCTGCATTTTTCCATGCCCTCATTCTCTGTAATTTATTTCATTGTCACTCCCCTTTAGATGTCCATATTCTTCAGTGGATGCACGGCTGTGAGGGTGAGAAGAGGCCTGATGGCAGTGTGACGTTTAGTCGCAGCGTGTTCATGTTCAACTACGACGGACGAGACCCGACCAAGACAAAGTGGGATGGTTTCAAGGTCCTAAAAGAAAACACCAAAGGCTACCTGGAGAACGAGTGTATAGATTGGTTGAACATGTTCCTGCCATACGGACTAAAGCAGCTGCAAGAAGCCTGTATGTATGACAGAAAGTCATTTCTGTATTTTTATATCCATTATTACTAGAGATTATAGACGTGGCTTTAGTAATAGAAGGATTACTATGCAGGTTGTTAAAATGTCAAACATGAAATCAGCTGGTCTTGATATTATTGGTATTCACACAAAATCTGGCTTTTTGTTTCTTCCTGAATTTTAGTATTTGTGATGGAAAATTGTCAGGTCCAGATGTGGCAACATTTCCCATCAACAAACAGCACTTCACTAGGATTATGGTTCACTAGTATTTTATTGACTCTGAATCCTTTTGAATCCACTGAGGTTCAGCTTTCAACATTTGTAATAAAAGTTAAAAATAACTTCATGAAAGAAGGCAGAAACACTTCAGTTTTGGTTCCATTTTACAACCTGTTGCAACAACCTGAAAGTGAGATGAGCAGCAGAAGATATTAAATATTGATTAAATATGTATCTGACACATTTAAATAACTGCTATAACCCACTTGTACACTTTATTTTTCACAAGCTACTTGTTTCAAATACTGGAAGTCCTGATTCTGAACTGTTAAGTTGATTAACTTAAATAATTAATATGATATAAATTAAAGTTTGAGCAGGAGATTTTGACAACTGAAGCTGATTTAACTGTCAATATGTCAAGTTACTCAAGGCGTTAACATTCATTGGCTACAGCTGATAGAAGACGGACAGTGTCAGCTACAGTATATACTGTAAATGAGAAAACTGTTCCCCGTCTGCTCTGTACACCAGTCTTTGCTAATAAAAGAAAAAAAAAAAAAAGCTGTTGCAGCTCAACAAATCCGGTACTTTGCCATCATGGAACCAAATACAAAGAGAACCGGCTATTGGAACCCAACCCTCGTAAACACCATATTCGATAACAAACATGATCTTCAAATCTCAGAAAATTGTTTGGAAAAAGAGCAGAAATAATGAAATGAAGTGTGTGTCGTAGCAGCAGTGTTTTTATGTTGCTAAGTTTAGTATCACCAGGATGTTTTTGTGTTATACTTTTGTTATAATTAAAGATATCATTGTCACTATTTGTTATAGTAGTTGTAGCAACAGATTCTATTAGTTCAGTTTATTATGAGGATGGTACAAACAGTATCACATGTAGTTTAGCATAATGCTATGTAGCCTCCCTGCAAACATTAACTCACCTAACATTTTCTCTTTCCAGCTCCGCCAGATCTGTACATGTTTGCTACAAAAACCAGAACTGAGGCAATCGTCATGTTGACCTGCCTGGCCACAGGTTTCTACCCAAAAGACATCAAACTGGAGATCAAAAGAGACGACCGTGTTCTGACTAAAGAGGACGGGTTGTTGACCTCAGGTGTTCGTCCAAATGAAGATGACACCTACCAGAGAAGAGACAGTGTGGAGATTTTAAGGAGTGACGTTGCTTCATACAGATGTGAAGTCACTCACAGAGCATCCAAGGTATCTGTGGAGAGGATTTGGGGTAAGAAACTTTCTTATTTCAATTTACAATTTGTCACAGTTCAACAAAGATAAGAAAATGAGATCCACGTTGTATTAAATCAGATATAGTCTTTACTTAATCAGTTATGCTTCATATTGGACCTTTTTGTATTAGCTCAGGGTGCGATGCAGTAAGAGTCTGCATCAAAAGCTGCCTACTGTCAAGTTACTTCTTCACTGGAGGAGAGTATTATATTCAAAATGTGTTTAAATGTTTGTCTTTATTGAAGATGAAGTGGATTCATTCATTTTTAGCATCACAGTTAGTAGCTACAAGAGAAAAAACACAACATTAACTGGCAAGAACCAACTTTTTGAATTTTGAAATTTTGGACTTTTTGGTAAGAATCCTTTTTGACTCTTGACATAGTCTCCACATTTCATGTTATTTTGTGTCATTAAATTGTATCTTATCACTTTTATCACATTATCACTGATTATCACGTCTACATTTTAGTACCATGCATCAACACTGAGTCACATGAAACTAAATATTAATGATGTTAAAAGTGAACTAAATGTGAAACTAATGTAAATGTTTTCTGTGTTTTAGATCGTAAACTTCCTGGAGGAAACAGTGGAGGCATTATTGCTGGAGTGATTGTGGTTGTGCTGCTTGTCATCATCGTGGCGGCAGTGCTGCTGGTGGTGTTGTATAGAAACAGGATGAATGGTAGGTGTAATATATAATCATTGTGTTTTCTCAACAAGGTACCAGTGGAGTGTGATATGTTTTTTCCCATATTTTATTCAATGTCCTTTAAAAGAAAATACGTAAAACATTTAATTCCTCAAAAAAACTAGATCTACTAAGAAAAGAAACTGATTCCTGCAAGTTTTCAAGCAAACAATTGAAAAGCTCTATTTACTTAACAGTTGTTTTTTATGTCTTTAAATTGTTTTAAAGAGTAACTACACAGTCAAACTCTGCTAGCTCCCTCCATCCCAGCATATTTAAAAGATGTGCACAGGATGACTGTAGGGGGCGTGGCCTCGTGGCTACGTAGCGCGTGATGCGGGAGGTACGGGGACGTTGACGAGAGTGGATTAAGACTGACTACCGCTCAGTGTAGCATGAACAGATGTAGAGCTGGTAGTCAGAGATAACCGGCCATGAGCAGCTGCTGTCAGACTCTCTATGTCCGCCGGAGCTTTGACCGTCACTAGAAGCACATTCATGGCCCTTTGTAAAAGTTTCTACTACGAGAAGCTCTCAGGTGTGTGTTTGTCTGTGAGGGAGTGTCAGTACGTAGCTGTAGCCCTGCGGTTTATCATGTTAATGTTACCGTCATCAGTCTGAATGTCTTTATAAATCTTTTAATACAGCACAGTTAGTTATCAGTGGGCCCATGTGTTGTGTTTACTGCCACAGAAAAGGAATAAATTATTTGTATAACCAGGGTTCTCTGAGCAGCACGACGTCTCTTATCAGACCTGCTAACGTCTCCAGCAGCTCTGTGTGAGAGGAACAAACTGAGGCTACAGTTAGCAGAGTTCTGATATTTATACTTGATGCTGTGGCTGAAGTGAAATATACCTCAGATTGTTGACTTTTCCTCACAATTAGAGAATTTGGCTGAACTGAAATTTGAATCCAAACAGACAGAAATGAGCTAATTTTGAGCAGAAAAAGTAGTTTTTACACACAATATATGTGTTTTGTTGGAAAAATAGAATCAGAATGAATTCAAAATTCTTCATCATTGCTTTTGTAAATAAAACGTGGTGCCATAGTTACTGAATTCAGTCAAAAATGACCCAGAACTTAAAACTGAACTGATTCACGCTGCAGATTGTAAAAACAAACCCAAGTGGTCATGCTATTAGAGAGATACTGATGGTTCTTAGTGTTTGTGCCGTCCATTACAATCATGGAACATACAACCTGTCGGGTTTTATCTCTTACATAGACTGTATTTACACCAAGATTAGACAGATATTACAGTCTCTTCTGCTATAAGTCAGGAAGGTGAAAGGGTGTTAAATCATTGTTGGTTATCTGGTGCAAAGGTCTATTATTTAATGATCATGGACATCATGAGATGTTCACAGGTCACAGTGAATATCAGTCCTGTCAGTCATCATGTAGGAAAGGTTCTTATCTTTTATTTGACTGAGTTTAAAATCTCTTCATCAAAACTCTTCATCACTCATTTGTGCAGGGAGCTGCCCAGAGGTGTTGAGTTTCTACCTCACAGTTAGCTATAGTTGTCTGTTGTTGTTTGCTTCTTAGATGCATAAATAACTGCTACCAGCTGTAGTTCATAATATATATTTTTTGAGAATCCCATTAAAAACCACTGTGACACAACACAAGTTTACAAAAAGGATTTCCTTTTGCTTATAAAGTACAAGCTGCATTTCCTCCTCTTAGGAAAAAAATCCACTGAAACACAACATTTGCATTTGATGTTTTTAAATAGATTCATTTTGTCAGTCAAATAGACTTTTTTTCTTGTTTTGCTCCTTGAGGCTGCAATAAACTGCATTCAGTCATTGTTGGCAAAGCTGCAAATGAAGTTTGTATAATGGCAATATTTGATTTGAAGGTGATTTTTATTTAATCACTGGATTAGCCAAAAAAGCATTTTTCCCATCAGGTTAAATTAAATATTGTGAAAAAGCACTATATCATGTATCTGTCACAATATAAAATATGCAACACTGTGAAAGAGGATTTTAATAATATCTTCCATCTCTATTACTAACATGCTAAACATTAGCATGCATCCTTATTAACATGTTAACATGTACAGTCGGTTTATATTTTCAATGTGATCTGTGGAAGAACACATAATGCTGATATTCCGTCTAAAAGTAAAATGCTTCAGTTATACATATAGATTTCATTTGTGCAGCCCCCGAAGTCCCAAAAGACTGTTGTATTTATTTTGTTTGAGCATATTATGTGAAAAACATTCATACAGTGCACACAAGTTGTTACCATGTTGGAGAGATATAATGAACTATACATTCATATAGTTCTTCTCTATCATGCAACTTGCTCTCATCACCTCAAAACTGAGAATAAAATTAGATAAAGTTTTATTTTCACCTCTTAATTTCATACAGTTGAAGTCCTACTGCTCTGGGATTGTCCTCAAATTAAATCAGTGTTCAAACTGTGTATTTTAACGCTGTGTAATTTAAAGGACAATAGATTTATCTAATGGAGGGACTAAACAGTTTCAGACCATGATTGTTTTTTACACACAGTATAACATCTTTTTACCCCAAAATAAAAAATATCTTCTTTCTGAACTTCAGGGGCTTTGTCCATAAAAATGTTTGGGGTCAAAAAACAAAATTACAAATTGATTCTTTAAAAGCTGATCAGTCAAATCACAAGTTGGGCCAGTTACTTAGCTTATAGGATCAGACTGGTGTTAAATATATTTCTTATTGTCAACAAGTAAAACCAACAAAGTGATGAGTCTGTCTCTACATACTTGTCAACGTCCCTCCCTGTCTGTGGCCCTCAACTTCAAGCTCGTTACTTCCTACTGAAGACGTAGATCAGAAATATTTAGTTTCATGTTTTTAATAAAGTCTCAGTCATTTTGTCACTGTAGTTTTGAACAAATAAACAGAGGAAATGGTGTATTTGTTGGGGACTATTTTCAGCGGTGGATGAATCCACATTTGAACTGTTGTGAGTATTTCTGGCAGCAGGACTGTGTGTGCAGGATTGAGTCAAAATAAAGGACAGTGTGTTCATGTTGATGAAGGAACATGTCACCCAGCACAGCGGTGTGACTCATTGACCACGGAGCCACAGAGGTCAACAGAGCTCTACGGCACAGAGGAATAAGATATATCACACAATACTTGTTAGTATAATTAATAAATAGAAAGCAGTCCAGGAAGCACTGATAGGATATAAGCAGGTTCCCAAACACGTTAACACAAACCTTGATGTATTTTCTTTTCTTCACAGGGTCCAAATCACCTCCCAGCAGCCGTAGTTCTAGCCCGGATGCCTCATGTAAGTATCTTTGGTTGACTGATTGAAAGCTGCATCATGCAGGTTCATGCTTTTCAGTTCGATCAGTTTGTTGTTTTTGCTGTTTTCATACCAACTTAATCCTTTTAGTTAGTCCTGGCCAGGCTGTAACTTCTGTACAATGAACTTGACAATAGTTAGTTTAGCTGATTTTGTTTTTTGTGTGTTAACTTTGTGTTTATTTACAGATACAGCAGTTGAAGTTCCTGACACAGGTAAGCGCTTTACTTTTCTGCTGTGGATTCTTTTAAAGATTGAAATGTTAAATGTTTTGGTGATAAAGATGTTTATAATGTTACAACAATGACTCAGAGGGAGGCAGCATGATGAAGGAATCCCAAATGTCTGAATAAACCAAATTTAACTTTATTAATAAATTAAAGTGTAAAAAAAGCTGAGACAGAGGAGGAGGAAGGGGCTCTTGTAGGTTGGCTAGGAGCCACTGAGTGGACATAAATCACCAACCTGAGGCAGACCTTCTGGACACGAGCCTCTGCCATACATTACCAGTTCACCTTCAGAAGTCTAACTGGTATCAGTCATTTCTGTAAACACAGCAAGAATATAGACTTATAGACCAAAAGACAAACCAATTTTGAGGATTTCAAAGTGGTAATTATACTTTTTTTCATGTAAAAACTATATCAGACACTTATTATTAGACGTAGAGCATTTTTATGTCTTTATACATGTCTGGAGGGGATCTTTAAGAAAGTAAACTTTCAAACAGGTTATAACCAAGACAAACATAAGAAAATGAGATCCACATTGTATTAAATCAGATATAGTCTTTACTTAATCAGTTATGCTTCATATTGGACCTTTTTGTATTAGCTCAGGGTGCGATGCAGTAAGAGTCTGCATCAAAAGCTGCCTACTGTCAAGTTACTTCTTCACTGGAGGAGAGTATTATATTCAAAATGTGTTCAAATGTTTGTCTTTATTGAAGATGAAGTGGATTCATTCATTTTTAGCATCACAGTTAGTAGCTACAAGAGAAAAAACACAACATTAACTGTCAAGAACCAACTTTTTGAATTTTGAAATTTGGACTTTTTGGTAAGAATCCTTTTTGACTCTTGACATAGTCTCCACATTTCATGTTATTTTGTGTCATTAAATTGTATCTTATCACTTTTATCACATTATCACTGATCATCACGTCTACATTTTAGTACCATGCATCAACACTGAGTCACATGAAACTAAATATTAATGATGTTAAAAGTCAACTGAATGTGAAACTAATGTAAATGTTTTCTGTGTTTTAGATCGTAAACTTCCTGGAGGAAACAGTGGAGGCATTATTGCTGGAGTGATTGTGGTTGTGCTGCTTGTCATCATCGTGGCGGCAGTGCTGGTGGTGGTGTTGTATAGAAACAGGATAATTGGTAGGTGTAATATATAATCATTGTGTTTTCTCAACAAGGCACCAGTGGAGTGTGATATGTTTTTTCCCATATTTTATTCAATGTCCTTTAAAAGAAAATACGTAAAACATTTAATTCCTCAAAAAAACTAGATCTACTAAGAAAAGAAACTGATTCCTGCAAGTTTTCAAGCAAACAATCCCAGCATATTTAAAAGATGTGCACAGGATGACTGTAGGGGGCGTGGCCTCGTGGCTACGTAGCGCGTGATGCGGGAGGTACGGGGACGTCGACGAGAGTGGATTAAGACTGACCACCGCTCAGTGTAGCATGAACAGATGTAGAGCTGGTAGTCAGAGATAACCGGCCATGAGCAGCTGCTGTCAGACTCTCTATGTCCGCCGGAGCTTTGACCGTCACTAGAAGCACATTCATGGCCCTTTGTAAAAGTTTCTACTACGAGAAGCTCTCAGGTGTGTGTGTGTCTGTGAGGGAGTGTCAGTACGTAGCTGTAGCCCTGCGGTTTATCATGTTAATGTTACCGTCATCAGTCTGAATGTCTTTATAAAGCTTTTAATACAGCACAGTTAGTTATCAGCGGGCCCATGTGTTGTGTTTACTGCCACAGAAAAGGAATAAATTATTTGTATAACCAGGGTTCTCTGAGCAGCACGACGTCTCTTATCAGACCTGCTAACGTCTCCAGCAGCTCTGTGTGAGAGGAACAAACTGAGGCTACAGTTAGCAGAGTTCTGATATTTATACTTGATGCGGCGGCTGAAAAGAAATATACCTCAGAGTCTCTTACGTCACGATCAGAGAATTCGGCTGAACTATATGAATTATTGGAAAAATCAAATGAGAGCAGTAATGAATTCAAAATTCTTCATCTGGCTGTTGTAAATAAAACGTGGTGCCATAGTTACTGAATTCAGTCAAAAGTGACCCAGAACTTAAAATTGAACTGATTCACGCTGCAGATTGTAAAAACAAACCCAAGTGGTCATGGTATTAGAGGGATACTGATGGTTCTTAGTGTTTGTGCCGTCCATTACAATCATGCAACATACAACCTGTCGGGTTTTATCTCTTACATAGACTGTATTTACACCAAGATTAGACAGATATTACAGTCTCTTCTGCTATAAGTCAGGAAGGTGAAAGGGTGTTCAATCATTGTTGGTTATCTGGTGCAAAGGTCTATTATTTAATGATCATGGACATCATGAGATGTTCACAGGTCACAGTGAATATCAGTCCTGTCAGTCATCATGTAGGAAAGGTTCTTATCTTTTATTTGACTGAGTTTAAAATCTCTTCATCAAAACTCTTCATCACTCATTTGTGCAGGGAGCTGCCCAGAGGTGTTGAGTTTCTACCTCACAGTTAGCTATAGTTGTCTGTTGTTGTTTGCTTCTTAGATGCATAAATAACTGCTACCAGCTGTAGTTCATAATATATATTTTTTTGAGAATCCCATTAAAAACCACTGTGACACAACACAAGTTTACAAAAAGGATTTCCTTTTGCTTATAAAGTACAAGCTGCATTTCCTCCTCATTTAGGAAAAAATCCAATGAAACACAACATTTGCATTTAATGTTTTTAAATAATTTCTTTACTTCAGTCAAATAGACTTTTTATCTTGATTTGTTCCTTGAGGCTGCAATAAACTGCAGTATAAAGGTACAGTGAGAGCAGGTCACATCATTTCAGCCTCTTTACTGTCCTCTATAGTTTTTCATGTTACTTAGCATGTTACCATGGTAACTATGAATGTTAACATGCATTAATGCTTTACCTTAGCATATTACTAACTAGAGTTGGGTTGTATGTCAGTAAATACTATGAGAAAATAGAAATGTGTCCATCATCAGAGATTTTGCTGTACTGTCTACACCGAGGTGTTTGTCCCTTCAGAGCAGGTTGCATTCAGTCACTGATGGCAAAGCTGCAAATGAATGAGTCTGTTTTATGGAAATATTTGAAGATTATTTTTGTTTAATTGCTGGATTATCCAAACAAAAACCAAAGCATTTTCCCCGTCTGGTTACATTACGAATAAATAAATCACAATTAAATATTGTGAAAAAGCACTATATCATGTATCTGTCACAATATAAAATATGCAACACTGTGAAACCAAACCAACCAAAGACCAAACAATCCTGATTATTAAAAAAAAAAAATCAAAGAGGATGTAGAGACAGAAAAAGCTCCACGTTTTATCAGACACATGGACTCATATTAAGAGAAGATGGTCAGTAAGTCAAATCATTAGTTAAGGCAGCCCTGTCTGTAAACTCTGAATCATGAACTTCACACTTTCCTCAGTTAAAAAATGGATATGTATATTTTGAATTTTAATAAGTGCAGCTGTTTATTAGTAGTGTTAATGTTGTCTTTATTCAGAAAAACACTGACTGAGGCTTTAAAGGACAAGTTCACAATTTTTAAACTCTATCATAATCAACAGTCAGGTGTCCATATGAACAGTGAAAGAGGTTTTCCTCGCTGTAATCATTCCTCCTGTTCATACTGGATATTAAAAGATCCTTCAAATGTGCTTTCAATGGAAGTGATGGAGGCCAAAATCCACAGTGTGTCCACACAGTCAGAAGTGAGGGAGAAGGAGTAGATGATATTTCTAGGATTTTAACCTGGTAATTATACTTTTCTTGTGGAAAAACTATATTAGACACATTATTATTAGACGTAGAGTATTTTTATGTCTTTATACATGTCTGGAGGGGATCTTTAAGAAAGTAAACTTTGATTCAGCTGCGTTAACGTTACTCTGAAGATCAGATTAAAACTGAAATGAAGCAGCAGAGGTTTCATGACTTTGCGTCATTTCATCATCATTTCTGTATCAGACCTGCTGTATGTCAGCGTGAAGCAAACATACACATAAATCTAAAGAAAAGAACCTGAAAATATAGCACTGGGGAAGTTTCAGCCAGTAGAGATGAATATATGATGCAAGAAGAGGGAGAGGAGGACGATGAAGACACAAACTGGAAGATTAATTGTTGGATTAATTTTTGTGTCTGTTGGTTTAGTTTAGTTTTATTTTCTAATTCTTCCTTTTACATCAACGTCACTTATAGAACATCAGTGTTCATTTTTGAGTCTATAGTTTTTCATGAAGAAAAACAGTGAAAACTTGAATAAAACATGTAGTTTTTGGTTCCTGCTGTAGGTTCTTAAGATGCTTTGAGCCTCCTGCGAGTGTTCAGGAGTCACTCGTTCATCTTTGTTTGTTTGTAAGAGCGTCGTCAGTTATGATGCTTTTGGAAACAAACCTCTGAAACTGTAGAAGGTTCATAAGATGGATTTTACAGTTTCATCATAGCTTTAAGATACTTTTGGAGAATAAAACCTGGTTGTTTGGTCTGCAGCAGGGTTTGACAGCTTTCACACCACCATAAATGATCGGAGCCAACGCACCATTATGTTGATTTTCTATGATTTCTTCCTCTCACACACGTGATGTTGACAAACCCGAGAATATTATAAGATCATGTAAAAAATTAACGTTATACATTAAAGCAGATTGTAGTCTTTAATTGTGTGTGTGTGTGTGTGTGTGTTTTATCAATGTCTCCCCACAACTTCCCAATGATGAAGGTGAGAACAAACGTCTCCTGGACGAGAAGGAAATGAGTTAAAGTTTTCCTGTAGGAAGACATGATGTCAGCTGCTGAGCTACATGACTTTGTACAGATTCTGATGTCAGTGTTACATAATGAAATACTGTTTTGATAATGAGATCATTTTATTATTGATTATCTCACCATATTATTAATCTGAAAAAGGTTGACAATTGTTATATCTAAATTAATAATCTAAATATGACCAAAGTCTGGCCCAACATGAGATCTTCAATACTTTTACTGTTTATTAAAAATCAAACATTATGTTTTAGTTGACTTTAAAATAATTATTAATTAGAAATCACATGATAAAAAATGTTTGTTTTGTGTTTTGTCCATATTACCCAACTCTGCACCCACCAATGTTCATGTAATTTGAATAATAGATTAAAAAACAATAGATGACTGAGTTTAATCTTTGGAAGTTTTAAACCAAACAGGAAGTGAAGTTAGGAGGTGCTGGTGTTAATGGTGTTACAGAAAACCATCAAAACATTTTTTAATGTCTGAAACTGTTGTGATGTTACATCACTTTAATCTATTATATATCATCATTTATAACATAAAGAAAGCTCTTCCTCTGCAGACATTGACTCAGGTCCTGAAACAGTATTTTAAAGCATTTTATCTTTAGTTTCCATTGTATCCTCAGTGAATAAATAAATCAAAAGCAGTCCAGAAAACACAGATTGGATATAAGCAGTTATTACAAACCTCAATGCATTTTCTTTTCTTCACAGGGTCTGATTGGTCTCTCGACAGCCGTGACTCTGATGTATTTGGTAAGTATCTTCTGTTGATTGAGTGAAATCTGCACCACACAGGTTCATGCTTTGGCAGCTTCAAGTGGCAACAAGAGATAAATTAAATGTTTAAAGGAATTACACCCAAATGACCAAAACTTAACATACTATCTTCATGACTAGATATTACTAGAGCTAACTGAGAAAATGTGTTATGCAATTTGGATAAATGAAAAGTTAATAACAAAATGCATCTCAGCCTCACAAGATGTGTAGAAAAGCAGCATTAGTTCATGTATAGAAAGTAACACATCTGTTAATTCTTGCAGACATCAACTCACCTGACGGCTCCAATGAGCATCTCCTTACTACCTAGCCCTCCTCTCATTTCTCAGTTTGCACATCCTCGATTCCTTTCCTGGTCTCCTCTCCTCGCATCTTAGTCCCTCCCACCTGAGATGCGAGCGGAGGAGGCGAGGCAGCAGATATTTAACAAAGTGAGACATCCTCGCTTTGGAGCCGTCATGTCACTTAAAATAATGTGCTGCAGAGCTGCATCATCTGTCCATTGCTTTTTTAACAGTCTACTACTGTATTTTATGATCTCCGTCAGATGAGCAGAACAGTGTTCATGACAACTTATATATTTACTTTGAATTCAAATCGCAATGTGTCGTAATGCGACAAAGATGTACGGATGTCATACATTGTTATATTTTATTTAACACACGTGCGCACAAACATGCATATATATCCTTTATATATTTTATTGTGTGAAGCACTACAAATGGTTTGTATACTCCAGTTGTGTGTCACGCCTCTTTTATATGTCATGTGTGCTGAAAAGACTTCCTCAAAGGATAACCTGTGCATCCTCGCTCATAGCTCCTCCAGCAAGCCTCCTCTCTCCTTGAGATGCATTTTAGGAATTGAGACGTCCTTAAACATGACGCGCTGAGATCGATTTCCGGGTCACAGGCAGGAGGACGGATGAGAGAGGAGATGAGGAGGCACAAAATAGATAAATGAGAAGAGCCCACAGTCTGAAGTCTGAGAGGAACCAACTTAGCAGGAAAAAAAAGCGCTACTACTGGACAGAGGATATAAAGCAAAAAGGGGAGTTTGAAAAACCAGAAGAGACATTAAATTGACAGATAACACAAAAACCAGAACAAAGTATTTAATTAAGCTCAGAGAGCTGTGTAATTTAAAGGACAATAGATTTATCTAATGGAGGGACTAAACAGTTTCAGACCATGTCATTGACTTGACATCCATGAATAATTAAGGGCCATGTTATAGAAGCACTAGAAGCATTAAGTAGCTATCCTAAACTTAAACACACCTTTTAAATAACTTGTTCCTACCAAATAATATGTATAAAAGATTGTTTTTTGCACACAATATAACATCTCTTAGCCACAAAATTAAAAATATCTTCTGTCTGGTCTTCAGGGGTTTTGTCCATAAAAATGTTTGGGGTCAAAAAACAAAAACTACAAATTGAGTCTTTAAAAGCTGCTCAGTTAAACCACAAGTTCTGCAAGTTACTAATTTCAGATAATAATTTTTCTCGATTGAAAAATGGATATGCATGTTTGGAACTGAAATAAGTCCAGCTGTTTGTTTTGTCCCAAGTCATGATGTTCTTCAGTTAGAGGCTTTTCCAGATTTAGAATCAGTTATGTAGTTTAGGAGTAGTAATAAGTTCAGCTGTTCATTAATGTGTTAATGTTGTCTTTATTAACAGGAGGAGGTGGACGCAACAATCATCAAGGTAACTATTTTATTTCTTCTCTTTTACTTGAAGGTTACAGCTTTGGTCAGACTTACTTAGCTTATAGGATCAGACTGGTGTTAAATATATTTCTTATTGTCAACAAGTAAAACCAACAAAGTGATGAGTCTGTCTCTACATACTTGTCAACGTCCCTCCCTGTCTGTGGCTCTCAACTTCAAGCTCGTTACTTCCTACTGAAGACGTAGATCAGAAATATTTAGTTTCATGTTTTAAAAAAGTCTCAGTCATTTTGTCACTGTAGTTTTTAACAAACAAACAGAGGAAATAGTGTATTTGTTGGGGACTATTTTCAGCGGTGGATGAATCCACATTTGAACTCTTGTGAGTATTTCTGGCAGCAGGACTGTGTGTGCAGGATTGAGTCAAAATAAAGGACAGTGTGTTCATGTTGATGAAGGAACATGTCACCCAGTACAGCGGTGTGACTCATTGACCACGGAGCCACAGAGGTCAACAGAGCTCTACGGCACAGAGGAATAAGATATATCACACAATACTTGTTAGTATAATTAATAAATAGAAAGCAGTCCAGGAAGCACTGATTTGTTGACGGCAACTTAATCCTTTTAGTTAGTCCTGGCCAGGCTGTAACTTCTGTACAATGAACTTGACAATAGTTAGTTTAGCTGTTTTTGTTTTTTGTGTGTTAACTTTGTGTTTATTCACAGATACAGCAGTTGAAGTTCTTGCTGACACAGGTAAGTGCTTTACTTTTCTGCTATGGATTCTTTTAAAGATTGAAATGTTAAATGTTTTGGTGCTAAAGATGTTTATAATGTTACAACAATGACTCAGATGGAGGCAGCATGATGAAAGAATCCCAAATGTCTGAATAAACCAAATTTAACTTTATTAATAAATTAAAGTGTAAAAAAAGCTGAGACAGAGGAGGAGGAAGGGCCTCTTGTAGGTTGGCTAGGAGCCACTGAGTGGACAGGTGCAGTTGTTCAGACATAAATCACCAACCTGAGGCAGACCTTCTGGACACGAGCCTCTGCCATACATTACCAGTTCACCTTCAGAAGTCTAACTGGTATCAGTCATTTCTGTAAACACAGCAAGAATATAGACTTATAGACCAAAAGACAAACCAAACCAACCAAAGACCAAACAATCCTGATTATTAAAAAAAAAAAATCAAAGAGGATGTAGAGACAGAAAAAGCTCCACGTTTTATCAGACATATGGACTCATATTAAGAGAAGATGGTCAGTAAGTCAAATCATTAGTTAAGGCAGCCCTGTCTGTAAACTCTGAATCATGAACTTTACACTTTCCTCAGTTAAAAAAAGGATATGTATATTTTGAATTTTAATAAGTGCAGCTGTTTATTAGTAGTGTTAATGTTGTCTTTATTTACAGTCACCATTCCACCAGCCACAACCAACAATGTCCAAGGTAACTACTTTCTTTCTTTCCCATCAGAAAAACACTGACTGAGGCTTTAAAGGACAAGTTCACAATTTTTAAACTCTATCATAATCAACAGTCAGGTGTCCATATGAACAGTGAAAGAGGTTTTCCTCGCTGTAATCATTCCTCCTGTTCATACTGGATGTAATGGCAATTTTCATTTTTCGATGTCCTTTCTTTTCCTGTTTTTCCGGTTTGCCATTACTACACAGGTAGGTTTGGTTAGGAGTGATCTTACGCAGATTCAAGAACAGATTTTCCAGTCCGTTGGCTGCCGTTTAGTTTGTTGTTTTATTGAAGTCTTTGTACATGTCATGAACATACCGGGTTTCTGTCCTGCCAGCTGTAGTGTGCGTCTGTTCCCGATCTGATAAGAACTGTATGTGCTCCACCTGCCTGTGCCTCCCGTTTCCTGTCACCTATGCCCCTAGATATACAACCCTGTGCATCTCATGACCGCCACCCAGTGTCCAAAATAATACTGCAAGTTATAACTAAACAAATAACATGCCAACAATCAACATAAATGGCTCCTACACTGGATATTAAAAGATCCTTCAAATGTGTTTTCAATGGAAGTGATGGAGGCCAAAATCCACAGTGTGTCCACACAGTCAGAAGTGAGGGAGAAGGAGTAGATGATATTTCTAGGATTTTAAACTGGTAATTATACTTTTCTTGTGGAAAAACTATATGAGACACATTATTATTAGACGTAGATTATTTTTATGTCTTTATACATGTCTGGAGGGGATCTTTAAGAAAGTAAACTTTGATTCAGCTGCGTTAACGTTACTCTGAAGATCAGATTAAAACTGAAATGAAGCAGCAGAGGTTTCATGACTTTGCGTCATTTCATCATCATTTCTGTATCAGACCTGCTGTATGTCAGCGTGAAGCAAACATACACATAAATCTAAAGAAAAGAACCTGAAAATATACCACTGGGGAAGTTTCAGCCAGTAGAGATGAATATATGATGCAAGAAGAGGGAGAGGAGGACGATGAAGACACAAACTGGCAGATTAATTGTTGGATTAATTTTTGTGTCTGTTGGTTTAGTTTAGTTTTATTTTCTAATTCTTCCTTTTACATCAACGTCACTTATAGAACATCAGTGTTCATTTTTGAGTCTATAGTTTTTCATGAAGAAAAACAGTGAAAACTTGAATAAAACATGTAGTTTTTGGTTCCTGCTGTAGGTTCTTAAGATGCTTTGAGCCTCCTGCGAGTGTTCAGGAGTCACTCGTTCATCTTTGTTTGTTTGTAAGAGCGTCGTCAGTTATGATGCTTTTGGGAAACAAACCTCTGAAACTGTAGAAGGTTCATAAGATGGATTTTACAGTTTCATCATAGCTTTAAGATGCTTTTTGGAAAAAACCTGGTTGTTTGGTCTGCAGCAGGGTTTGACAGCTTTCACACCACCATAAATGATCGGAGCCAACGCACCATTATGTTGATTTTCTATGATTTCTTCCTCTCACACACATGATGTTGACAAACCTGAGAATATTATAAGATCATGTAAAAAATTAATATTATACATTAAAGCAGATTTTAGTCTTTAATTGTGTGTGTGTGTGTGTGTGTGTGTGTGTGTGTGTGGTCAATGACATCAATGAAGGTGTGAACAAACGTCTCCTGAAGGACGAGAAGGAAATGAGTTAAAGTTTTCCTGTAGGAAGACATGATGTCAGCTGCTGAGCTACATGACTTTGTACAGATTCTGATGTCAGTGTTACATAATGAAATACTGTTTTGATAATGAGATATTATTTTGTCCATATTGCCCAACTCTGCACCCACCAATGTCCATGTAATTTGAATAATAGATTAAAAAACGATAGAACCAAACAGGAAGTGAAGTTAGGAGGTGCTGGTGTTAATGGTGTTACAGGAAACCATCAAAACATTTTGTTATTGTCTGAAACTGTTGTGATGTTACATCACTTTAATCTATTATATATCATCATTTATAACATAAAGAAAGCTCTTCCTCTGCAGACATTGACTCAGGTCCTGAAACAGTATTTTAAAGCATTTTATCTTTAGTTTCCGTTGTATCCTCAGTGAATAAATAAATCAAAAGCAGTCCAGAAAACACAGATTGGATATAAGCAGTTATTACAAACCTAAATGCATTTTCTTTTCTTCACAGGGCCTGATGGGTATGTCAACAGCCGTGACTCTGGTCGCTCTAGTAAGTATCTTCTGTTGATTGAGTGAAATCTGCACCACACAGGTTAATGCTTTGGCAGCTTCAAGTGGCAACAAGAGATAAATGAAATGTTTAAAGGAGTTAAACCCAAATTACCAAAACTTAACATACTATCTTCATGACTAGATATTACTAGAGGTAACTGAGAAAATGTGTTATGCAATTTGGATAAATGAAAAGTTAATAACAAAATGCATCTCAGCCTCACAAGATGTGTAGAAAAGCAGCATTAGTTCATGTATAGAAAGTAACACATCTGTTAATTCTTGCAGACATCAACTCACCTGACGGCTCCAATGAGCGTCTCCTTACTACCTAGCCCTCCTCTCATTTCTCAGTTTGCACATCCTTGATTCCTTTCCTGGCCTCCTCTCCTCGCATCTTAGTCCCTCCCACCTGAGATGCGAGTGGAGGAGGCGAGGCAGCAGATATTTCACAAAATGAGACATCCTCGCTTTGGAGCCGTCATGTCAATTAAAATAATGTGCTGCAGAGCTGCATCATCTGTCCATTGCTTTTTTTACAGCCTACTACTGTATTTAATGATCTCTGTCAGATGAGCAGAACAGTGTTCATGACAACTTATATATTTACTTTGAATTCAAATCGCAATGTGTCGTAATGCGACAAAGATGTACGGATGTCATACATTGTTATATTTCATTGAACGCACAAACACACATATATATCCTTTATATATTTTACTGTGTGAAGCACTACAAATGGTTTGTATATTCCAGTTGTGTGTCACGCCTCTTTTATATGTCATGTGTGCTGAAAAGACTTCCTCAAAGGATAACCTGTGCATCCTCGCTCATAGCTCCTCCGGCAAGCCTCCTCTCTCCTTGAGATGCATTTTAGGAATTGAGACGTCCTTAAACATGACGCGCTGAGATCGATTTCCGGGTCACAGGCAGGAGGACGGATGAGAGAGGAGATGAGGAGGCACAAAATAGATAAATGAGAAGAACCCACAGTCTGAAGTCTGAGAGGAACCAACTTAGCAGGAAAAAAAAGCGCTACTACTGGACAGAGGATATAAAGCAAAAAGGGGAGTTTGAAAAACCAGAAGAGACATTAAATTGACAGAAAACACAAAAACCAGAACAAAGTATTTAATTAAGCTCAGAGAGCTGTGTAATTTAAAGGACAATAGATTTATTTAATGGAGGGACTAAACAGTTTCAGACCATGTCATTGACTTGACATCCATGAATAATTGAGGGCCATGTTATAGAAGCACTAGAAGCATTAAGTAGCTATCCTAAACTTAAACACACCTTTTAAATAACTTGTTCCTACTAAAAAAATGTATTAAAGATTGTTTTTTGCACACAATATAACATCTCTTTGCCACAAAATTAAAAACATCTTCTGTCTGGTCTTCAGGGGCTTTGTCCATAAAAATGTTTGGGGTCAAAAAAACAAAAACTACAAATTGAGTCTTTAAAAGCTGCTCAGTTAAACCACAAGTTCTGCAAGTTACTAATTTCAGATAATCATTTTTCTCAATTGAAAAATGGATATGCATGTTTGGAACTGAAATAAGTCCAGCTGTTTGTTTTGTCCCAAGTCATGATGTTCTTCAGTTAGAGGCTTTTCCAGATTTAGAATCAGTTATGTAGTTTAGGAGTAGTAATAAGTTCAGCTGTTCATTAATGTGTTAATGTTGTCTTTATTAACAGGAGGAGGTGGACACAACAATTATCAAGGTAACTATTTTATTTCTTCTCTTTTACTTGAAGGTTACAGCTTTGGTCAGACTTACTTAGCTTATAGGATCAGACTGGTGTTAAATATATTTCTTATTGTCAACAAGTAAAACCAACAAAGTGATGAGTCTGTCTCTACATACTTGTCAACGTCCCTCCCTGTCTGTGGCTCTCAACTTCAAGCTCGTTACTTCCTACTGAAGACGTAGATCAGAAATATTTAGTTTCATGTTTTAATAAAGTCTCAGTCATTTTGTCACTGTAGTTTTTAACAAACAAACAGAGGAAATAGTGTATTTGTTGGGGACTATTTTCAGCGGTGGATGAATCCACATTTGAACTCTTGTGAGTATTTCTGGCAGCAGGACTGTGTGTGCAGGATTGAGTCAAAATAAAGGACAGTGTGTTCATGTTGATGAAGGAACATGTCACCCAGTACAGCGGTGTGACTCATTGACCACGGAGCCACAGAGGTCAACAGAGCTCTACGGCACAGAGGAATAAGATATATCACACAATACTTGTTAGTATAATTAATAAATAGAAAGCAGTCCAGGAAGAACTGATTTGTTGACGGCAACTTAATCCTTTTAGTTAGTCCTGGCCAGGCTGTAACTTCTGTACAATGAACTTGATAATAGTTAGTTTAGCTGTTTTGGTTTTTTATATGTGTGTTAACTTTGTGTTTATTCACAGCTGTACCACGTGATGAAGTTCCTGCTGCCCAAGGTAAGTGCTTTACTTTTCTGCTATTGATTCTTTTAAAGATTGAAATGTTAAATGTTTTGGTGCTAAAGATGTTTATAATGTTACAACAATGACTCAGATGGAGGCAGCATGATGAAGGAATCCCAAATGTCTGAATAAACCAAATTTAACTTTCTTGATAAATTCAAGTATTTAAAAAAAGCTGAGACAGAGGAGGAGGAAGGGCCTCTTGTAGGTTGGCTAGGAGCCACTGAGTGGACAGGTGCAGTTGTTCAAACATAAATCACCAACCTGAGGCAGACCTTCTGGACACGAGCCTCTGCCGTACATTACCAGTTCACCTTCAGAAGTCTAACTGGTATCAGTCATTTCTGTAAACACAGCAAGAATATAGACTTATAGACCAAAAGACAAACCAAACCAACCAAAGACCAAACAATCCTGATTATTAAAAAAAAAAAAAAATCAAAGAGGATGTAGAGACAGAAAAAGCTCCACGTTTTATCAGACACATGGACTCATATTAAGAGAAGATGGTCAGTAAGTCAAATCATTAGTTAAGGCAGCCCTGTCTGTAAACTCTGAATCATGAATTTCACACTTTCCTCAGTTAAAAAATGGATATGTATATTTTGAATTTTAATAAGTGCAGCTGTTTATTAGTAGTGTTACTGTTGTCTTTATTTACAGTCACCATTCCACCAGCCACAACCAACAATGTCCAAGGTAACTACTTTCTTTCTTTCCCATCAGAAAAACACTGACTGAGGCTTTAAAGGACAAGTTCACAATTTTTAAACTCTATCATAATCAACAGTCAGGTGTCCATATGAACAGTGAAAGAGGTTTTCCTCGCTGTAATCATTCCTCCTGTTCATACTGGATATTAAAAGATCCTTCAAATGTGCTTTCAATGGAAGTGATGGAGGCCAAAATCCACAGTGTGTCCACACAGTCAGAAGTGAGGGAGAAGGAGTAGATGATATTTCTAGGATTTTAAACTGGTAATTATACTTTTCTTGTGGAAAAACTATATGAAACACATTATTATTAGACGTAGAGTATTTTTATGTCTTTATACATGTCTGGAGGGGATCTTTAAGAAAGTAAACTTTGATTTAGCTGCGTTAACGTTACTCTGAAGATCAGATTAAAACTGAAATGAAGCAGCAGAGGTTTCATGACTTTGCGTCATTTCATCATCATTTCTGTATCAGACCTGCTGTATGTCAGCGTGAAGCAAACATACACATAAATCTAAAGAAAAGAACCTGAAAATATACCACTGGGGAAGTTTCAGCCAGTAGAGATGAATATATGATGCAAGAAGAGGGAGAGGAGGACGATGAAGACACAAACTGGCAGATTAATTGTTGGATTAATTTTTGTGTCTGTTGGTTTAGTTTAGTTTTATTTTCTAATTCTTCCTTTTACATCAACGTCACTTATAGAACATCAGTGTTCATTTTTGAGTCTATAGTTTTTCATGAAGAAAAACAGTGAGAACTTCAATAAAACATGTAGTTTTTGGTTCCTGCTGTAGGTTCTTAAGATGCTTTGAGCCTCCTGCGAGTGTTCAGGAGTCACTCGTTCATCTTTGTTTGTTTGTAAGAGCGTCGTCAGTTATGATGCTTTTGGGAAACAAACCTCTGAAACTGTAGAAGGTTCATAAGATGGATTTTACAGTTTCATCATAGCTTTAAGATGCTTTTTGGAAAAAACCTGGTTGTTTGGTCTGCAGCAGGGTTTGACAGCTTTCACACCACCATAAATGATCGGAGCCAACGCACCATTATGTTGATTTTCTATGATTTCTTCCTCTCACACACATGATGTTGACAAACCTGAGAATATTATAAGATCATGTAAAAAATTAATATTATACATTAAAGCAGATTGTAGTCTTTAATTGTGTGTGTGTGTGTGTGTGTGTGTGTGTGTGTGTGTGTGTGTGTGGTCAATGACATCAATGAAGGTGTGAACAAACGTCTCCTGAAGGACGAGAAGGAAATGAGTTAAAGTTTTCCTGTAGGAAGACATGATGTCAGCTGCTGAGCTACATGACTTTGTACAGATTCTGATGTCAGTGTTACATAATGAAATACTGTTTTGATAATGAGATATTATTTTGTCTATATTACCCAACTCTGCACCCACCAATGTCCATGTAATTTGAATAATAGATTAAAAAACAATAGATGACTGAGTTTAATCTTTGAAGTTTTAAAGCAAACAGGAAGTGAAGTTAGGAGGTGCTGGTGTTAATGGTGTTACAGGAAACCATCAAAACATTTGTTAATGTCTGAAACTGTTGTGATGTTACATCACTTTAATCTATTATATATCATCATTTATAACATAAAGAAAGCTCTTCCTCTGCAGACATTGACTCAGGTCCTGAAACAGTATTTTAAAGCATTTTATCTTTAGTTTCCGTTGTATCCTCAGTGAATAAATAAATCAAAAGCAGTCCAGAAAACACAGATTGGATATAAGCAGTTATTACAAACCTAAATGCATTTTCTTTTCTTCACAGGGCCTGATGGGTATGTCAACAGCCGTGACTCTGGTCGCTCTAGTAAGTATCTTCTGTTGATTGAGTGAAATCTGCACCACACAGGTTCATGCTTTGGCAGCTTCAAGTGGCAACAAGAGATAAATGAAATGTTTAAAGGAATTACACCCAAATTACCAAAACTTAACATACTATCTTCATGACTAGATATTACTAGAGGTAACTGAGAAAATGTGTTATGCAATTTGGATAAATGAAAAGTTAATAACAAAATGCATCTCAGCCTCACTAGATGTGTAGAAAAGCAGCATTAGTTCATGTATAGAAAGTAACACATCTGTTAATTCTTGCAGACATCAACTCACCTGACGGCTCCAATGAGCGTCTCCTTACTACCTAGCCCTCCTCTCATTTCTCAGTTTGCACATCCTTGATTCCTTTCCTGGCCTCCTCTCCTCGCATCTTAGTCCCTCCCACCTGAGATGCGAGCGGAGGAGTCGAGGCAGCAGATATTTCACAAAGTGAGACATCCTTGCTTTGGAGCCGTCATGTCAATTAAAATAATGTGCTGCAGAGCTGCATCATCTGTCCATTGCTTTTTTTACAGCCTACTACTGTATTTAATGATCTCTGTCAGATGAGCAGAACAGTGTTCATGACAACTTATATATTTACTTTGAATTCAAATCGCAATGTGTCGTAATGCGACAAAGATGTACGGATGTCATACATTGTTATATTTCATTGAACGCACAAACACACATAATCCTTTATATATTTTACTGTGTGAAGCACTACAAATGGTTTGTATATTCCAGCTGTGTGTCACGCCTCTTTTATATGTCATGTGTGCTGAAAAGACTTCCTCAAAGGATAACCTGTGCATCCTCGCTCATAGCTCCTCCAGCAAGCCTCCTCTCTCCTTGAGATGCATTTTAGGAATTGAGACGTCCTTAAACATGACGCGCTGAGATCGATTTCCGGGTCACAGGCAGGAGGACGGATGAGAGAGGAGATGAGGAGGCACAAAATAGATAAATGAGAAGAGCCCACAGTCTGAAGTCTGAGAGGAACCAACTTAGCAGGAAAAAAAAGCGCTACTACTGGACAGAGGATATAAAACAAAAAGGGGAGTTTGAAAAACCAGAAGAGACATTAAATTGACAGAAAACACAAAAACCAGAACAAAGTATTTAATTAAGCTCAGAGAGCTGTGTAATTTAAAGGACAATAGATTTATCTAATGGAGGGACTAAACAGTTTCAGACCATGTCATTGACTTGACATCCATGAATAATTGAGGGCCATGTTATAGAAGCACTAGAAGCATTAAGTAGCTATCCTAAACTTAAACACACCTTTTAAATAACTTGTTCCTACTAAAAAAATGCATAAAAGATTGTTTTTTGCACACAATATAACATCTCTTTGCCACAAAATTAAAAACATCTTCTGTCTGGTCTTCAGGGGCTTTGTCCATACAAATGTTTGGGGTCAAAAAAACAAAAACTACAAATTGAGTCTTTAAAAGCTGCTCAGTTAAACCACAAGTTCTGCAAGTTACTAATTTCAGATAATCATTTTTCTCAATTGAAAAATGGATATGCATGTTTGGAATTGAAATAAGTCCAGCTGTTTGTTTTGTCCCAAGTCATGATGTTCTTCAGTTAGAGGCTTTTCCAGATTTAGAATCAGTTATGTAGTTTAGGAGTAGTAATAAGTTCAGCTGTTCATTAATGTGTTAATGTTGTCTTTATTAACAGGAGGAGGTGGACACAACAATCATCAAGGTAACTATTTTATTTCTTCTCTTTTACTTGAAGGTTACAGCTTTGGTCAGACTTACTTAGCTTATAGGATCAGACTGGTGTTAAATATATTTCTTATTGTCAACAAGTAAAACCAACAAAGTGATGAGTCTGTCTCTACATACTTGTCAACGTCCCTCCCTGTCTGTGGCTCTCAACTTCAAGCTCATTACTTCCTACTGAAGACGTAGATCAGAAATATTTAGTTTCATGTTTTTAATAAAGTCTCAGTCATTTTGTCACTGTAGTTTTTAACAAACAAACAGAGGAAATAGTGTATTTGTTGGGGACTATTTTCAGCGGTGGATGAATCCACATTTGAACTGTTGTGAGTATTTCTGGCAGCAGGACTGTGTGTGCAGGATTGAGTCAAAATAAAGGACAGTGTGTTCATGTTGATGAAGGAACATGTCACCCAGTACAGCGGTGTGACTCATTGACCACGGAGCCACAGAGGTCAACAGAGCTCTACGGCACAGAGGAATAAGATATATCACACAATACTTGTTAGTATAATTAATAAATAGAAAGCAGTCCAGGAAGCAGAGATTTGTTGATGGCAACTTAATCCTTTTAGTTAGTCCTGGCCAGGCTGTAACTTCTGTACAATGAACTTGACAATAGTTAGTTTAGCTGTTTTGGTTTTTTATATGTGTGTTAACTTTGTGTTTATTCACAGCTGTACCACGTGATGAAGATCCTGCTGCCCCAGGTAAGTGCTTTACTTTTCTGCTATTGATTCTTTTAAAGATTGAAATGTTAAATGTTTTGGTGCTAAAGATGTTTATAATGTTACAACAATGACTCAGATGGAGGCAGCATGATGAAGGAATCCCAAATGTCTGAATAAACCAAATTTAACTTTCTTGATAAATTCAAGTATTTAAAAAAAGCTGAGACAGAGGAGGAGGAAGGGCCTCTTGTAGGTTGGCTAGGAGCCACTGAGTGGACAGGTGCAGTTGTTCAAACATAAATCACCAACCTGAGGCAGACCTTCTGGACACGAGCCTCTGCCGTACATTACCAGTTCACCTTCAGAAGTCTAACTGGTATCAGTCATTTCTGTAAACACAGCAAGAATATAGACTTATAGACCAAAAGACAAACCAAACCAACCAAAGACCAAACAATCCTGATTATTAAAAAAAAAAAAAAATCAAAGAGGATGTAGAGACAGAAAAAGCTCCACGTTTTATCAGACACATGGACTCATATTAAGAGAAGATGGTCAGTAAGTCAAATCATTAGTTAAGGCAGCCCTGTCTGTAAACTCTGAATCATGAATTTCACACTTTCCTCAGTTAAAAAATGGATATGTATATTTTGAATTTTAATAAGTGCAGCTGTTTATTAGTAGTGTTAATGTTGTCTTTATTTACAGTCACCATTCCACCAGCCACAACCAACAATGTCCAAGGTAACTACTTTCTTTCTTTCCCATCAGAAAAACACTGACTGAGGCTTTAAAGGACAAGTTCACAATTTTTAAACTCTATCATAATCAACAGTCAGGTGTCCATATGAACAGTGAAAGAGGTTTTCCTCGCTGTAATCATTCCTCCTGTTCATACTGGATATTAAAAGATCCTTCAAATGTGCTTTCAATGGAAGTGATGGAGGCCAAAATCCACAGTGTGTCCACACAGTCAGAAGTGAGGGAGAAGGAGTAGATGATATTTCTAGGATTTTAAACTGGTAATTATACTTTTCTTGTGGAAAAACTATATGAGACACATTATTATTAGACGTAGAGTATTTTTATGTCTTTATACATGTCTGGAGGGGATCTTTAAGAAAGTAAACTTTGATTCAGCTGCGTTAACGTTACTCTGAAGATCAGATTAAAACTGAAATGAAGCAGCAGAGGTTTCATGACTTTGCGTCATTTCATCATCATTTCTGTATCAGACCTGCTGTATGTCAGCGTGAAGCAAACATACACATAAATCTAAAGAAAAGAACCTGAAAATATAGCACTGGGGAAGTTTCAGCCAGTAGAGATGAATATATGATGCAAGAAGAGGGAGAGGAGGACGATGAAGACACAAACTGGCAGATTAATTGTTGGATTAATTTTTGTGTCTGTTGGTTTAGTTTAGTTTTATTTTCTAATTCTTCCTTTTACATCAACGTCACTTATAGAACATCAGTGTTCATTTTTGAGTCTATAGTTTTTCATGAAGAAAAACAGTGAAAACTTGAATAAAACATGTAGTTTTTGGTTCCTGCTGTAGGTTCTTAAGATGCTTTGAGCCTCCTGCGAGTGTTCAGGAGTCACTCGTTCATCTTTGTTTGTTTGTAAGAGCGTCGTCAGTTATGATGCTTTTGGGAAACAAACCTCTGAAACTGTAGAAGGTTCATAAGATGGATTTTACAGTTTCATCATAGCTTTAAGATGCTTTTTGGAAAAAACCTGGTTGTTTGGTCTGCAGCAGGGTTTGACAGCTTTCACACCACCATAAATGATCGGAGCCAACGCACCATTATGTTGATTTTCTATGATTTCTTCCTCTCACACACATGATGTTGACAAACCTGAGAATATTATAAGATCATGTAAAAAATTAATATTATACATTAAAGCAGATTTTAGTCTTTAATTGTGTGTGTGTGTGTGTGTGTGTGTGTGTGTGTGTGGTCAATGACATCAATGAAGGTGTGAACAAACGTCTCCTGAAGGACGAGAAGGAAATGAGTTAAAGTTTTCCTGTAGGAAGACATGATGTCAGCTGCTGAGCTACATGACTTTGTACAGATTCTGATGTCAGTGTTACATAATGAAATACTGTTTTGATAATGAAATATTATTTTGTCTATATTACCCAACTCTGCACCCACCAATGTTCATGTAATTTGAATAATAGATTAAAAAACAATAGATGACTGAGTTTAATCTTTGAAGTTTTAAACCAAACAGGAAGTGAAGTTAGGAGGTGCTGGTGTTAATGGTGTTACAGGAAACCATCAAAACATTTGTTATTGTCTGAAACTGTTGTGATGTTACATCACTTTAATCTATTATATATCATCATTTATAACATAAAGAAAGCTCTTCCTCTGCAGACATTGACTCAGGTCCTGAAACAGTATTTTAAAGCATTTTATCTTTAGTTTCCGTTGTATCCTCAGTGAATAAATAAATCAAAAGCAGTCCAGAAAACACAGATTGGATATAAGCAGTTATTACAAACCTAAATGCATTTTCTTTTCTTCACAGGGCCTGATGAGTATGTCAACAGCCGTGACTCTGGTGGCTCTAGTAAGTATCTTCTGTTGATTGATTGAAATCTGCACCACACAGGTTCATGCTTTGGCAGCTTCAAGTGGCAGCAAGAGATAAATTAAATGTTTAAAGGAGTTAAACCCAAATTACCAAAACTTAACATACTATCTTCATGGCTAGATATTAATAGAGGTAACTGAGAAAATGTGTTATGCAATTTGGATAAATGAAAAGTTAATAACAAAATGCATCTCAGCCTCACAAGATGTGTAGAAAAGCAGCATTAGTTCATGTATAGAAAGTAACACATCTGTTAATTCTTGCAGACATCAACTCACCTGACGGCTCCAATGAGCGTCTCCTTACTACCTAGCCCTCCTCTCATTTCTCAGTTTGTACATCCTCGATTCCTTTCCTGGTCTCCTCTCCTCGCATCTTAGTCCCTCCCACCTGAGATGCGAGCGGAGGAGTCGAGGCAGCAGATATTTAACAAAATGAGACATCCTTGCTTTGGAGCCGTCATGTCAATTAAAATAATGTGCTGCAGAGCTGCATCATCTGTCCATTGCTTTTTTAACAGCCTACTACTGTATTTAATGATCTCTGTCAGATGAGCAGAACAGTGTTCATGACAACTTATATATTTACTTTGAATTCAAATCGCAATGTGTCGTAATGCGACAAAGATGTACGGATGTCATACATTGTTATATTTCATTGAACGCACAAACACACATATATATCCTTTATATATTTTACTGTGTGAAGCACTACAAATGGTTTGTATACTCCAGCTGTGTGTCACGCCTCTTTTATATGTCATGTGTGCTGAAAAGACTTCCTCAAAGGATAACCTGTGCATCCTCGCTCATAGCTCCTCCAGCAAGCCTCCTCTCTCCTTGAGATGCATTTTAGGAATTGAGACGTCCTTAAACATGACGCGCTGAGATCGATTTCCGGGTCACAGGCAGGAGGACGGATGAGAGAGGAGATGAGGAGGCACAAAATAGATAAATGAGAAGAGCCCACAGTCTGAAGTCTGAGAGGAACCAACTTAGCAGGAAAAAAAAGCGCTACTACTGGACAGAGGATATAAAGCAAAAACAAGAACAAAGTATTTAATTAAGCTCAGAGAGCTTCTTTAAAGGGTTTTCAAAGTTGATTGATAATTTAACAACAATAATAATAATAACTTTATTTGTATAACACCTTTCATACAAGAAATGCAGCTCAAAGTGCTTTACAACAAAAGAAATTACATGCACCAAGTGCATGTAATTTTTATGTAAGAACATAAAAACATGTAAAAACATTATTGTAACATAAGATAGAAAACAAAACACACTTGATAACATCAATAAAAATGAGATCAAATAAAGTGAAAATACATACATAGAATGTGTACTTCAGTAATTTGACACTTAATAAATGAAAGCTGAGAACGTTTTGTCATGTGTAGACAATCTATAAATCAGCGTCTAGGTCTCTGAAGCCATAAGCAAACTGAAACTCCCTTTTCCCAACGGACACAGACTCACCACCAGTCTTGATTAACCAAAATAAACCTCTTTTAGCTTAACCCAGAACATCTTCCTTCAGGTTTAACATCACTGTGGGTCTTATCTGTGTCAGACGCAACCCGAAGCTGTCGTGGAAAAAAACACCCTTAGTGTAGTGTTAGTAATAAAATAAAATAAAAAACAAAGTTAAAACATAGAAAACATAGAATGTATAAAATCAAGTAAAATACAACGTTTTAAAAGTAGTGCAGTAGTGTGAAGCTGACTGAGAGAAAAGCTGATTAAAGGCTTAAGTGAAGAGATACGTTTTTAGCTTTCTTTGATGATGATGATGATGATGATGATGATGATGATGATGATGAGAACAGTAGTAGTAAAAAGACACTGCTTTGTGGTTGTAATGTTTCAGCAGTGATTTTAAAGTACAGACACTACAGGGATTGGGTTTGAACTTTAGTAAATGTGATAGTTTGAGGAGTGTTGATTACTCTGGAATAATGTTCCAACAGATTTCACATATTCTTTCTTTGTAGTTTTCTTCCATTGATTGCTTTAAATGGGTGAAAAAATTCTTCCATGTCTCTTTAAACTGAAGCTCAAAGTCATGGTGAAAGAAACACTATTGTTTCACATTACTGAGGAAAGTTTATTGTGATCGGGGGTAAGAGATCCTGGAACGTCAAGTGGAAACTCAGGAAGGTGATTAGAAAAGTGTGACCTGTAAGAAATGAAACAAATGTGACGTTTAACCTTTAAAAGGAATCTCTTTGAAATCTGAAAATACTAAAGTTTAGAGATCATTAATCACAGTTACTGAAGCAAATGTTAAATGCTACAGTAGATTTATGCAAGAGGGTAAGAATAAGTGTTTTTACTTGAAGTAACTGTTGTGGATCTGTTGATATCGTATTTCAAACAAAATCTTTGTCAAATTTGTCTAGAATCAGTAACAGCTGGATTTGATGAGACGTTTTGAAAAGTCTGAAGACAGATCATGAAATAAAGTCAGAGTTATGAGGTGTTGAGCAAAAAAATTCATGCTTGTAAATTTAGTAAAACAACTTGTCAGTATTACACTTGTGAGAGAGATTTAAATAGTGATTCATTTAATGTATTTCTTGTATATATTATATATGTTACACATGTTTTTAAACTAAAGGGTTCAGTGTTTGTTCTCTATTCAATGTGATGTAACATCACTGTGACACTGTGGAATAAGAAATTCTACCTCCTAGGTTAGTTGAACTCTTGAACTTGTTTGTATCTGAGGGTTGTTTGCTGACCTCTGGGGTTTATCTACAGATATCTTTGCCTTAATCCTACTGTTTTACAAACTGTGGATCATCAGGTACCTAGTTGAGCTAAATTTGAAGGATGTCTTTGTTTGAAGTTATTGACTGACCATCAGGTCTCTGTGACATCATCCTATGACCCTTCTTGTTTGTAAGAAGGTGTAACAGTTTGTTGAAGTGTCCATTTAGAGACCTGACTGTCTTTAACTTTGCTTCTGCAGAGGTATAAAGCTGTCTTAAACACACCGTTTTAAATAACATGTTCCTACCAAAATGTTTGTATTGAAGATTAGTTTTTGCGCACAATATAACATCTCTTTGCCACAAAATAAAACGTATCTTCTTTCTGGACTTCAGGGGCTTTGTCCATACAAATGGATTTTAAAGTGGTAATTATACTTTTATTGTGGAAAAACTATATGAGAGACATTATTATTAGATGTAGAGTATTTTTATGTCTTTATACATGTCTGGAGGGGATCTTTAAGAAAGTAAACTTTGCTTCAGCTGCGTTAACGTTACTCTGAAGATCAGATTAAAACTGACAGCTTTCACACCACCATAAATGATCGGAGCCAACGCACCATTATGTTGATTTTCTATGATTTCTTCCTCTCACACACGTGATGTTGACAAACCTGAGAATATTATAAGATCATGTAAAAATTAATGTAATACATTAAAGCAGATTTTAGTCTTTAATTGTGTGTGTGTGTGTGTGTGTGTGTGTGTGTGTGTGTGGTCAATGACATCAATGAAGGTGTGAACGAACATCTCCTGAAGGACGAGAAGGAAATGAGTTAAAGTTTTCCTGTAGGAAGACATGATGTCAGCTGCTGAGCTACATGACTTTGTACAGATTCTGATGTCAGTGTTACATAATGAAATACTGTTTTGATAATGAGATATTATTTTGTCCATATTGCCCAACTCTGCACCCACCAATGTTCATGTAATCTGAATAATAGATTAAAAAACAATAGATGACTGAGTTTAATCTTTGAAGTTTTAAACCAAACAGGAAGTGAAGTTAGGAGGTGCTGGTGTTAATGGTGTTACAGGAAACCATCAAAACATTTTGTTATTGTCTGAAACTGTTGTGATGTTACATCACTTTAATCTATTATATATCATCATTTATAACATAAAGAAAGCTCTTCCTCTGCAGACATTGACTCAGGTCCTGAAACAGTATTTTAAAGCATTTTATCTTTAGTTTCCGTTGTATCCTCAGTGAATAAATAAATCAAAAGCAGTCCAGAAAACACAGATTGGATATAAGCAGTTATTACAAACCTCAATGCATTTTCTTTTCTTCACAGTGTCTTTAAGTTCTTTCTTCAGCCGTGACTCTGATGCATTTGGTAAGTATCTTCTGTTGATTGATTGAAATCTGCACCACACAGGTTCATGCTTTGACAGCTTCAAGTGGCAACAAGAGACAAATTAAATGTTTAAAGGAGTTAAACCCAAATTACCAAAACTTAACATACTATCTTCATGACTAGATATTACTAGAGGTAACTGAGAAAATGTGTTATGCAATTTGGATAAATTAAAAGTTAATAACAAAATGCATCTCAGCCTCACAAGATATGTAGAAAAGCAGCATTAGTTCATGTATAGAAAGTAACACATCTGTTAATTCTTTCAGACATCAACTCACCTGACGGCTCCAATGAGCGTCTCCTTACTACCTAGCCCTCCTCTCATTTCTCAGTTTGCACATCCTTGATTCCTTTCCTGGCCTCCTCTCCTCGCATCTTAGTCCCTCCCACCTGAGATGCGAGCGGAGGAGGCGAGGCAGCAGATATTTAACAAAATGAGACATCCTCGCTTTGGAGCCGTCATGTCAATTAAAATAATGTGCTGCAGAGCTGCATCATCTGTCCATTGCTTTTTTTACAGCCTACTACTGTATTTAATGATCTCTGTCAGATGAGCAGAACAGTGTTCATGACAACTTATATATTTACTTTGAATTCAAATCGCAATGTGTCGTAATGCGACAAAGATGTACGGATGTCATACATTGTTATATTTTATTTAACACACGTGCGCACAAACACGCATATATATCCTTTATATATTTTATTGTGTGAAGCACTACAAATGGTTTGTATACTCCAGTTGTGTGTCACGCCTCTTTTATATGTCATGTGTGCTGAAAAGACTTCCTCAAAGGATAACCTGTGCATCCTCGCTCATAGCTCCTCCAGCAAGCCTCCTCTCTCCTTGAGATGCATTTTAGGAATTGAGACGTCCTTAAACATGACGCGCTGACATCGATTTCCGGGTCACAGGCAGGAGGACGGATGAGAGAGGAGATGAGGAGGCACAAAATAGATAAATGAGAAGAGCCCACAGTCTGAAGTCTGAGAGGAACCAACTTAGCAGGAAAAAAAGCTACTACTGGACAGAGGATATAAAACGAAAAGGGGAGTTTGAAAAACCAGAAGAGACATTAAATTGACAAATAACACAAAAACAAGAACAAAGTATTTAATTAAGCTCAGAGAGCTTCTTTAAAGGGTTTTCAAAATTGATTGATAATTTAACAACAACAATAATAATAACTTTATTTGTATAACACCTTTCATACAAGAAATGCAGCTCAAAGTGCTTTACAACAAAAGAAATTACATGCACCAAGTGCATGTAATTTTTATGTAAGAACATAAAAACATATAAAAACATTATTGTAACATAAGATAGAAAACAAAACCCACTTGATAACATTAATTAAAATGAGATCAAATAAAGTGAAAATACATACATAGAATGTGTACTTCAGTAATTTGACACTTAATAAATGAAAGCTGAGAACGTTTTGTCATGTGTAGACAATCTATAAATCAGCGTCTAGGTCTCTGAAGCCATAAGCAAACTGAAACTCCCTTTTCCCAACGGACACAGACTCACCACCAGTCTTGATTAACCAAAATAAACCTCTTTTAGCTTAACACAGAACATCTTCCTTCAGGTTTAACATCACTGTGGGTCTTATCTGTGTCAGACGCAACCCGAAGCTGTCGTGGAAAAAAACACCCTTAGTGTAGTGTTAGTAATAAAATAAAATAAAAAACAAAGTTAAAACATAGAAAACATAGAATGTATAAAATCAAGTAAAATACAACGTTTTAAAAGTAGTGCAGTAGTGTGAAGCTGACTGAGAGAAAAGCTGATTAAAGGCTTAAGTGAAGAGATACGTTTTTAGCTTTCTTTGATGATGATGATGATGATGATGATGCCAGTAGAGATGAATATATGATGCAAGAAGAGGGAGAGGAGGACGATGAAGACACAAACTGGCAGATTAATTGTTGGATTAATTTTTGTGTCTGTTGGTTTAGTTTAGTTTTATTTTCTAATTCTTCCTTTTACATCAACGTCACTTATAGAACATCAGTGTTCATATTTGAGTCTATAGTTTTTCATGAAGAAAAACATTGAAAACTTCAATAAAACATGTAGTTTTTGGTTCCTGCTGTAGGTTCTTAAGATGCTTTGAGCCTCCTGCGAGTGTTCAGGAGTCACTCGTTCATCTTTGTTTGTTTGTAAGAGCGTCGTCAGTTATGATGCTTTTGGGAAACAAACCTCTGAAACTGTAGAAGGTTCATAAGATGGATTTTACAGTTTCATCATAGCTTTAAGATGCTTTTTGGAAAAAACCTGGTTGTTTGGTCTGCAGCAGGGTTTGACAGCTTTCACACCACCATAAATGATCGGAGCCAACGCACCATTATGTTGATTTTCTATGATTTCTTCCTCTCACACACGTGATGTTGACAAACCTGAGAATATTATAAGATCATGTAAAAAATTAACGTTATACATTAAAGCAGATTGTAGTCTTTAATTTTGTGTGTGTGTGTGTGTGTGTGTGTGTTTGGTCAATGACATCAATGAAGGTGTGAACAAACGTCTCCTGAAGGACGAGAAGGAAATGAGTTAAAGTTTTCCTGTAGGAAGACATGATGTCAGCTGCTGAGCTACATGACTTTGTACAGATTCTGATGTCAGTGTTACATAATGAAATACTGTTTTGATAATGAGATATTATTTTGTCCATATTGCCCAACTCTGCACCCACCAATGTCCATGTAATTTGAATAATAGATTAAAAAACGATAGAACCAAACAGGAAGTGAAGTTAGGAGGTGCTGGTGTTAATGGTGTTACAGGAAACCATCAAAACATTTTGTTAATGTCTGAAACTGTTGTGATGTTACATCACTTTAATCTATTATATATCATCATTTATAACATACAGAAAGCTCTTCCTCTGCAGACATTGACTCAGGTCCTGAAACAGTATTTTAAAGCAGTTTATCTTTAGTTTCCGTTGTATCCTCAGTGAATAAATAAATCAAAAGCAGTCCAGAAAACACAGATTGGATATAAGCAGTTATTACAAACCTCAATGCATTTTCTTTTCTTCACAGGGTCTGATTGGTCTCTCGACAGCCGTGACTCTGATGCATCTAGTAAGTATCTTCTGTTGATTGAGTGAAATCTGCACCACACAGGTTCATGCTTTGGCAGCTTCAAGTGGCAGCAAGAGACAAATTAAATGTTTAAAGGAATTACACCCAAATTACCAAAACTTAACATACTATCTTCATGACTAGATATTACTAGAGGTAACTGAGAAAATGTGTTATGCAATTTGGATAAATTAAAAGTTAATAACAAAATGCATCTCAGCCTCACAAGATATGTAGAAAAGCAGCATCAGTTCATGTATAGAAAGTAACACATCTGTTAATTCTTGCAGACATCAACTCACCTGACGGCTCCAATGAGCGTCTCCTTACTACCTAGCCCTCCTCTCATTTCTCAGTTTGCACATCCTTGATTCCTTTCCTGGCCTCCTCTCCTCGCATCTTAGTCCCTCCCACCTGAGATGCGAGCGGAGGAGTCGAGGCAGCAGATATTTAACAAAGTGAGACATCCTTGCTTTGGAGCCGTCATGTCAATTAAAATAATGTGCTGCAGAGCTGCATCATCTGTCCATTGCTTTTTTTACAGCCTACTACTGTATTTAATGATCTCTGTCAGATGAGCAGAACAGTGTTCATGACAACTTATATATTTACTTTGAATTCAAATCGCAATGTGTCGTAATGCCACAAAGATGTACGGATGTCATACATTGTTATATTTCATTGAACGCACAAACACACATATATATCCTTTATATATTTTACTGTGTGAAGCACTACAAATGGTTTGTATATTCCAGCTGTGTGTCACGCCTCTTTTATATGTCATGTTTGTGCTGAAAAGACTTCCTCAAAGGATAACCTGTGCATCCTCGCTCATAGCTCCTCCAGCAAGCCTCCTCTCTCCTTGAGATGCATTTTAGGAATTGAGACGTCCTTAAACATGACGCGCTGACATCGATTTCCGGGTCACAGGCAGGAGGACGGATGAGAGAGGAGATGAGGAGGCACAAAATAGATAAATGAGAAGAGCCCACAGTCTGAAGTCTGAGAGGAACCAACTTAGCAGGAAAAAAAAGCTACTACTGGACAGAGGATATAAAGCAAAAAGGGGAGTTTGAAAAACCAGAAGAGACATTAAATTGACAGATAACACAAAAACCAGAACAAAGTATTTAATTAAGCTCAGAGAGCTTCTTTAAAGGGTTTTCAAAGTTGATTGATAATTTAACAACAACATCAACAATAATAATAATAACTTTATTTGTATATCACCTTTCATACAAGAAATGCAGCTCAAAGTGCTTTACAACAAAAGAAATTACATGCACCAAGTGCATGTAATTTTTATGTAAGAACATAAAAACATATAAAAACATTATTGTAACATAAGATGGAAAATAAAACTCACTTGACAACATTAATTAAAATGAGATCAAATAAAGTGAAAATACATACATAGAATGTGTACTTCAGTAATTTGACACTTAATAAATGAAAGCTGAGAACGTTTTGTCATGTGTAGACAACCTATAAATCAGCGTCTAGGTCTCTGAAACCATAAGCAAACTGAAACTCCCTTTTCCCAACGGACACAGACTCACCACCAGTCTTGATTAACCAAAATAAACCTCTTTTAGCTTAACCCAGAACATCTTCCTTCAGGTTTAACATCACTGTGGGTCTTATCTGTGTCAGACGCAACCCGAAGCTGTCGTGGAAAAAAACACCCTTAGTGTAGTGTTAGTAATAAAATAAAATAAAAAACAAAGTTAAAACATAGAAAACATAGAATGTATAAAATCAAGTAAAATACAACGTTTTAAAAGTAGTGCAGTAGTGTGAAGCTGACTGAGAGAAAAGCTGATTAAAGGCTTAAGTGAAGAGATACGTTTTTTGGCTTTCTTTGATGATGATGATGATGATGATGATGATGATGATGATGATGATGAGAACAGTAGTAGTAAAAAGACACTGCTTTGTGGTTATAATGTTTCAGCAGTGATTTTAAAGTATAGACACTACAGGGATTGGGTTTGAACTTTAGTAAGTGTGATAGTTTGAGGAGTCCTGATTACTCTGGAATAATGTTCCAACAGATTTCACATATTCTCTCTTTGTAGTTTTCTTCCATTGATTGCCTTAAATGGGTGAAAAAATTCTTCCATGTCTCTTTAAACTGAAGCTCAAAGTCATGGTGAAAGAAACACTATTGTTTCACATTACTGAGGCAAGTTTATTGTGATCGGGGGTAAGAGATCCTGGAACGTCAAGTGGAGACTCAGGAAGGTGATTAGAAAAGTGTGACCTGTAAGAAATGAAACAAATGTGACGTTTAACTTTTAAAAGGAATCTCTTTGAAATCTGAAAATATTGAAGTTTAGAGATCATTAATCACAGTTACTGAAGCAAATGTTAAATGCTACAGTAGATTTATACAAGAGGGTAAGAATAAGTGTTTTTACTTGAAGTAGCTGTTGTGGATCTGTTGATATCATATTTCAAACAAAATCTTTGTCAAATTTGTCTAGAATCAGTAACAGCTGGATTTGATGAGACGTTTTGAAAAGTCTGAAGACAGATCATGAAATAAAGTCAGAGTTATGAGGTGTTGAGCAAAAAAATTCATGCTTGTAAATTTAGTAAAACAACTTGTCAGTATTACATTTGTGAGAGAGATTTAAATAGTGATTCATTTAATGTATTTCTTGTATATATTATATATGTTACACATGTTTTTAAACTAAAGGGTTCAGTGTATGTTCTCTATTCAATGTGATGTAACATCACTGTGACACTGTGGAATAAGAAATTCTACCTCCTAGGTTAGTTGAACTCTTGAACTTGTTTGTATCTGAGGGTTGTTTGCTGACCTCTGGGGTTTATCTAGAGATATCTTTGCCTTAATCCTACTGTTTTACAAACTGTGGATCATCAGGTACCTAGTTGAGCTAAATTTGAAGGATGTCTTTGTTTGAAGTTACTGACTGACCATCAGGTCTCTGTGACATCATCCTATGACCCTTCTTGTTTGTAAGAAGGTGTAACGTTTGTTGAAGAGTCCATTTAGAGACCTGACTGTCTTTAACTTTGCTTCTGCAGAGGTATAAAGCTGTCTTAAACACACCGTTTTAAATAACATGTTCCTACCAAAATGTTTGTATTAAAGATTAGTTTTTGCGCACAATATAACATCTCTTTGCCACAAAATAAAACATATCTTCTTTCTGGACTTCAGGGGCTTTGTCCATACAAATGGATTTTAAAGTGGTAATTATACTTTTATTGTGGAAAAACTATATGAGAGACATTATTATTAGATGTAGAGTATTTTTATGTCTTTATACATGTCTGGAGGGGATCTTTAAGAAAGTAAACTTTGATTTAGCTGCGTTAACGTTACTCTGAAGATCAGATTAAAACTGAAATGAAGCAGCAGAGGTTTCATGACTTTGCGTCATTCTGTCGTCATTTCTGTATCAGACCTGCTGTATGTCAGCGTGAAGCAAACATACACATAAATCTAAAGAAAAGAACCTGAAAATATACCACTGGGGAGGTTTCAGCCAGTAGAGATGAACATATGATGCAAGAAGAGGGAGAGGAGGACGATGAAGACACAAACTGGAAGATTAATTGTTGGATTAATTTTTGTGTCTGTTGGTTTAATTTAGTTTTATTTTCTAATTCTTCCTTTTACATCAACGTCACTTATAGAACATCAGTGTTCATTTTTGAGTCTATAGTTTTTCATGATGAAAAACAGTGAAAACTTGAATAAAACATGTAGTTTTTGGTTCCTGCTGTAGGTTCTTAAGATGCTTTGAGCCTCCTGCGAGTGTTCAGGAGTCACTCGTTCATCTTTGTTTGTTTGTAAGAGCGTCGTCAGTTATGATGCTTTTGGGAAACAAACCTCTGAAACTGTAGAAGGTTCATAAGATGGATTTTACAGTTTCATCATAGCTTTAAGATGCTTTTGGAGAAAAAAAACCTGGTTGTTTGGTCTGCAGGAGGGTTTGACAGCTTTCACACCACCATAAATGATCGGAGCCAACGCACCATTATGTTGATTTTCTATGATTTCTTCCTCTCACACACGTGATGTTGACAAACCTGAGAATATTATAAGATCATGTAAAAAATTAACGTAATACATTAAAGCAGATTGTAGTCTTTGTGTGTGTGTGTGTGTGTGTGTGTGTGTGTGTGTGTGGTCAATGACATCAGTGAAGACGTGAACAAACGTCTCCTGGACGAGAAGGAAATGAGTTAAAGTTTGCCTGTAGGAAGACATGATGTCAGCTGCTGAGCTACATGACTTTGTACAGATTCTGATGTCAGTGTTACATAATGAAATACTGTTTTGATAATGAGATATTATTTTGTCCATATTGCCCAACTCTGCACCCACCAATGTTCATGTAATTTGAATAATAGATTAAAAAACAATAGATGACTGAGTTTAATCTTTGAAGTTTTAAACCAAACAGGAAGTGAAGTTAGGAGGTGCTGGTGTTAATGGTGTTACAGGAAACCATCAAAACATTTTGTTATTGTCTGAAACTGTTGTGATGTTACATCACTTTAATCTATTATATATCATCATTTATAACATAAAGAAAGCTCTTCCTCTGCAGACATTGACTCAGGTCCTGAAACAGTATTTTAAAGCATTTTATCTTTAGTTTCCGTTGTATCCTCAGTGAATAAATAAATCAAAAGCAGTCCAGAAAACACAGATTGGATATAAGCAGTTATTACATACCTCAATGCATTTTCTTTTCTTCACAGGGTCTGAAAGGTTGGTCAACAGCCTTGCCTCTGGTGGCTCTAGTAAGTATCTTCTGTTGATTGATTGAAATCTGCACCACACAGGTTCATGCTTTGGCAGCTTCAAGTGGCAACAAGAGATAAATTAAATGTTAAAAGGAATTACACCCAAATTACCAAAACTTAACATACTATCTTCATGACTAGATATTACTAGAGGTAACTGAGAAAATGTGTTATGCAATTTGGATAAATGAAAAGTTAATAACAAAATGCATCTCAGCCTCACAAGATATGTAGAAAAGCAGCATTAGTTCATGTATAGAAAGTAACACATCTGTTAATTCTTGCAGACATCAACTCACCTGACGGCTCCAATGAGCGTCTCCTTACTACCTAGCCCTCCTCTCATTTCTCAGTTTGTACATCCTCGATTCCTTTCCTGGCCTCCTCTCCTCGCATCTTAGTCCCTCCCACCTGAGATGCGAGCGGAGGAGTCGAGGCAGCAGATATTTAACAAAATGAGACATCCTCGCTTTGGAGCCGTCATGTCAATTAAAATAATGTGCTGCAGAGCTGCATCATCTGTCCATTGCTTTTTTTACAGCCTACTACTGTATTTAATGATCTCTGTCAGATGAGCAGAACAGTGTTCATGACAACTTATATATTTACTTTTAATTCAAATCGCAATGTGTCGTAATGCCACAAAGATGTACGGATGTCATACATTGTTATATTTTATTGAACGCACAAACACGCATATATATCCTTTATATATTTTACTGTGTGAAGCACTACAAATGGTTTGTATACTCCAGTTGTGTGTCACGCCTCTTTTATATGTCATGTGTGCTGAAAAGACTTCCTCAAAGGATAACCTGTGCATCCTCGCTCATAGCTCCTCCAGCAAGCCTCCTCTCTCCTTGAGATGCATTTTAGGAATTGAGACGTCCTTAAACATGACGCGCTGAGATCGATTTCCGGGTCACAGGCAGGAGGACGGATGAGAGAGGAGATGAGGAGGCACAAAATAGATAAATGAGAAGAGCCCATAGTCTGAAGTCTGAGAGGAACCAACTTAGCAGGAAAAAAAGCTACTACTAGATAGGGGATATAAAGCAAAAAGGGGAGTTTGAAAAACCAGAAGAGACATAAAATTGACAGATAACACAAAAACCAGAACAAAGTATTTAATTAAGCTCAGAGAGCTTCTTTAAAGGGTTTTCAAAGTTGATTGATAATTTAACAACAATAATAATAATAACTTTATTTGTATATCACCTTTCATACAAGAAATGCAGCTCAAAGTGCTTTACAACAAAAGAAATTACATGCACCAAGTGCATGTAATTTTTATGTAAGAACATAAAAACATGTAAAAACATTATTGTAACATAAGATAGAAAACAAAACCCACTTGATAACATCAATAAAAATGAGATCAAATAAAGTGAAAATACATACATAGAATGTGTACTTCAGTAATTTGACACTTAATAAATGAAAGCTGAGAACGTTTTGTCATGTGTAGACAATCTATAAATCAGCGTCTAGGTCTCTGAAACCATAAGCAAACTGAAACTCCCTTTTCCCAACGGACACAGACTCACCACCAGTCTTGATTAACCAAAATAAACCTCTTTTAGCTTAACCCAGAACATCTTCCTTCAGGTTTAACATCACTGTGGGTCTTATCTGTGTCAGACGCAACCCGAAGCTGTCGTGGAAAAAAACACCCTTAGTGTAGTGTTAGTAATAAAATAAAATAAAAAACAAAGTTAAAACATAGAAAACATAGAATGTATAAAATCAAGTAAAATACAACGTTTTAAAAGTAGTGCAGTAGTGTGAAGCTGACTGAGAGAAAAGCTGATTAAAGGCTTAAGTGAAGAGATACGTTTTTAGCTTTCTTTGATGATGATGATGATGACGACGATGATGATGATGATGATGATGATGATGATGATGAGAACAGTAGTAGTAAAAAGACACTGCTTTGTGGTTGTAATGTTTCAGCAGTGATGTTAAAGTACAGACACTACAGGGATTGGGTTTGAACTTTAGTAAATGTGATAGTTTGAGGAGTGTTGATTACTCTGGAATAATGTTCCAACAGATTTCACATATTCTTTCTTTGTAGTTTTCTTCCATTGATTGCCTTAAATGGGTGAAAAAATTCTTCCATGTCTCTTTAAACTGAAGCTCAAAGTCATGGTGAAAGAAACACTATTGTTTCACATTACTGAGGCAAGTTTATTGTGATCGGGGGTAAGAGATCCTGGAACGTCAAGTGGAAACTCAGGAAGGTGATTAGAAAAGTGTGACCTGTAAGAAATTAAACAAATGTGAAGTTTAACTTTTAAAAGGAATCTCTTTGAAATCTGAAAATATTTTTGAAGTTTAGAGATCATTAATCACAGTTACTGAAGCAAATGTTAAATGCTACAGTAGATTTATGCAAGAGGGTAAGAATAAGTGTTTTTACTTGAAGTAACTGTTGTGGATCTGTTGATATCGTATTTCAAACAAAATCTTTGTCAAATTTGTCTAGAATCAGTAACAGCTGGATTTGATGAGACATTTTGAAAAGTCTGAAGACAGATCATGAAATAAAGTCAGAGTTATGAGGTGTTGAGCAAAAAAATTCATGCTTGTAAATTTAGTAAAACAACTTGTCAGTATTACATTTGTGAGAGAGATTTAAATAGTGATTCATTTAATGTATTTCTTGTATATATTATATATGTTACACATGTTTTTAAACTAAAGGGTTCAGTGTTTGTTCTCTATTCAATGTGATGTAACATCACTGTGACACTGTGGAATAAGAAATTCTACCTCCTAGGTTAGTTGAACTCTTGAACTTGTTTGTATCTGAGGGTTGTTTGCTGACCTCTGGGGTTTATCTACAGATATCTTTGCCTTAATCCTACTGTTTTACAAACTGTGGATCATCAGGTACCTAGTTGAGCTAAATTTGAAGGATGTCCTTGTTTGAAGTTATTGACTGACCATCAGGTCTCTGTGACATCATCCTATGACCCTTCTTGTTTGTAAGAAGGTGTAACGGTTTGTTGAAGAGTCCATTTAGAGACCTGACTGTCTTTAACTTTGCTTCTGCAGAGGTATAAAGCTGTTTTAAACTCACCTTTTTAAATAACATGTTCCTACCAAAATTTTTGTATTGAAGATTAGTTTTTGCGCACAATATAACATCTCTTTGCCACAAAATAAAAAATATCTTCTTTCTGGACTTCAGGGGCTTTGTCCATACAAATGGATTTTAAAGTGGTAATTATACTTTTATTGTGGAAAAACTATATGAGAGACATTATTATTAGATGTAGAGTATTTTTATGTCTTTATACATGTCTGGAGGGGATCTTTAAGAAAGTAAACTTTGATTCAGCTGCGTTAACGTTACTCTGAAGATCAGATTAAAACTGAAATGAAGCAGCAGAGGTTTCAAACCAGGAAAAAAAACCTGGTTGTTTGGTCTGCAGCAGGGTTTGACAGCTTTCACACCACCATAAATGATCGGAGCCAACGCACCATTATGTTGATTTTCTATGATTTCTTCCTCTCACACACGTGATGTTGACAAACCTGAGAATATTATAAGATCATGTAAAAAATGAACATAATGCATTAAAGCAGATTTTAGTCTTTAATTGTGTGTGTGTGTGTGTGTGTGTGTGTGTGTGTGTGGTCAATGACATCAATGAAGGTGAGAACAAACGTCTCCTGGACGAGAAGGAAATGAGTTAAAGTTTTCCTGTAGGAAGACATGATGTCAGCTGCTGAGCTACATGACTTTGTACAGATTCTGATGTCAGTGTTACATAATGAAATACTGTTTTGATAATGAGATCATTTTATTATTGATTGTCTCAACATATTATTAATATGAAAAAAGTTGACAATTGTTATATCTAAATTAATAATCTAAATATGACCAAAGTCTGGCCCAACATGAGATCTTCAATACTTTTGCTGTTTATTAAAAATCAAACATTATGTTTTAGTTGACTTTAAAATAATTATTAATTATAAATCACATGGTAAAAAATGTTTGTCTTGTGTTTTGTCCATATTGCCCAACTCTGCACCCACCAATGTTCATGTAATTTGAATAATAGATTAAAAAACAATAGATGACTGAGTTTAATCTTTGAAGTTTTAAACCAAACAGGAAGTGAAGTTAGGAGGTGCTGGTGTTAATGGTGTTACAGGAAACCATCAAAACATTTTGTTATTGTCTGAAACTGTTGTGATGTTACATCACTTTAATCTATTATATATCATCATTTATAACATAAAGAAAGCTCTTCCTCTGCAGACATTGACTCAGGTCCTGAAACAGTATTTTAAAGCATTTTATCTTTAGTTTCTAGATATTACTAGAAGTAACTGAGAAAATATGTTTTGTAATTTGGATAAATGAAAAGTTAATAACAAAATGCATCTCAGCCTCACAAGATGTGTAGAAAAGCAGCATTAGTTCATGTATAGAAAGTAACACATCTGTTCATTCTTGCAGACAACGGCTGAGCTGACGGCTCCAGTGATAAACAGACTGAACTCTACTCTATAGAAGGTGTAACGGTTTGTTGAAGTGTCCATTTAGGGACCTGACTGTTTTTAACTTTGCTGGTATAAAGCTGTCTGGTTTGTGTTCTCGATCTTTAGAGAAAGGTCAACATTAACAACATGCTTTCTCTCCAGAAGTAAAAGATAATTTTTTATTTTATTTGGATATTTGTATAATTGTTACTGATTGTGTGATGTACTGTTCAGTGTCTACAGCTGCTTCAACAAGTTATAATGTTTAATGCTCACTTGATCACTTTTTAAATTCTATATTAAATGATATGAAAGCAAATTCACTGCAGGTTTAAACATGATTTTTGCGTTTGTACCTGGTGGGTTGAATACAATCATTATTAATGAAATATTAGTCTGCTTTATTCACATGTATTAAATATATTTAATGTTTTTATACATTTTTACTGTGTGTTTTTTCCTTTTTCTGGCTCTGATGTGAATGTATTATAATCCAAATGCTGAACTCATTTATTTTCTTTTTAGAATGACTTTTGGTAAAAAGTGTAGTACTGATGATGACATCGTCTAAACATCTTGAAAATACTCTGAAATATTTCTATCAAACAAGTATCAGTTTGTCAGTGTAACAAATCTCCACTCAGTCCTAAAATCTACATCACTGTTGAAGTGCAATAAACAGATTAATTTGCTCGCCGATAACATTGATTGTCAGACTGTAGCGACAAATATAAAATTTACATTTACAACTTCTGTCTAAAAAGTTTGTCATAGATTTTTCATTTTAAATCCATTTGAATTTAGGAAAGACATTACATTCAAGTCGATATTTTTAAAGTATTTCTTTTAAACTGATGAAGCTGTTTTATTCTGTCTCCTGTTGACTGTTTTGATATTCTCCTTTTTTTGTGTGGGATCATATTTTAATCATATTTTGACTCATGGAATATATATCCTATCTGGCTATAATCTAAATGTACTCATATGTTTGTGTTTAAATAAAGTAAGTTGATTAAATCATTGTTGATATGAAGTGTTTTGTTGGCTGTCCTGCAGTAGATATATGAGACTTTTGTGAAGCAGAAATATAAAAAAAGCAGTTAACAAACTCTCCTGCTGCTCTATAAGTAATTCAGGCTAACATGCTGCTATCAGGCTAAAATAATCCTGTTAATTCTCAACCAGCTAATTTGGTTCTTTCAAGGCAGTTTGAGGATTGATCTGTTAAACTTGGATGAAGTTATCTTGAATACCGAACTCAAAATATTATGTGTGTTCCTGCATTGTTACTGCCGTTATCATGTTTTATGTTGTGCTACACAATGTCGCCACAGTTTTCACACTTTCATCACTGTTAAAGGACAAGTTCACAATTTATCAAGTCTGTCTTAAAACAAGTGTCCATATAAACAGTGAAAGAGGTTTTCCTCGCTGTAATCATTCCTCCTGTTCATACTGGATGTTAAAAGATCCTTCAAATGTGCTTTCAATGTAAGTGATGGAGGCCAAAATCCACAGTGTGTCCACACAGTCATTTAGTGAAAAAATAAGTAAAATAAATAAAAAATTTTAAATCACATCAGTGTTGATCATAACTACCAAATATCAATCACTAATTAATTACTAATCACTAATTAATTTTCAGAATGTTAACCCTTTAAATGACAGTTTTTGTGATGATAACACTAAATTTTATCAAAGAAAACACACAAAAGTATAAATATTTTCAATATGCTGGAGGCAAGGGAGAATTTTTTATTTTTATTTTTCATTATCAGTCTGGGATATGTCAATGATTAGCAACAACAGTGATATTTACTCATTATTTTTTGTGCAGTATAAGATTAAAGAATCTGACCTGTTAATTTATAGTCTATGTAAAGTGTCCTTTTACCCTTCAAAGTTCTTACGTTCTAATAGCATATCACCTCATTTTTCTCTACAAATAAAGCTGCGACATCACTTATTTTTCAAAACTTAAAATTCAACATTTAACATTCAAAACATTGAGAACAGAAATGACTGTGTGTGTGTGTGTGTGTGTGTGTGTGTGTGTGTGTGTGTGTGTGTGCGTGTGTGTGTGTGTGTGTGTGTCACAGGTAAGACCTACATAGCTCCGGAGCTGGCTGTATTTATTAGTTTAGCTACGACTGCAGCTACATGAATAAACTGATGGTTTAGGATGCCTTGTTTGATTTTTGCCGTGTAGGAGAGTCTGTATGGGTGTTTGTGGGCATCGATGTCATCGGAAGCTTTGATCTTACTTTTATCTCTGTATTTCAAAGACATGAATCAGTATTTAAGAGACACAAATCGGAGCAAATGAAAAAAAATGCCATGGGAATCACCATCACAATGCCATGCCCTCTTGTTTCACACACACACACACACACACACACACACACACACACACACACACACACACACACACACACACACACACACACAGAGAGAGAGAGTGACAGATATGCACTTGTTCTGTCACTCCAAGTGTGTTGAAAAAGGTTCAGGTTAAATCCCGCTAAATGGGGCAACTCTGCCACCTGCTGTTGTAAATTTGTACCTGCATTGAGTAGGAATAGTAATTAAAGCTGCAAGCAGCGTTGAACGGACCCTCGCACCTCCACGCATGTCGGGCCACGACGCAATCGAAGGGCTTCTGTCAGGGGCATGTAGATGTCTTCAGACCCGGGCTGTTTTCAGACAGTGCAAGAAGGAGATGAACATCACTTCCTTTGTCCACTGTTTTGCCTGCTGCTGGGGCTGCTTTGCTGAAATTTTGTAGGGGGCGCTATTCAGCCAGTTTGCATCACTGACTGAATATTGTCATGAAGACGTGTTCAGGTCGGGACTCTTATCAAACATGTAAAGTTTGGGGCAGACTGGAGCATTTGCACTTAAGTTATAGCAATTTCCTCTGTCATGGCGAAACATCAAAACTCAATGCCACACCACGGCCACACGCTTCAACGATAGCTAAATTATAGCATATTAGGCACATTACCACCACCCTCCACTTCGGACTGTAGACCAAATATTAAATCCTACACATCAATCCTGTCTGTCTAATAAATTAAAAAAAACAAACTCAAAACTGCTACCCCACCCACTTGGCAGGTTCATTAAAGTTTTAATGCTGAACTCTGGAACTCCAGTCTTCCTGAGTTCTTCCATCATATATTGTCTTTTTTGATCATACTTAGTACAATCTATGCTTGCATGTGTAATAGTTTCCTCAGCAAAGTGGGAAAAAATATGTGCATATATCGACAATCGCCAAAAATGATAGTCAAAAAGTAATCATGTTAAAAAACCGTGATGTCAATATTGAGCAAAAATGATTGTGATTCTGCTTTTTGCCATAATCAAGCACCCCTAATGAGAACATAAATTTTGATTTACATACACACACACACAAAGCATTTAAATATGTATGTGATAAATTGTTGTCTTTAATAAACAGTTACTTGAACATTTTTCAGTGTGCTGCTAAATTTCTGTGTGCTCCTAATTTTTTTCATTTAGGAACAAATGTACCCCTTGACAAAAAAGTAAGCATTGATCACTGCTGTCAGGTGTGTAGAGACAATAAGTAACTGCAGCTGGACACAGAAAAATACTCATATATTTGAATGGAGAGTGTGAGCGAACCACTAGGTGCTCGGGCCTTAATAAAGGAAAAACTGCAGTACAGAGCTACAAATTTTAGTTTTGATTTTATTTTTCTGCAGCACTTTATCACTAAACTGTCATCCTCACTCCATTTTTTTCCCCTTCCCCTCATAGGTCATCCCCACTACTGATTATACATGTAAGACTCATAATTATTGTAAAATAAATGATAATAACACCAAACTTCATACAAAGTTTGTATATATTGTACTGTATGTATATAGACCTTTCTGCTGTATCCTTCAAAAATGAGCTGTATTTAACCGTCACACCCATCCCCCCACTTTCTTCCCTCCTTCTCCCTCTCAGCTGGAGAGAAGGATTTCAGAGTACTCCTCTTGTGAAATATCCTCATAAATCCCATGACTACGGCCAAATCTTACATCAAAAATCATATCTTAGTAGGAATTTTTGTTGCGAATCCATTGATACAGGTTTGAAAGTGGTCTGACTTATAGTTCAGACGCCAGACGCCCCAGTTTGGCACAAAGTCCATGCCCAGAGATTGCCTCCCCATTGGTTTACATTGTAAGGTGCGATGTGGCACTTCAACTTTCAGGGCTTACAAAATCTACACTGTTCGAGTTATTACAAAGTTTTTAATAACTTTTATTCAGCACAGTGTGATAAGTCATGCATTAAAGTTTGAAGCCGATACCATTAACGCCCTACGAGGAGATAGCGTTTATTCAAGGTTCAAAATTGGCACAAAGTCATACTTTCATGGGTGAATTGTGGACTTCCTGTTGGATTTAGGTCAGGGGTGTCATCATATGATTTGTAGGTCTTGATGAGACGAATAATTGAGTTTTGGTTCAATCTCTCTACGACATTCCTATGGGCTGTGGCGGCCATTTTAGTGACATGGGTGGCGCTATAGAGCACATTTTGGCACTTTGGGGGATAATTTTTACATTTTATTGAATTTTTCACCAGACCTGATGTTCGTGCCAAATTTGGTGAGTTTTTGGTGAGCATGTTTAGGGGGTCAAATTTATGGCTGAAGTGGCGGATTAATAAAGAAAGAAGAAAGACAGAAAGAAAGAAAGAAACAGAACAGATACCCCCTTTGGGGCTCAGGAACCCTTTGGGGCTCAGGTCCTAAATATATTTTACTGGTAATCCTCAAAGTAACAGAGGATTTGCCACTAGGTAATGTGTCTGTGAATGTATGTCGACAAATTGTTCCTCGACTCTCACCCCTCATCCCTTACCCTTTCCTCCCCCCATCACTTCATCCCTCCATTCCTATTCCCTTCAACAAGTTCTCCAACCAATCCATCTACGTCTCAACTCTCTTTCATTATCTCAATTGAACCATCAAAAGCCATATCGTTCTTGGCGTCATCCTGGTTAGTGAAATGTATTTTATGGGTAATCCTCAAAGCATCGGAGGATTTGCCACTAGGTAACGTGTCTGTGAATGTCCATGGACAAAATAATGTTAACTAACTTGAAAGGCATATAAAAGTTGAGCTGGTGGATATTATTTGTCTTAGATTAAATTTGCCATGTTTTTATTAAATTAATCATTCTTTTTTTTGTGTTTTATTGCCAGTAAAAGTCTCTTCAGTATAGCTAGCTAACATTAACATGATGATGTCTTTCCAGACAGAGCATGATCATTCTACTCTATTGTCCTTTGTCATTGATTCAGGTATGTTACAGTATGTTGCTCTGTAGAGTTTGGTAATATTTAAACATGCAGATGAGGTATCTTCCATGGTTTACTTGCCTTCTGTGTCTTGTAATGTAACTAGGTTACCTTAAAATACTAATCTAGTCTAGTCTCAGCAAATTTGGTACCTCTGATATGACTCCTCTCAGTATTGGTAAGGGTCAAGGGTTACATAACACACCTGCTCCATTTTCACTAGGTGACCATCAGGTGGGGGATAAAACAGCTTTTGGTGAGGATTCTGTGCACAGTCCCTTCAGATGTAGGGATGTAGTGACTCCTCACAGTCAGCCTATAGATGAGTTATATCCACCACAGTGCACTAGAACATCACTTCCAAACCCTCCTCTGGATGATGTGAGACTAGTTGACCAAATGAGCAGTAATGTGCAGCAGAAAGGGCAGCAGCTAGCAGATAGCATTATTTCACACCTCAACACATCAAGCCCTACAGCTGCTGTGCGTATGAGTCATGAAGAGACATGCAATAAGAAAGACTCCAGCCGCACACTGGATCTCTCCCAAGTCCAGCTGGTCACTTAGAGAGAAATCAAAGACTCACCTGTATTCTGAGGGGAGAGTTCAGATACTCTGGCTGTTGATGAATGGGAGAAATCATTTTTATTTATTAGTTTATTTGTCTGGGACGATGCAAAAAAACATTGTAACAGGTTAAAGTAACATGAAACAGATGTATTGCATACAGGATTTCTAGTCAATGCTAATTTGCAAACCCTGTCCCTGGTTAGGCTTTCCTACTTAAAAATAGTCATAACATATCATTACAGAAATACATTAATTAAATAGAGCTCATAATAAATAGTGACATTCTCAATAACAACAGTATTTATATCACATAACAATCAATTTACATGTGTTGTGTATGTGTGTTCAAATGTGTATGTTCCCTAATTCATGGCAATGATGTATTCATATGCATAATATTTATAAGTGTATGTGTCTGTGTACATATATGCATAGTCTTTTGAAGACTGACATCAGAAAAAGTGGTGTTCAGCTGGAAAACCAAGCTGAGGAAATGTTCATCCACCTAAGAGGCAGAGCAAAGGATGTTGTGAAATTTGGAAAAAGAAACAGTGAAATTGATGTCCAGCATCACTAACAGGCCACTTATGGACTCCTGCACAAACATTTCAGCTCTAGTCATTGCTCCTCTGTGCCCCGAGCTGACTTTTATTCCAGCCTGCCAAAAGAACAAGAGGATCCATTTGCATATATTGCTGCTGATGTTGCTGCAAGTTGTCTTAAAGAGCAGGGTAAAATGTTTGACAACCCCAGAGTTGAGGTCACTGCCCCAGTAGAGATTTAGCTCTTGCCTTTAGGTCCGAGACAATTGATAAATGGTGAGCTTGTGAGGTTCAGGAAGTGTTAGATGGATACCAACTAGAGAAGGGACTCAGGTCTTCTACTGAGAGGTGTAGCAGAATCAATATGAATAAAGTTGACGTTAGCCCTAATGCTACTTTAGTTTCAGACATCCCCAGAAAAAAGCTGAGTCAAGACGCCTCTGCTCTAGAGAGGTTGTCTGGAATGCTAGAGAAAGTGTTGCTTCAGGCCCAGGTTATGCTCAAGCCAATAAAAAGCCAACAAGCAGCTTCCAAAATTGAGGGCTTAAATGACACGCCATGTTAAGTCATGTAAAGACAGCTCTCACTCTGCCCTCACGCACTGTCGAGAGAACAAGCTGTGTTTCCTGTGTCGCCTATCTGGCCATTCAAGATGTAACTGCCCAGAAGGGAGACGTCGTCCTCTCTATGGTCAGCAGGGAAAGTGAATGATCTGCATGCAGGGCAGGAAAGCACAGCTCACCCTGGACATTGGCAGACATTGATGATTATGAACTATTGTGTCACACCTAAAGCAACATAGTGCTGTCACAGAAAACACTGATTGTGCAAAACCTGCAAAGACTCTCAAAGACTGATAGTCTATTCTACACAGATGTGACTACTGATAGTGGGAATGTTCTCACAGCATTAGTGGACAGTGAATCTATGTCATGCACTATAATTGAGACAGCTGACACAAAACTTTCACAGTTTATCCCAAACATTGTAAAGAAATCAGCTGGGGACTTTGTCACTGTTGGTTGTGGGGGTCACCTTGTCACACCTGCCATGTACGACCTCACTGCATCAGTTTATGGCTATGAGGTGATATTTCCTGTTCTAGTCGTGCCAGGCCAAACTAATTACATGATCTAGCTTAACGTTAGGTTAGTATGCTGTCTCTTTCATTAGCTGAGATTTTACTCAGACTAAAACGCTACATAAGTGATTGTTAACTATACTAGAGATACCAAGATAAACTACAGCCTGCATGTTTAACTATGTTTTAGTAATCTGCACCAGACTAATCCGCACTGACTGCATGCTGTGACACTATAACTTTACACAACACATCAGCTGTGATGTTATGACACTGGGAAGAAGATTGATGGTTGATAATAAACCTTCACCTCTTTATACCTACTGTGGCGGGATACCTTAAATTTGCCTCTAGCTGTACATATTTAGGACCTGAAACCCTCAGTAAACTGATCACTAAAGCTTCTTCTTTGTTGTATGCAGAGTGAGCTACAAGAAGACGAAGAGTTTGTCTGCTGTCATCTGATCAACTGGTAGTAGATGGCCAGCTGAACAGACCCCTTGATAAATGGCAATGAGACACCAGTGTCTTTAGTAGCAGGTAATGTTGTTCTAACACAGAAGATATCAGAAAAGCTACAGTCACAATGTGTTTCAATTTTAATTTGGGCTCCTGACTGTTGATTTAAGACAGTTATCTGAACGAAATGATCCCATGCAGCAAAAAGTACTAAAAGTAGGAAACTTGGACGTGACTTGAACGCAGAATAATGTCCCTACTTTACGAGCAGCACCTGAACGCACCGTGCAGAGCAGACAGACAATAGATATAGAAACGTTTATATATGAGACAGACTTGAGAATCAGGAAGCAGGAAGCAGTTTGCCGTCATGCAGTTAAAACATCATCCAACACTTGGACAACACGAACTTTAAGAAATGTAAACGGAGTCTACTTTGTGGTGAAGATGTATTTCATCGCAGTTTTCGTCCTTTTGGGGACGAGACTGACGGTAAACAGCGGTAAGAGAGAGATTTTTTTGTTTGTTTGTTTGTTTGTTTGTTTTTTTTTTTTTACACATTAATGCGATTCCGGTTAAAAGTTAAAGTAAAATAGACACAGTTGTGACAGTTTTCTGATTATTTGAGTTTAACTTATTCATATAGACTGACCTTTTGTAATATACTCTTATTCCATAAGCCTATTAAATCAAAACAGACATGAGAAAATTGATCAACTACTTAGAAAATCTTTAGTAACTTATCACCTGAGAGTGTAACATGTCGTCAGTGAGTTTGATTATTTTTCTGTTCAAATACTAAAAAGATAAAATAAGGACATTATCATAAATATAAATAATGATTATTTTAATTATAGATTAACCTGACGATTATTTTCTTAATGACTCAAATAATTGTTCTGTTTTAATATTACATTAGAAAATGTCCATCTCAATTTTCCAAAAGTTCAAGATGTCCTCAAATTGTTGGTTTTGTCCAACCAACAGTCCAAAATCTAAAAAAGGCGAAGAATTTACTGATACATAAAAGAAAGAAAAAGGCGCAGATAACCACAGGAAGTTTGACACTTGTGCTTGAAAAGAAAACTGAAACAATTAGATGATTATCAAAATGTGCCAATATGATTACTGGAATAATAGTTAGACAGCTGTAAACAACATCAATCTACAAATGAAGTAGAGTAAATTAAAGAAAGTACAGTTTGTTATAGCAGGTCTGTGATTGGTATCAACAAGTCAGGAGCATGTGCGCACATCTAAGCGGAAGAGGGCAGGTGCTGGGCTGAAAGTGAGCGAATGTCGAAATACGCAGATAAACAGCTCAAACACTGCAGGGCTCCAATCTCCACTTATAATTTATTGTACCAAGGTGACGTTTTGAGCACTACTGCTCTTAATCAGACTCCATCAGACTCCAGTGATTCTGATTTAGAGCAGTAGTGGTCCTAACGTCACTTTGCGGGTGTATATTTTAAAAGCTCATTACAGTTTTGTATTTTTCTGTAATGTAACACAGTGTTAACAATGGAACTCAAACTATTTTCTGATGCCTCAAAAATAAATGTTTAAATTTAAATTTAAGACTACTAGTCGACAAGGTAAATCTTTGTTCTGGGGCAGGACTAGTTTCAGCCAAGTTTTTCTGTTTGATGGGAAAAAATACACCTTAGTTTTAATGGAGTGATTGTCTACACAGGTTGTGTAACGTGTGTAAAGCGCACGTCTCACTCGCGCTTTACACACGTATTCCGCTACTCAAGGTCTCTTTGTTTTGTGTGTAACTACAGTGACTCTACTGATGTAAGTCGGGCTGCAAATATGTGTTTGACACACAGAAGTACTGTGACTGAATGCATCCGGAGTGAAACTTAATGAGGACTGAAGCTGCTGCTGCTGATTAGAGCTGAAACTATTCATTAACAGAAAGTTGATTATCAACTATTTTGATAATTGATTCATTGTTTTAGTCATTTTTTCAGTTTTCCATCCTTTGTTTCCAGCTTCTCAATTATGAGGATTTGCTGTTTTCTCTTTGTTTATAAAATGTTTGAAAATTGTGAAAAAATGTTTTCCAGAGTTCATGGTGACGCCTTGAAATGTTTTTTAGTCCAAAACCCAAAGATATTCAATTTATAATGATATAAAACAGGAAAGCAGCAAATCCTCTCATTTAAGGAGCTGGAATTAGCAAATTCTTGCTTGAAAAGTAAATTCATATAGTTACCAATTAATTTTCTGTTGATTGATTAATCAGTTAATTGACTAATCATTTTAGTATTACACTATTTTACTACTTTCTCCCTTCAGGGTTTACACTGTTTTGATGTGAAAGGTTTTTATTGACATAATACAAATATATTAAAATATACAGTATATCTTTAACATAAAACTGTTAACCAATAAGTTTCAAAACACAATGATGCAAAAAATAAACAATAATAACATTTAAAAAATGATTAATCAAAAATGTCCAGTCTAGTCCTGTTGGCGGTCGTTCACAGAGTTGAATAAAGTTTGTTGGAGGCTCTTTGTGAAAACATTTATTTTCTGTGTGTTCACAAACATCAGGTCAACAAGCCATAGGGGGGCTGATAATTTCCATTTCAATCAAATTATTCTTTGTGATAATAATGATGTATATGCTGTAATCTCCTGAACGTATTGTTTGGCTCATACATGTCGCTAAATATTCTGATTGATGCCAGTAAATAGATTGGTAAGAGTCCAAAGCATTAAGTCAAATCTGCTGGAGCTCATCTGCCTCGTCTGTAAACATGTCTGTCTGTCTTTCTCTCTGTGTGACTCTCAGAGAAACATTCCCTCAAGTACATCTACACTGCCTTCTCCAAACCTGTTGGACTTCCGGGCATCCACGAGTTCACAGCTATGGGTCTGCTGGACGGCAGGATGATCGACTACTATGACAGTGATCTAAAGAAAAAAGTTCCCAAGGAGCCCTGGATGGAAGAGAAGCTTCCTCCAGATTACTGGGAGAAAGGCACACAGTCCCGCCTGAGCAAGCAGCAGTGGTTCAAAGTCAACATCGACATCCTGAAGAAACGAATGAATCAGACTGATGATGGTAAGATTCATGAACTGTGTCAGACTGGGATCACTTTTTGATGAATCAATAATTAACACTATGAAATTAACAACTGTAATACCTTTAGTAAAGATAAATGTTCCAGCAAAAATGAAGCTGTTTTTCCCCCTTAAGTCAGGAACAAGTGATAACTTCTAATTAGCTTCAATGAAACTGTTTTAATTGTAATTATTTGCTGCATTTTTCCATGCCCTCATTCTATGTAATTTATTTCATTGTCACTCCCCTTTAGATGTCCATATTCTTCAGTGGATGGTCGGCTGTGAGGGTGAGACGAGGCCTGATGGCAGTGTGACGTTTAGTCGCGGCGTGTACATGTACAACTATGATGGACGAGACTTCCTGTCCTTCGATGACACCAATGCAGTCTGGGTTGCCTCAACTGATATAGCAGTCCCGACCAAGAGAAAGTGGGATGGTGTCCAGATCCTAAAAGAATACACCAAAGGCTACCTGGAGAACGAGTGTATAGATTGGTTGAACAAGTTCATGACATACGGACAAAAGCAGCTGCAAACAGCCTGTATGTATGACAGAAAATCATTTCTGTATTTTTATCTCCATTATTACTAGAGATTATAGACGTGGCTTTAGTCATAGAAGGATTACTATGCAGGTTTTTAAAATGTCAAATTAATTGTGAATTTTAGTATTTGTGATGGAAAATTGTCAGGTCCAGATGTGGCAACATTTCCCATCAACAAACAGCACTTCACTAGGATTATGGTTCAATAGTATTTTATTGACTCTGAACCCTTTTGAATCCACTGAGGTTCAGCTTTCAACATTTGTAATAAAAGTTAAAAATAACTTCATGAAAGAAGGCAGAAACACTTCAGTTTCGGTTCCATTTTACAACCTGTTGCAACAACCTGAAAGTGAGATGAGCAGCAGAAGATATTAAATATTGATTAAATATGTATCTGACACATTTAAATAACTGCTATAACCCACTTGTACACTTTATTTTTCACAAGCTACTTGTTTCAAATACTGGAAGTCCTGATTCTGAACTGTTAAGTTGATTAACTTAAATAATTAATATGATATAAATTAAAGTTTGAGCAGGAGATTTTGACAACTGAAGCTGATTTAACTGTCAATATGTCAAGTTACTCAAGGCGTTAACATTCATTGGCTACAGCTGATAGAAGACGGACAGCGTCAGCTACAGTATATACTGTAAATGAGAAAACTATTCTCCGTCTGTTCTGTACACCAGTCTTTGTTTATTAAAAGAAATTAGCCCTGGAGCTCAGCAAATCCGGTACTTTGACAACCTGGAACCAAATACAAAGAGAACCGGCTATTGGAACCCAACCCTTGTAAACACCATATTCAATAACAAACATGATCTTCAAATCTCAGAAAATTGTTTGGAAAAAGAGCAGAAATAATGAAATGAAGTGTGTGTCGTAGCAGCAGTGTTTTTATGTTGCTAAGTTTAGTATCACCAGTATGTTTTTGTGTTATACTTTTGTTATAATTAAAGATATCATTGTCACTATTTGTTGTAGTAGTTGTAGCAACAGATTCTATTAGTTTAGTTTATTATGAGGATGGTACAAACAGTATCACATGTGGTTTAGCATAATGCTATGTAGCCTCCCTGCAAACATTAACACACCTAACGTTTTCTCTTTCCAGCAAAGCCAGATGTGTCCATGTTTGCTACGAATGCCAAAATTGAGACATATGTCATGTTGACCTGCCTGGCCACAGGTTTCTACCCAAAAGACATCATCCTGGAGATCAAAAGGAACGGCCGCGTTCTGACTAAAGAGGACGGGTTGTTCTCCTCAGGTGTTCGACCAAATGAAGACAGTACCTACCAGAGAAGAGACAGTGTGGAGATTTTAAAGAGTGATAATGCTACATACAGATGTGAATTCCGTCACAGAACAACCAATATATCTGTGGAGAAGGTTTGGGGTAAGAAACTTTCTTATTTCAATTTACAATTTGTCACAGTTCAACAAAGTTGTTTGGGGCAAAAATGAATATGATCAGATGATCAGACAGGTTATAACCAAGACAAACATAAGAAAATGAGATCCACGTTGTATTAAATCAGATATAGTCTTTACTTAATCAGTTATGCTTCATATTGGACCTTTTTTTATTAGCTCAGGGTGCGATGCAGTAAGAGTCTGCATCAAAAGCTGCCTACTGTCAAGTTACTTCTTCACTGGAGGAGAGTATTATATTCAAAATGTGTTTAAATGTTTGTCTTCATTGAAGATGAGGTGGATTCATTCATTTTTAGCATCACAGTTAGTAGCTACAAGAGAAAAAACACAACATTAACTGGCAAGAGCCAACTTTTTGAATTTGAAATTTTGGCCTTTTTTGTAAGAATCCTTTTTGACTCTTGACATAGTCTCCACATTTCATGTTATTTTGTGTCATTAAATTTACTAGCTTAAATAATTAATATGATATAAATTAAAGTTTGAGCAGGAGATTTTGACAACTGAAGCTGATTTAACTGTCAATATGTCAAGTTACTCAAGGCGTTAACATTCATTGGCTACAGCTGATAGAAGACAGACAGTGTCAGCTACAGTATATACTGTAAATGAGAAAACTGTTCTCCGTCTGTTCTGTACACCAGTCTTTGCTAATAAAAGAAATTAGCCCTGGAGCTCAGCAAATCCGGTACTTTGCCATCATGGAACCAAATACAAAGAGAACCGGCTATTGGAACCCAACCCTCGTAAACATCATATTCAATAACAAACATGATCTTCAAATCTCAGAAAATTGTTTGGAAAAAGAGCAGAAATAATGAAATGAAGTGTGTGTCGTAGTAGCAGTGTTTTTATGTTGCTAAGTTTAGTATCACCAGGATGTTTTTGTGTTATACTTTTGTTGTAATTAAAGATATCATTGTCACTATTTGTTGTAGTAGTTGTAGCAACAGATTCTATTAGTTCAGTTTATTATGAGGATGGTACAAACTGTATCACATGTAGCTTAGCATAATGATATGTAGCCTCCCTGCAAACATGACTCACCTAATGTTTTCTCTTTCCAGCTCTGCCAAAGGTGTTTGTGTCTGCTACAAAGACCAGAAATGAGACAAACATCATGTTGACCTGCCTGGCCACAGGTTTCTACCCAAAAGACATCATCCTGGAGATCAAAAGAGACGGCCGTGTTCTGACTAAAGAGGACGGGTTGTTGACCTCAGGTGTTCGACCAAATGAAGATGACACCTACCAGAGAAGAGACAGTGTGGAGATTTTAAGGAGTGACGTTGCTTCATACAGATGTGAAGTCCGTCACAGAGCAACCAATGTATATAAGGAGGAGATTTGGGGTAAGAAACTTTCAATTTTATTTCAATTAACAATTTGTCACAGTGCAACAAAGTTGTTTGGGGCAAAAATGAAAATGATCAGATGATCAGACAGGTTAGAACTAGGGCTGGGCGATATGACCAAAATCTCATATCCTGATAACAATACCTTTCCCGATTACATTTACATAGCATGCTGGCGTTCTGGATCCAGAGGCGTGACAGTGGTGGAGAGTTGACAACAACTAAACTCATTATGTTACTGTAAGTGCAATAAAAGCTTGGCAAGTAAAGCCAAGAAGAGTAATGTATCAATGTAATCTGCACAAAGAATGGACAGACTCCAAATGACAAAAAATATTGCAGTGATTTGCGTCACAATGATATAAACAATAGAGCACAATATGAAACGATGGACATTTTTCTCTCGTCACACGATATGTATTGTCATATTGCACAGCCCTAGTTAGAACCAAGACAAACATTAGAAATTGAGACTCAAGTTGTATTAAATCAGATATAGTCTTTACTTAATCAGTTATGCTTCATATTGGATCTTTTTGTATTAGCTCAGGGTGCGATGCAGTAAGAGTCTGCATCAAAAGCTGCCTACTGTCAAGTTACTTCTTCACTGGAGGAGAGTATTATATTCAAAATGTGTTTAAATGTTTGTCTTCATTGAAGATGAGGTGGATTCATTCATTTTTAGCATCACAGTTAGTAGCTCCAAGAGAAAAAACACAACATTAACTGGCAAGAACCAACTTTTTGAATTTGAAATTTTGGCCTTTTTGGTAAGAATCCTTTTTGACTCTTGACATAGTCTCCACATTTCATGTTATTTTGTGTCATTAAATTGTATCTTATCACTTTTATCACATTATCACTGATGATCACGTCTACATTTTAGTACCATGCATCAACACTGAGTCACATGAAACTAAATATTAATGATGTTAAAAGTGAACTAAATGTGAAACTAATGTAAATGTTTTTTGTGTTTTAGATCATAAGCTTCCTGACCCTCCTGGAGGAAACATCATAGGAAACAGCTTGAAACAGCAACATAATGCTAGGGTGATTGTGGTTGTGCTCCTCCTTGTCGCCATCGTGGCTGCAATGCTGCTGGTGTTGTATAAAAAAGGGATAATTGGTAGGTGTAATATATAATCATTGTGTTTTCTCAACAACAAGGTACCAGTGGAGTGTGATATATTTTTTCCCATATTTTATTTTATATCCTTTAAAATAAAATACATAAAACATTTAATTCCTCAAAAAAACTAGATCTACTAAGAAAAGAAACTGATTCCTGCAAGTTTTCCAGCAAAAAATTGAAAAGCTCTATTTACTTAATAGTTGTTTAAATTGATTTAAAGAGTAACTACACAGTCAAACTCTGCTAGCTCCCTCCCTCCCAGCATATTTAAAAGATGTGCACAGGATGACTGTAGGGGGCGTGGCCTCGTGGCTACGTAGTGCGTGATGCGGGAGGTACGGGGACGTTGACGAGAGTGGATTAAGACTGACCACCGCTCAGTGTAGCATGAACAGATGTAGAGCTGGTAGTCAGAGATAACCGGGCACGAGCAGCTGCTGTCAGACTCTCTGTGTCCGCCGGAGCTTTGTTTAAGTTTCTGTGTGGTTCCTGTGTTGTAGCTTAGCTAGCGGCTTTACTACGAGAAGCTGTCAGGTGTGTGTGTGTGTGTGTGTGTGTGTGTGTGTGTGTGTGTGTCTGTGTCTGTGTCTGTGTCTGTGAGGGAGTGTCAGTACGTAGCTGTAGCCCTGCGGTTTATCATTTTAATGTTACCGTCATAAAGCTCTGAATACAGCACAGTTAGTTATCAGCGGGCCCATGTGTTGTGTTTACTGCCTCAGAAAAGGAATAAATTATTTGTATAACCAGGGTTCTCTGAGCAGCACGACGTCTCTTATCAGACCTGCTAACGTCTCCAGCAGCTCTGTGTGAGAGGAACAAACTGAGGCTACAGTTAGCAGAGTTCTGATATTAATACTTGATGCTGCAGCTGAAATGAAATATACCAAGTAAAACCAACAAAGTGATGAGTCTGTCTCTACATACTTGTCAACGTCCCTCCCTGTCTGTGGCTCTCAACTTCAAGCTTGTTACTTCCTACTGACAACGTAAATCTTAAAATCTGCTCACAAATATTTAGTTTCATGTTTTAAAAGTCTCAGTAATTTTGTCACTTTAGTTTTTAGCAAACAAACAGAGGAAATACTGTATTTGTTGGGGACTATTTTCAGCGGTGGATGAATCCACATTTGAACTCTTGTGAGTATTTCTGGCAGCAGGACTGTGTGTGCAGGATTGAGTCAAAATAAAGGACAGTGTGTTCATGTTGATGAAGGAACATGTCACCCAGTACAGCGGTGTGACTCATTGACCACGGAGCCACAGAGGTCAACAGAGCTCTACGGCACAGAGGAATAAGATATATCACACAATACTTGTTAGTATAATTAATAAATAGAAAGCAGTCCAGGAAGCACTGATAGGATATAAGCAGGTTCCCAAACGCGTTAACGCAAACCTTGATGCATTTTCTTTTCTTCACAGGGTCCAGAGTGTCTTGGAGCAGAGGTGGTTCTAGCCCTGATGCCTCATGTAAGTATCTTTGGTTGACTGATTGAAAGCCGCACCACGCAGATTAGTGTTGTGGAAACTGTCTGAAAAAACAAAACACACATATGAAATGATACACAAAACACTGCTGAGTTGAAGATTAAAAAATAGTATTGTACAATATGGAGACAGAACACACAAAGATTTGCATCAGTTCGTCTCACTGAACAAAGAGCAAATCATATAAAGACACAAAAGTACCTCCATATAAATCAAAAGAAAAGATACAGAACCTGAAAATATACCTCTGTGGAAGATTCAGTCAATAGATGAATATTTGATGTAAAAAGAAGGAGAGGAGGATGATGACGACACAAATTGGCAGATCAATATTTGGATTAAGTTTTGTGTCTGTTGGTTTAGTTTAGTTTTACTGAGCGTCGTCAGTTATGATGCTTTTAGGAAAAACACCTCTGAAACTGTAGAAGGTTCATAAGATGGATTTGACTGTTTCATCATAGCTTTAAGATGCTTTTGGGAAAAAACCTGGTTGTTTGTTCTGCAGCAGGGTTTGACAGCTTTCACACCACCATAAATGATCGGAGCCAATTATGTTGATTTTCTATGATTTCTTCCTCTCACACACGTGATGTTGACAAACCTGAGAACATTATAAGATAATATAAAAAATTATCATAATACATTAAAGCAGATTTTAGTCTTTAATTTTTGTGTGTGTGTTGTCAATGACTTCTCCCCCCAGATTCCCAATGACGAAGATGTGAACAAACCTCTCCTGCCAGACAAGAAAGACCAGAAAGGTAAAAGTTTTCCTGTAGGAAGACATGATGTCAGCTGCTGAGCTACATGACTTTGTACAGATTCTGATGTGCAGTGTTATATAATGAAATACTGTTTTGATAATGACATCATTTTATTCTTGATTGTCTCACCATATTATTAATATGAAAAAGGTTGACAATTGTTATATCTAAATTAATAATATAGCAAGCAGCAAGAGATAAATTAAAGGTTTAAAGCAGTTACACCCAAATTACAAAACGAACATGCTAACTTAATGGCTAGGTATAACTAGAGGTAACTGAGAAATATGTTTTGTAATTTGGATAAATGAAAAGTTAATAACAAAAATGCATCTTAGCCTCACAAGATGCGTAGAAAAGCAGCATTAGTTCATGTATATAGAAAGTAACATGTCTGTCAATTCTTGCAGACAACGGCCAAGGTAACAGCTCTGATGGCAGCAGTCAGCCTCTCCTTCCGATACCGTTTTAAGTCTGAGAGGAACCAGCTCACCACACAAAAACAGTTTTCCAAGTTAAGTAGTAGTAAAAAGAGACTGCTTTGTGGTTGTAATGTTTCAGCAATGATCCTGAAGTACGGGTAATACAGGGATTGGGTGTGAACTTTAGTAAGTGTGATAGTTTGAGGAGTCCTGATTACTCTGGAATAATGTTCCAACAGATTTCACATATTCTTTCTTTGTAGTTTTCTTCCATTGATTGCCTTAAATGGGTGAAAAAATTCTTCCATGTCTCTTTAAACTGAACCTCAAAGTCATGGTGAAAGAAACACTATTGTTTCACATTACTGAGGCAAGTTTATTGTGATCGGGGGTAAGAGATCCTGGAACGTCAAGTGGAAACTCAGGAAGGTGATTAGAAAAGTGTGACCTGTAAGAAATGAAACAAATGTGACATTTAACCTTTTAAAAGGAATCTCTTTGAAATCTGAAAATATTGAAGCTCAGAGATCATTAATCACAGTTACTGAAGCAAATGTTAAATGCTACAGTAGATTTATGCAAGAGGGTAAGAATAAGTGTTTTTACTTGAAGTAGCTGTTGTGGATCTGTTGATATCGTATTTCAAACAAAATCTTTGTCAAATTTTACTAAAATCAGTAACAGCTGGATTTGATGAGACATTTTGAAAAGCCTGAAGACAGATCATGAAATAAAATCAGATTTATGAGGTGTTGAGCAAAAAATTCTGGCTTGTAAATTTAGTAAAAACAGCTTGTCAGTTGACCAGGTGGCTGGGCTTGTTTAAAGAGGGAGGAAATGTTTAAAGTTTCTGAGGAGATCTATATGTAAGTGTATATAAATAAAGACTTTTCTATTTGTGCAGAACATTTAAAAATATTCTTTACAAAAGGTTCACATCACAGTTAACATCATGTCTGATTTTATTGCCAAAATTATGATGTTAAACATAATTAAATTAGTGGAAACCAATGGCTGCCTTAAAGGTGGGAAATAATGGTAAAAAGTACTTTAACAAATGGTAAGAACTTAGTAAACAGTGTATGTGATTTGTATTGAACAGGCTACAACTGAACATTTACAGCTATGATCAATTAAGTATATCGATGGCCGAAGAGCAAAGTCTCCTATCTGAAAAATGCACTTTTTTGAGAAAACTATAAAAAACTTGTTTTCTTGCAGAATGCTATTTATTAAGGATACCCAATACGTAATATATTACGTGTTAACAATACCAACTAGGTATTAGTGCCTCGCATAGTGCAGATAGCAGGTTTTTCCCCACTTTTCCTGGATCATTTTGCAGATAGGAGCTTTTGCACTTTGTGCAAGTTGGAAGAGGTTCTACAAAGCGATGCTCTAAATGAAGTTAATAATTTAAATTAAATTAAGAATAAAATTAAGCTTGTTTTCAGGTAAAAAGATGGGCCAGTGTAATAAATGTAATAGTTACTACATTGTAGTATATTAGGGTCAGAATTCAGCTCGGTCTGGTGCTGATGCAGGTTGGAGGTTTTGTGACTCAACATGTTCCCAGCGAACCTGATAGGAAGTTTTCGTCAGGTGACTTTTCTGTCACAACGAAGGGCGGGATTATCCAGCAGACAGACTGAAGATGAGCAGCCTTCCTTGTTCTCATCATCCAAAGTGAAATCCACCAATCAGAAAATTGTGCAGATAGGAGGTTTTGCGCTTTGGCCATCGATATGCTGAAATTAAATAAAAGTGATGTTAGCCTGAATTAAAAAGAAATAATCAATGTATTTCAACCCCAGCAAGTGATAAGCAGGGATCATTGAAAATAAATGGTATGAATTATCTGTTATTTTTGTTTGTAAATAATATACTTTTAATGTTCATTATTTCATTTTATCACTTTTTAAATCCTTTATTAAATGATATGAAAGCAAATTCACTGCAGGTTTAAACATGATTTTTGTGTTTGCACCTGTTGGGTTGAATACAATCATTATTAATGAAATATTTTCTTTTTTCACATATAATATATTTTCTGTTTTTATACATTTTTACTGTGTGTTTTTTCCTTTTTCAGGCTCTGATGTGAATGTATTATAATCCAAATGTTGAACTCATTTATTTTCTTTTTAGAATGACTTTTGGTAAAAAGTGTAGTACTGATGATGACATTGTCTAAACATCTTGAAAATACTCTGAAATATTTCTATCAAACAAGTATCAGTTTGTCAGTGTAACAAATCTCCGCTCAGTCCTAAAATCTACATCACTGTAGAAGTGCAATAAACAGATTAATTTGCTCGCCGATAACATTGATTGTCAGACTGTAGCGACAAATATAAAATTTACATTTACAACTTCTGTCTAAAAAGTTTGTCATAAATTTTTCATTTTAAATCCATTTGAATTTAGGAAAGACATTACATTCAAGTCAATATTTTTAAAGTATTTCTTTTAAACTGATGAAGCTGTTTTATTCTGTCTCCTGTTGACTGTTTTGATATTCTCCTTTTTTTGTGTGTGATCATATTTTAATCATATTTTGACTCATGGAATATATATCCTATCTGGCTATAATCTAAATGTACTCATATGTTTGTGTTTAAATAAAGTAAGTTGATTAAATCATTGTTGATATGAAGTGTTTTGTTGGCTGTCCTGCAGTAGATATGTGAGACTTTTGTGAAGCAGAAATATAAAAAAAGCAGTTAACAAACTCTCCTGCTGCTCTATAAGTAATTCAGGCTAACATGCTGCTATCAGGCTAAAATAATCCTGTTAATTCTCAACCAGCTAATTTGATTCTTTCAAGGCAGTTTGAGGATTGATCTGTTAAACTTGGATGAAGTTATCTTGAATAATGAACACAAAATATTATGTGTGTTCCTGCATTGTCACTGCTGTTATCTTGTTTTATGTTGTGCTACACAATGTCGTCACAGTTTTCACACTTTCATCACTGTTAAAGGACAAGTTCACAATTTGTCAAGTCTGTCTTAAAACAAGTGTCCATATAAACAGTGAAAGAGGTTTTCCTCGCTGTAATCATTCCTCCTGTTCATACTGGATATTAAAAGATCCTTCAAATGTGCTTTCAATGTAAGTGATGGAGGCCAAAATCCACAGTGTGTCCACACAGTCATTTAGTGAAAAAATGCATTTAATCCTTGTGCCTCACTTTGAAATAAGTAAATCACATCAGTGTTGATCATAACTACCAAATATTAATCACTAATTAATTTTCAGGATGTTAACCCTTTAAATGCCAGTTTTTGTGATGATACCACTAAATTTTATAAAAGAAAACACATAAAAATTGTCAATATACTGGAGGCAAGGGGGATTTTTTTATTTTTATTTTTCATTATCAGTCTGGGATATGTCAATGATTAGCAACAACAGTGATATTTACTCATTATTTTTTGTGCAGTATAAGATTAAAGAATCTGACCTGTTAATTTATAGTCTATGTAAAGTGTCCTTTAACCCTTCAAAGTTTTTACGTTCTAATAGCATATCACCTTATTTTGCTCTACAAATAAAGCTGAAACATCACTGCGACATCACTTATTTTTCAAAACTTAAAATTCAACATTTAACATTCAAAAAATTCAGAACAGAAATGACTGTGTGTGTGTGTGTGTGTGTGTGTGTGTGTGTGTGTGTGTGTGTGTGTGTGTGTGTGTGTGTGTGCGTGTGTGTGTGTGTGTGTGTCACAGGTAAGACCTACATAGCTCCGGAGCTGGCTGTATTTATTAGTTTAGCTACTACTGCAGCTACATGAATAAACTGATGGTTTAGGATGCCTTGTTTGGTTTTTGCCGTGTAGGAGAGTCTGTATGGGTGTTTGTGGGCATCTATGTCATCGGAAGCTTTGATCTTACTTTTATCTCTGTATTTCAAAGACATGAATCAGTATTTAAGAGACACAAATCGGAGCAAATGAAAAAAATGCCATGGGAATCACTTACCCTCTTGTGTCCCACACACACACACAAACATAGAGTGACAGATATGCACTTGTTCTGTCACTCCAAGTGTAACATAGTTGAAAAAGGTTCAGGTTAAATCCCGCTAAATGGGACAACTCTGCCACCTGCTGTTGTAAATTTGTACCTGCATTGAGTAGTAATAGTAAATATATTTCATGGCCAATCCTCAAAGCAACGGAGGATTTGCCACTAGGTAACGTGTCTGTGAATGTCCGTGGACAAAATAATGTTAACTAACTTGAAAGGCACATAAAAGTTGAGCTGTTTTTATTAAGGTGGATATTATTTGTCTCAGATTAAATTATCCATGTATTTATAAAGTTAATCATTCATTTTTTATGTGTTTTATTGCTAGTAAAAATTCTCCAGTGTAGCTAGCTAACATTAACATGATACAGTCTTTCCAGACAGAGCATGCGTTGTTTGTCAACAAGAGATGATCATTCTATTCTATTATCCTTTGTCATAAATGCAGGTGTGATACAGTATGTTGCTCAATAGAGTGTGGTAATATTGAAACATGCAGATTAGGTGAGGTATTTTCCATGGAAAATAGTAAAAACTACAAATTTGAAGCCAGGGCTTCAGTTTGAAAGTCTTATAAAACAGAATGCATGAATTTATGCTGTAGCGACCATGGGATCAAAAAAATGTGGTTTTAATGGGTTTCATTGGGACCTAAAGGGCTCTAATGTGCTGAAAATTAGTATTGTTTCCACACAGTGTATTATAGACTTAAAGCTTACGGGACTTTTGTCTCCCCCCTCTGGCAGTGAGAGTAAAGGGGGGTGCTCGGCTGTGATTGCCCGACACAAGCATGCAGCACGCTCTTGTGCGCAACCCCAATGACAGTCACACAGAGAGGGCAGGTAAAAACTGATATGTTTTTAATGGTCCGTTGGCATTTGTCCCTGTATGCCAGTACACCACTGGCTGTAACCTGCTGCTGTGGCTGTAAAACGATGGATAAATTGTTTTGAGCATCACACAACCCCCATGAAATGATCTGTTTCACTATCAGAATTTGATCCATTCAGTCCTATAACATTTGGAAAGTCTAGAAGAGCCGCACGATTGATGTCTCTACTGACTTGAGATTTAAAAACTCTGCATACTGTGAAATACAGAGAGATTCATCTATCTTAAACGGCATTGTGTGAACTCGTTTGACAAGGACTTGAATGTAGTGGACATTCATTTATATGTAAAAGTTCTGCACTGCAGGTTTAATATAGGATACGTAGTTGAATGTCCAAAATTTGATTAAAAAAAAATACATCCCTTTGCCAAAGATCATGGCTACAGCATAATCACAGCCAAAATGATTGAAAAAAATAAAATGTTAAAGGTCCTTTTAGGTCCCTAGTGAGGCACAAGGGTTAAAAGTATATCTGAGTTCAGCAGTGTGAGTTAGTCATATCAAGTGGATATCTGCCACATTTAGTCTTTAGCATCTAATTCCCTCTTTGTGTTTCCTCGGACAGTGTTTCCCTGTTGAGCTGCGGTGGAAGTATAGTAACAAAAAGAGGGACTTTGGCACTAAAAAGACTGTGACGTTGAATCTATCTATCTATCTATCTATCTATCTATCTATCTATCTATCTATCTATCTGAGTGTGCATATGTGTGTGTATATATATAGATATATATACATAAACACACACACATAAATATACGTGTAAAATAAAATTGGTATACTGTCATAATGTACATACATGTGCATGATAATATCTGTTTTTGCAATGAAAATAACATGTCTTCCAGTTTGAAACTAAATTTACATATGAACCAATTTTTTTTTACCCCTAATCTGGCAACGTATCTCGTGGGATACATACATTTCAAAAGTTGCTGAATAACACCATGAACACCTTCAGACAATTTTTTCTTCATCAGAATATTAAGACATTAGTCATAGTTAGTGTTATGAATTTATATTGTTGTTTTACTGAAAATAGCTATGATTAATATATAATTACTTACCACCTGGTAAGCATGTCCTGCACCACTGGAACACCACCATGAACATTTCTGATCAGGCTGACTAAAAAATGACAGATAACCTGAACAAAGTCATGCGACCTAGATACCAATACCAGATAAAACTTTTGATAAATGATAACTTGATTGGGTGAAAACCTTCAAATAAGCCCCCAACATTATGTTAAAGAATGTGTATCTCCTGGTGCACGTTGCCTGTTTAAGGGTTCAAGCATGTTATGGAAGTGAAGAACCACCTTTCCGCCAAGTGCCTTAAAACCTACACCTACAAGTTGATTATCTGGCTTATACCATGGTCATTTGCCAACAACATATAATAAAAGCATTTGCAAAGTTTTGGTGAAAGTTTTGCACTCAAAATTGAGAGTTTAGGAAGCAAGAGTTTACCGTTGTCATGACAACTTCCCACACTGTACTCACCACCAGCCTGAATGGAGTCATATCGCTTTGTACGTGCGCTTGTAGATTTGATTTTTTAAAGGCTCATTATTATGGTTTTGTATTTCTCTGTAATGTAGCACAGTGTTAACAATGTTACTTGTAACGTCTTTCTCAGACAGGTGAAATGTACCGATCACTAGTTACCTGTTTGATCTAACGTTAACAACATGCTGCTTCTCTCACTTGTTTTTGGCCTCTAGTATATCTAAATCCAAAAATATGACCGTTCAGTACGATTAATGAGTGTTGGTTAACATTACCTGCAGTAGTCAGTTGTAAAAACGTTAGCTAACTTACTTCATTACTGCGTCATGTTGTTTCCCAGTGATATTTCTGACAGCAGTGTGAGACATAAAAGGAAACATTAAAACGTCTTAACATGATCAGCCCAAATGTAAAAATCATAGAAAGCCATTAAAAATTTCATTATTCCTGTTTACATCACAAAGTCAAGCTGTTTATAATTAGAGCTGCTATGATTAGTGGATGCATTGATTAGCTGCCAACTATTAAATTGGTTGCCAACTATTTTGATAATCGATTGTTTTGAGTCATTTCTTTAGAGGAAGCTGTTCACTTGTTTAATCAAACCTTATCAATATTAAACGTATTGTGTGTCCAAATTGCACCAAAAGAGCGTCTGTCTCCTCAGTAAATCACCTGTTTAGTGTTTGATGGTTGTTTATTTGTGCTTTAGAATGTAACTGTCATGAAACAATCAGGAAACAACATGGTATTTCTGTCTCTCTCTCAGAGAAAGCTTTCCAGCCTGTCTCTTTGTCACTTCATCACCCCCCCCCTCTCTCTATTTCTCATCTTTTTTAAAAATGAGTCAGGAAACCCAGAACAAAGCCTAACTTTTATTGTTATCAAATGAAGAGAGATGTCGTCCCCTCATCACTCTCATGGCAGGGTCGACAGCTCTGATCGTGACATGCAGTCACAGAGCCCAGAAGCCTCGCCCGGCTGCTGCAGAGCTGATCGCTTGTTTATTCAGAGTTTAAGTTTATTAATGTTAATTGTGCCATGTGTCCAACTTGCACAAAGTCGTCCCTTTGTTCCCCAGCAATGCACCCACCAAGTGTGGAGTTGATCGGATGAACGGTTCAAGAAGGACATACAGACAGAGATTCCTTCCTTTAGCAGATAGATTGATGCAATTGGTGGCTACAAAAAATATACAGAATCTGCAAAGAAGCATTTTGTGCAGAAGTATTTGTAGAAACTGTTTATCAGAGGTTTTCAGCCCCCCAGTTTATGTCACATCTCATCTCATTATTAAATTAGTTAGTTGAGGACGGCCTTAAAGGACAGATTCACAGTTTTTCAAGCGTGTCTTAAAACAACAGTCCACTGACCACTGGAAGAGGTTTTCTTTGCTGTAATCACTCTTCCTGTTCATACTGGTTATTAAAAGATCCCCTTCAAATGCACTTTCAGTGAATAAAATAAATAAATAAAAGTTGATGTGAAGCTTATATGAGGCTTCAGCAGTCTGAGTTACTCATATCAAGTGGATATCTGCCACATTTACAATATTTATAGCATCAAATTCCCTCTTTGTGTTTCCTTTCCCTGTTGAGCTGAAGTATAGTAACAAAAAGAGGAACTTTGGTACTAAATAGACTGTAATGATAATGGTTAGTATGAACAGGAGGAAAGATTACAGCAAGAAAAATAAGTCTCACTGTTCATTTTGGCTCCTGACTGTTTTTTTTTTATTTTTATTTTTTTTATCTTTAACAGTTATCTGAACGAAATGATCCCATGAAGCAAAAAGTGCTAAAAGCAGGGAACTTGGACGTGACTTGTACGCAGCATGATGTCCCGACTTTACGAGCAGCACCTGAATGCACCATGTAGAGCAGAAAGACCGGAGAAACAAAAAGTAGCAGCGGTTCATCGACGCGCCGTCAAGACGCCCTCAAACACCGTCCAACACTCGGATAAAACTGAGTTTCAGAAATGTAAACGGAGTCTACTTTGTGGTGAAGATGTATTTCATCGCAGTTTTCGTCCTTTTGGGGACGGGACTGACGGTAAACAGCGGTAAGGGAGTTTTTTTTTTTTTTTACACATAAATGCGAATCCGGTTAAAATCGATTAGATTACTTAGAAAATCACAATTTATCGCCTGCGTGTGTAACATGTCGTCAGTAAAGTTAGTATATGATAATTAATCTAATTGTAGAGTAGCCTGCCGATTATTTTCTTAATGACTCAAACAATTGTTCTTTTTAAAATATCTTAAGAAAATGTCCATCTCAATTTTCCGAAAGCTCAGAATGTTCCTAAATTGTTGGTTTGCTTGGTGCAATAAATTATAAGTGGACTTTGGAGCCCTGCAGTGTGCGAGCTGTTCATCTGTTTATTTCGACTATCATTGGTATCAGAAAGATAATAGTAGACATGATTATTCACTGTATATTCACTTCTAAAATGAGAAATGAGGAAAACAAATACATTTAAATCAATTAGAAGAAATGTTTTCTCTGCATTAAACATTTTTATTAAATGTATTAAAATAATTAGTACTTGGCTAATTAGATTGATCTGTTAATTACTGGTGGACTTCAGTGTTCTGGAAATGCTATGAAGTCACATTTTGGGAGTTACAAGTAGGCAGGTGAAGGTGGAACTGTTGTGATAAAGAGATAAAAACAGGTTGGCAGGTGTGTGTGTGTGTGTGTGTGTGTGTGTGTGTGTGTGTGTGTGTGTGTGTGTGTGTGTGTGTCACTGAGGTGAACAGACAACATTGTTAAGATATTATTGACATGATGCTTAACCGTAATTGGCTCATAAACAACCATTTTATCTCCTTGTTCTTGCTTCTTTTCTCACTCAACTGTATGCTGGATTTTTACCAATACAGTTGAGGGATATGAGGATTTAACTGCACTAACAAACCTCTTTATGATGCCCCCAAAAATATATATTTTAAAATCATTAAATTGATTTCATATATGTGTGTCAACTAGTCAACTAATGACTTGAACTAACGACTCCTATTCAACAAGGAAAATCTTTGTTCTGGGGCAGGACTAGTTACAGTTATGTATTTCTGTCTGATGGGAGGGAAAATACATTTAAGTTTTAATCAATGCGGTTGTCTATGCAGGTTGTGTAACGTGCATAAAGTGCAAGAGAAACGCACCCTTTATGCATGAAAAGTAAATTAAAATAGTTACCAATTAATTTTCTGTTGATTGATTCATCAATTAACTGACTAATCATTATAGTATTACACTATGTTACTACTTTCCCCCTTCAGGGTTTAATGAATTATCTTCCTGATGTGGAAGGTTTTTATTGAAAAAATAAAAATATATCAAGATATACAGTATATCTTTAAAATAAAACTGTTAGCCAGTAAATTTCAAAACACAATGATGCAAAAAGTAAATAATATACAAAATAAAGAAAATTATTAATTAAAAAAAATTTCCATCTAGTACTGTTGGGAAGACTTTAAAGATTATAAAAATTCTGGATCACAGGACCCCAAGTTGAATAAAGTTTGTTGGAGGCTCTTAGTGCAAACTTTTATTTTCTGTGTGTTCACAAACATCAGGTCAACAAGCCATAGGGGGGCTGATAATTTCCATTTCAATCAAATTATTCTTTGTGGTAATAATGATGTATATGCTGTAATCTCCTGAACGTATTGTTTGGCTCATACATGTGGCTAAATATTCTGATTGATGCCAGTAAATAGATTGGTAAGAGTCCAAAGCATTAAGTCAAATCTGCTGGAGCTCATCTACCTCGTCTGTAAACATGTCTGTCTGTCTTTCTCTCTGTGTGACTCTCAGAGAAACATTCCCTCATGTACATGTACACTGCCTTCTCCAAACCTGTCGAACTTCCGGGCATCCACGAGTTCACAGCTATGGGTCTGATGGACGACAGGATGATCGACTACTATGACAGTGATCTAAAGAAAAAAATTCCCAAGGAGCCCTGGATGGAAGAGAAGCTTCCAGCAGACTACTGGGAGAACGGCACACAGTCCCGCCTGAGCAAGCAGCAGTGGTTCAAAGTCAACATCGACATCCTGAAGCAACGAATGAATCAGACTGATGATGGTAAGATTCATGAACTGTGTCAGACTGGGATCACTTTTTGATGAATCAATAATTAAAACTATGAAATTAACAACTGTAATACCTTTAGTAAAGATAAATGTTACAGCAAAAATGAAGCTGTTTTTTTCCCTTAAATCAGGAACAAGTGATAACTTCTAATTAGCTTCAATGAAACTGTTTTAATTGTAATTATTTGCTGCATTTTTCCATGCCCTCATTCTCTGTAATTTATTTCACTGTCACTCCCCTTTAGATGTCCATATTCTTCAGTGGATGGTCGGTTGTGAGGGTGAGAAGAGGCCTGATGGCAGTGTGAGGTTTAGTCGCGGCGTTGACATGTACAACTATGACGGACAAGACTTCCTGTCCTTCGACGATGCCAATGCAGTCTGGGTTGCCTCCACTGATATAGCAGTCCCGACCAAGAGAAAGTGGGATGATGACCAGGTCCTAAAAGAATACACCAAAGGCTACCTGGAGAACGAGTGTATAGATTGGTTGAAGAAGTTCATGACATACGGACAAAAGCAGCTGCAAGCAGCCTGTATGTATGACAGAAAATCATTTCTATATTTTTCCATTATTACTAGAGGTTATAGACGTGGCTTTAGTAATAGAAGGATTACTATGCAGGTTGTTAAAATGTCAAACATGAAATCAGCTGTTCTTGATATTATTGGTATTCACACAAAATCTGGCTTTTTGTTTCTTCCTGAATTTTAGTATTTGTCATGGAAAATTGTCAGGTCCAGATGTGGCAACATTTCCCATCAACAAACAGCACTTCACTAGGATTATGGTTCAATAGTATTTTATTGACTCTGAATCCTTTTGAATCCACTGAGGTTCAGCTTTCAACATTTGTAATAAAAGTTAAAAATAACTTCATGAAAGAAGGCAGAAACACTTCAGTTTCGGTTCCATTTTACAACCTGTTGCAACAACCTGAAAGTGAGATGAGCAGCAGAAAATAATAAATATTGATTAAATATGTATCTGACACATTTAAATAACTGCTGTAGCCTACTTGTACACTTAATTTTTCACAAGCTACTTGTTTTAAATACTGGAAGTCCTGATTCTGAACTATTAAGTTGATTAACTTAAATAATTAATATGATTATAAATTAAAGTTTGAGCGGGAGATTTTGACAACTGAAGCTGATTTAACTGTCAATATGTCAAGTTACTCAAGGCGTTAACATTCATTGGCTACAGCTGATAGAAGACGGACAGTGTCAGCTACAGTATATACTGTAAATGAGAAAACTATTCTCTGTCTGCTCTGTACACCAGTCTTTGCTAATAAAAGAAAAAAAATAGCTGTTGCAGCTCAACAAATCCGGTACTTTGTGTTGGGCCGTGGCTACAAGTTTGGCTATCAGCAATAATTAATGATTATCAAAGATAATTGTTAATTATTAAAATCAATAAAATTATTAATAAGAATTAATAATAACGGGGCACCACCCTGGACTCAGGGAAAAAGATAGCCAATTCAGTCTCAAAGTGTACTAATCTATGAATTTGGGACTTTGATTAATAATTAATTTAATAACTATAAACAAAATCACCATATCAATAGCTAGTAAAGGTTGAAGGATTTGGAGTTCTTTACAGAGCAGAGGTTGGCAAAACTCATTCTTGTGCAACATTAAAACAGACAACAGGTATATCCAAAAGCATTTATTTAACAAAAGGGTAAAAGCAACACACAATACTAATCTAGCTAAGTGTACCTATATACAAGTGTGAATGTGTGAATGTGTGAGTGTGTGTGTGTGTGTGTGTGTGTGTGTGTGTGTGTGTGTGTAGGGAAGACAATAGCAAGATGGCTGCAGTCACCTGGTGACTGAGCACATGGCATGTCGACACGTTGGCTGATAAAGGGAACTACAGGGATAAAAGGCCAGACCATGTGGTGTCTTGAACCACATGTGCTGCCTGAACCAAAGTTTGCCAAACTAGGTTTTAACCTCTTAACTGTGTGGTTCTCTATTCAAGGCCAATTGGTGTATACTAAAGGTGCCAGGTTAAGATGAGGTTAGTTGCATACAAGGCCTAGTTACTGGATGTAACATGTTAAGCATGCTATCGTTAACCTAGCGGTGTGGCTATGCAGTATCCTGACTATAAGCAACAAGGACATCACAACAACAGTTCAATGTATAACCTTAACCAAATCAATACACGTACAGTACATTGTTTGAGTTAAACATTCTTGCTTAGCCGTACTATGCTTCACTGTGTTGCTAGGCTATGCCCAGTTGTTACCAGTCCATGAAGGAAGAGATGCTTTGTGGTGTCCTGCTTTGTAGCCGGTGAATCCGTGTGTGAGTCAGGCTGAGAAGGCTTTGGCTCTGAAGTTGAAGATGCAGGCGTTGCTGGGCAGACAGCACTCCAGTCGTGCAGAGTGCCCAGGTCACTCCTTGGTGTAGAGTTAGCAGCAAGCTAACTCAATTTTGCGGCTCCTGTACTTGTTAAACTGGCCAGCAGACTTGTGTGTTAGCTGCTGGCACAAGGAAACTTAGTTTCTGAGTCTTAGGCAGGCTCTCGCGTCTTCTGCCGTAAAGAAGACTGTGTGTGTCTGCTGTGAGCAGGCCACACAAGAGAGCAGAGAGCTGCTCCAGCAGCTGCTGGAGGTGTGAAAGAGAGCAAGGAGCTGCTCCTGCTGCAGCTCGTGGAGAAAAAAAAAAGATAAGAGAGGAATCTCTAGTTTTGATAACCTGGATCCATGGGTGGAGCTTCACACTTTGGGTGCGAACCCCCAGGGCTCAGGTTTCTTGGAGTCTTGAAACATGTGGTAAACTGTGGTCCACATGTAGTCCCAACATCCCCCCTTTGGTCCTAGGATTGCACCTGATGTGTGATCCCGGGAGCACAAACATACATGTACTGTATGGTCCACAGTTGAAAGAGTTAATTTGTCCGTTCATTCAAGTTCGTAACATCTGGGCAGTGGTTAACACTATCTATCTTGGCTAAGCAAGAACAGTCAGAGTTACAAAACAAAAGCATGATAGACAACAACAAAGGCATAGTCCTAAATAACATAACCTGGGTTTCTCATTACTCTTTGGGTCAGTGAGAACAGGAATGTTAGTGGTGTAACTTTGTTAAGGTGAGAAAGCGGCACCTAAAATGATAAAGCCATTTCTGGATTGTCCAAGAGTGTTTGTTGTTTCACTCATTGGATCTGATGACAATACTGACTACTCAATGTAGTACTCAGTCTGATCTTGGCAGACTTTACAATTTTGTCCTTCAGGCAAGTGTAGCTGCAGAAGGATGTCATCATATTTCCAAAAATCCCAAAGTCCTAATGGCTGTATCGTTGTTTGTTTGGCACTATGTCCTAAACTTGTGGTGGATGAAGACATGTGTATAACTACTTCTGAAAGTACATAATGGAGTGTCCTAAGCTAGTGTTTTGCAAAGTGATCCTATTGACAAAATACTACCAAAGAGTTGATCCAATTGTACTTGCAAAGTAGGACAGTGGTGTCTGAGCTGAATCAGAATTTAGGCTTTCCTCAACTAATAGCAGGCTGTCTGGCTATTACTGAGTTTAGAATAACTGAGGTTGCTACTGTTGCTAACAAACCCAAGTGTATCTATGTAACTGCAGGAAAAGTAAGGCACTGGTATCTGTCTTACTGTCAGTACAGGGGTGGACTGTGTTGCTGTCTAGAATTGTGAGAAGCGAACTCTAGAGCTCTTGTGCCTTAAGTTTCTAACTTGTGGCTCAGGGCTGTAACGCTCCGTGTAGCCAGAGGGAGAGAGACATTCAGAGGCACTGTCACTGTCTGATAGATGGTGACCATGTACTGAACTGTGGTCAGAGATGCTGTGGTCATCATCTGATCTGTCCATTGTCTGGTCACACTTCTGGGCCAGAATCTCTGCGTATGGCCTTCTAAAGCTTCTACTGTGTGAATGCCTATCTCGACGCAGTTGGTGGACATGGCGCTTACGCTCAGTGTCCCTATGCTGCCTTTTGTCACCCCCCTTTGGACTGTTATGAGGGTGGTCTTTTGAGGCAGCAGACCTGTATGACGCTTCAGTGTTTGAGCTGGCAGGCTCAATTGTTTTCCCTCCTGCTTTGGAAGTGACAGCAGTTTCCCAAGCCACCTGTGTCATCTTTCTTATCTCACGCAGTGAGGGGTTACCTTGGTGTGTCATAAGTACAACGTGAGTGCGTACGCATGGATGAAGGTTCTGCAAGAATATGGACTTGAAGGTGGGGTTTTCTTCTAAGCCTGGTGCATTCTTACCCTGGAAGTACGCATGCCTCAAACGTTGGTAATAATCCCTGGGATGCTCACGATGGGAATGTTTAACTTGGAGGGCTGCAACCATTGATGTGGTCTTGTCAGCAGTAAAAGAGAATTCTTCTACTAGTGCTTGACGGAGCTCTTGGTAGTCATTTCTGACTCTGGAAGGTTGTGATTGTATAAACTTGTGTACAGCTTTAGAGCTGGTTTTCCACACAAGTTTAACTTTCTCACTTTGGGTTGCATGGGGCAGGTCAACTAGATTGTATTCTAGTTCTCTAAAGTAATCTTCAATGTGGTGATTACAGCTGTCTGGGTCAAAATGATCAATGTCCTTAGCTATGAGCTCAAGCACTTTAAGGCGGGGACACTGTGAAGTCATTTCTGGTGAAGACAAGACTAAACTAGCACTATCATGGACATGTGCATCACGTACTACAGTTCTCTCTGGTTGAAGGGCAGGGGCTGAACAACTGTTATCACTTTCCTGATAGTGCTGAGGAGAGGCTGAACAGTTCTGGGATGATCTAGTCCCCCCTTCGGAAGGATGAGCACGGATGAATGTGTCATGTATTGGTGGCTGAGAAAAACACTGGGCAGAATATCTTCTAGAGGATAAACTACATGTCTCTTCAGTGTCTGTTTCAGAGAGATGGGAACTCAGGTAGCTGTTAGCTCTGTCTCTCAGTGGAGGTTGAGAAGCTGACTTCATTCCCAAGAACTTAGGGTCAGTTGGGAATTGTTCCAATCTTCTGAGTGGAGAGGGAGTTAACCTTTCATTATGGGAGGAGTATGAATCGGAATAACTGGAATCACATTGGCTGAATGACTGTAGTGGGGCAGGACATTCTGACCTAAGCCTTAACAATTCCTCCTTGTGTGAGCAGAGATTTAACTCTGCTGAGTACAGGTCTTCTAAATAGCACATGGCTTTCTTATTGGCCGTCTGAACCTCATGGAGGAGGCAAGCATTTTGCGCTCTAAGGAAATCTACCTCCTTTTCTAGGGCTGCTCTGCTCTGACAGGCAAGGCTGGTTTGCCTGTGGAAGTTCAGAAGCAAGCATAACAATGGGTCTTTGGATGCGGTCTGTGCATCATTCCTGTCCTTGAGTAGTGAGTCTATCTCTTTCCTGCACCCACTGAAATTCAACCTGCTGATGAATTCTGGGTAGCCAGGTTCTAGGCTCTGTGCTAGGGAAGAAATAAACTGTTCTACACAGGGGTTCTCCATTGTTGTATCCGGAACGGAGGATTAGATTAACAGTTGACTAGTACAACAAAACAATGTGGTTGGCTATGGTGTTGCGTGGCAGACACTTTGTAGTGTAGTTTGGGCAGTACACTAGCCTAACCAAACAATTTTGTGGCTTACACTATGGGGAGTAGCTTCCTGTGGAGGAGGGGTAGCTACGACACCGTCTAGTGGCTCTAGTGGGCACAACAGATTTCAACATGCACTAACTGAGATGCAGCGCAGTAACAGCTAGAGGATTGTTTCTTAAAGTTGACTCAGGCTGGAATGCATGGCAGTAACAGCTAGAGGATAACTTTCAAGCCCTGTGATAAGTTTCACAGGGCTGGTAGCACACTGTGACTCTATCTCACAGGCTCTATTTCTTACTCAGGCTGGAATGCATGGCAGTAACAGCCAGGTACAAGCTCTCTATGTGTCACAGGGCCGGTGGCACACTGTGTTTTAATTAACAAGGGGAGCACTTGAATTAACAACTAATTCTGACAGCTTGACTGGATGGCATTGAATGTGTACTATTCGAATGCTGAACCAAAATTCTTACACTTCCTACAGAGTAGGTTTAACCTGAGTGGCTAGCAGCAATAGCAATCTCTTAGTTTAACACTACGAGGGCTTAAAGTGGTAGTTATCAACAACTCAAGATTTGGGTTACCAATTGCTTTAGCGAAAATTGATTTGAAAAAATCAATTCTCCCAACACTTGACTTGTTTGTAAGTACAGCTAGATATCTTCTCCTATGGCAGACTGGTCGTGTTAAATATAAAGACTTTTGGATAGTCTAAAGGTTTTAGATTCCAGAATTTTGTTACTGGCCAAAATTATGCTGAAATTAATATTGCACAATTATGAATAATTGCCAACAATACTCTGCCTCACACGGGGCACCATTTTGTTGGGCCGTGGCTACAAGTTTGGCTATCAGCAATAATTAATGATTATCAAAGATAATTGTTAATTATTAAAATCAATAAAATTATTAATAAGAATTAATAATAACGGGGCACCACCCTGGACTCAGGGAAAAAGATAGCCAATTCAGTCTCAAAGTGTACTAATCTATGAATTTGGGACTTTGATTAATAATTAATTTAATAACTATAAACAAAATCACCATATCAATAGCTAGTAAAGGTTGAAGGATTTGGAGTTCTTTACAGAGCAGAGGTTGGCAAAACTCATTCTTGTGCAACATTAAAACAGACAACAGGTATATCCAAAAGCATTTATTTAACAAAAGGGTAAAAGCAACACACAATACTAATCTAGCTAAGTGTACCTATATACAAGTGTGAATGTGTGAATGTGTGAGTGTGTGTGTGTGTGTGTGTGTGTGTGTGTGTGTAGGGAAGACAATAGCAAGATGGCTGCAGTCACCTGGTGACTGAGCACATGGCATGTCGACACGTTGGCTGATAAAGGGAACTACAGGGATAAAAGGCCAGACCATGTGGTGTCTTGAACCACATGTGCTGCCTGAACCAAAGTTTGCCAAACTAGGTTTTAACCTCTTAACTGTGTGGTTCTCTATTCAAGGCCAATTGGTGTATACTAAAGGTGCTAGGTTAAGATGAGGTTAGTTGCATACAAGGCCTAGTTACTGGATGTAACATGTGTTAAGCATGCTATCGTTAACCTAGCGGTGTGGCTATGCAGTAGCCTGACTATAAGCAACAAGGACATCACAACAACGATTCAATGTATAACCTTAACCAAATCAATACACGTACAGTACATTGTTTGAGTTAAACATTCTTGCTTAGCCGTACTATGCTTCACTGTGTTGCTAGGCTATGCCCAGTTGTTACCAGTCCATGAAGGAAGAGATGCTTTGTGGTGTCCTGCTTTGTAGCCGGTGAATCCGTGGGTGAGTCAGGCTGAGAAGGCTTTGGCTCTGAAGCTGAAGATGCAGGCGTTGCTGGGCAGACAGCACTCCAGTCGTGCAGAGTGCCCAGGTCACTCCTTGGTGTAGAGTTAGCAGCAAGCTAACTCAATTTTGCGGCTCCTGTACTTGTTAAACTGGCCAGCAGACTTGTGTGTTAGCTGCTGGCACAAGGAAACTTAGTTTCTGAGTCTTAGGCAGGCTCTCGCGTCTTCTGCCGTAAAGAAGACTGTGTGTGTCTGCTGTGAGCAGGCCACACAAGAGAGCAGAGAGCTGCTCCAGCAGCTGCTGGAGGTGTGAAAGAGAGCAAGGAGCTGCTCCTGCTGCAGCTCGTGGAGAAAAAAAAAAGATAAGAGAGGAATCTCTAGTTTTGATAACCTGGATCCATGGGTGGAGCTTCACACTTTGGGTGCGAACCCCCAGGGCTCAGGTTTCTTGGAGTCTTGAAACATGTGGTAAACTGTGGTCCACATGTAGTCCCAACATTTGCCAACCTGGAACCAAATACAAAGAGAACCGGCTATTGGAACCCAACCCTCATAAACACCATATTCAATAACAAACATGATCTTCAAGTGTGTGTCGTAGCAGCAGTGTTTTTATGTTGCTAAGTTTAGTATCACCAGTATGTTTTTGTGTTATACTTTTGTTATAATTAAAGATATCATTGTCACTATTTGCTGTAGTTGTTGTAGCAACAGATTCTATTAGTTTAGTTTATTATGAGGATGGTACAAACAATATCACATGTGGTTTAGCATAATGCTATGTAACCTCCCTGCAAACATGAACTCACCTAACATTTTCTCTTTCCAGCTCCGCCAGATGTGTACGTGTTTGCCACGAACACCAAAACTGAGACAAACGTCACGTTGACCTGCCTGGCCACAGGTTTCTACCCAAAAGACATCATCCTGGAGATCAAAAGAGACGGCCACGTTTTGACTAAAGAGGACGGGTTGTTGACCTCAGGTGTTCGACCAAATGAAGACGATACCTACCAGAGAAGAGATAGTGTGGAGATTTTAAGGAGTGATGTTGCTTCATACAGATGTGAAGTCACTCACAGAGCAACCGGTGTATATGTGGAGAAGGTTTGGGGTAAGAAACTTTCTTATTTCAATTTACAATTTGTAACAGTTCAACAAAGTTTTTTGGGGCAAAAATGCAAATGATCAGATGATCAGACAGGTTATAACCAAGACAATGGTTATGCTTCATATTGGACCTTTTTGTATTAGCTCAGGGTGCGATGCAGTAAGAGTCTGCATCAAAAGCTGCCTACTGTCAAGTTACTTCTTCACTGGAGGAGAGTATTATATTCAAAATGTGTTTAAATGTTTATCTTTATCGAAGATGAAGTGGATTCATTCATTTTTAGCGTCACAGTTAGTAGCTACAAGAGAAAAAACACAACATTAACTGGCAAGAACCAACTTTTTGAAGTTTGAAATTTTGGACTTTTTGGTAAGAATCCTTTTTGACTCTTGACATAGTCTCCACATTTCATGTTATTTTGTGTCATTAAATTGTATCTTATCACTTTTATCACATTATCACTGATTATCACGTCTACATTTTAGTACCATGCATCAACACTGAGTCACATGAAACTAAATATTAATGATGTTAAAAGTGAACTAAATGTGAAACTAATGTAAATGTTTTCTGTGTTTTAGATGGTTATTGTCCTGACCCTCCTGGAGGAAACAGTGTAGGCATTATTGCTGTAGTGATTGTGGTCGTTCTGCTTGTCATCATCGTGGCTGCAGTGCTGGTGGTGTATAGAAAAGGTAAAATTGATAGGTGTAATATGTAATCATCGCGTTCTCTCAACATCCCAGCATATTTAAAAGATGTGCACAGGAAGACTGTAGGGGGTGTGGCCTCGTGGCTATGTAGCGCGTGATGCGGGAGGTACGGGGATGTTGACGAGAGTGGATTAAGACTGACCACCGCTCAGTGTAGCATGAACAGATGTAGAGCTGGTAGTCAGAGATAACCGGCCATGAGCAGCTGCTGTCAGACTCTCTGTGTCCGCCGGAGCTTTGACTGTCACTAGAAGCACATTCATGGCCCTTTGTAAAAGTTTCTACTACGAGAAGCTCTCAGGTGTGTGTGTGTCTGTGAGGGAGTGTCAGTACGTAGCTGTAGCCCTGCGGTTTATCATGTTAATGTTACCGTCATCAGTCTGAATGTCTTTATAATACAGCACATAATACATACATCATACAGCTTTTAATACAGCACAGTTAGTTATCAGCGGGCCCATGTGTTGTGTTTACTGCCTCAGAAAAGGAATAAATTATTTGTATAACCAGGGTTCTCTAAGCAGCACGACGTCTCTTATCAGACCTGCTAACGTCTCCAGCAGCTCTGTGTGAGAGGAACAAACTGAGGCTACAGTTAGCAGAGTTCTGATATTTATACTTGATGCTGCAGCTGAAATGAACCTCAGAGTCACGATAAGAGAATTTGCCTGAACTGAAATTTAAATCCAAACAGACAGAAATTAGCTAATTTTGAAGTAATGAATTCAAAATGCTTCATCATTGCTGTTGTAAATAAAACGTGGTGCCATAGTTACTGAATTCAGTCAAAAGTGACCCAGAACTTAAAATTGAACTGATTCACGCTGCAGATTGTAAAAACAAACCCAAGTGGTCATGGTATTAGAGGGATACTGATGGTTCTTAGTGTTTGTGCCGTCCATTTCAATCATGGAACATACAACCTGTCGGGTTTTATCTCTTACATATACTGTATTTACACCAAGATTAGACAGATATTACAGTCTCTTCTGCTATAAGTCAGGTAGGTGAAAGGGTGTTAAATCATTGTTGGTTATCTGGTGCAAAGGTCTATTATTTAATGATCATGGACATCATGACATGTTAGGAGAAGGAAATCCACTGAAACACAACATTTGCATTTGGTGTTTTTAAATAGATTTATTATGTCACAAGTTGTTACCATGTTGGAGAGATATAATGAACTATACATTCATATAGTTCTTCTCTATCATGCAACTTGCTCTCATCACCTCAAAACTGAGAGAATAAAATTAGATAAAGTTTTATTTTCACCTCTTAATTTCATACAGTTGAAGTCATACTGCTCTGGGATTGTCCTTACTGTGTATTTTAACGCTGTGTAATTTAAAGGACAATAGATTTATCTAATGGAGGGACTAAACAGTTTCAGACCATGATTGTTTTTTGCACACAGTATAACATCTTTTTACCCCAAAATAAAAAATATTTTCTCTCTGAACTTCAGGGGCTTTGTCCATAAAAATGTTTGGGGTCAAAAAACAAAATTACAAATTGATTCTTTAAAAGCTGATCAGTCAAATAACAAGTTGGGCCAGTTACTTAGCTTATAGGATCAGACTGGTGTTAAATATATTTCTTATTGTCAACAAGTAAAACCAACAAAGTGATGCGTCTGTCTCTACATACTTTTCAACTTCCCTCCCTGTCTGTGGCTCTCAACTTCAAGCTCGTTGCTTCATACTGAAGATGTAAATCTTAAAAACTGCTCACAAATATTTAGTTTCAAGTCAGTCATTTTGTCACTGTAGTTTTTAACAAACAAACAGAGGAAATAGTGTATTTGTTGGGGACTATTTTTCGGCGGTGGATGAATCCACATTTGAACTCTTGTGAGTATTTCTGGCAGCAGGACTGTGTGTGCAGGATTGAGTCAAAATAAAGGACAGTGTGTTCATGTTGATGAAGGAACATGTCACCCAGTACAGCGGTGTGACTCATTGACCACGGAGCCACAGAGGTCAACAGAGCTCTACGGC